>NW_017728924.1:15026300-15045468 GCF_001723895.1 Crocodylus porosus | reverse complement strand
CTCTTTCCTGCTCAGGCAGGGGGTCGGACTAGATGATCTACCTAGGTCCCTTCCGACTCTAGCTACTATGAAACTATGAAACTATGAATTCACTTCAGCTCAGTTATTACTAATCGACTGCTTTGTTGGCAGTGCCAGAAAAAAGAAGCCAAGAATAGAAGCCCTGGACATGGCTCATCCAATGCACTGCCAAAGCACCTTGGTGGGACGACATGGCAAAAGAAACTTGCTTCCACTTCCCTGTGATACACCAGCTAGGGACTGGAGGTCTTCCTTCTCCAGGGCTGTCCAACCACACCTTTCCCCTACACCTGATCCACTTACAGCTAAATAGCTGTTTAAAACAGCTAATAATCACTCTTCTACTTAGGATGCCTTTAAAAAAAATTCTTGTAAGCCACTTCTGAGAAGACCCAACACTTCCAGCGCTTTCAGCAAGCCTTTCTAATTCAGCATCGCTCAAAATGGACAAGTGCTTTTTCTTTGTTACCTGACAGTCCATGAAGCTTTAGCTGAGCTATAAACTGTTATAAACTGCTATTTCCCTTCTTCTGCCTGTGCCGAATAAGAAAAGGTTGGCAGCCTGCCAGAATAATAAAACATTCCAACATCCCTTGTGTGCGTGCTGTATGATGCAGTCTTTAATTACATGATCACATACCGGGTTTTTTTCTACAGGACCCCTGCTTCAGTCAACGTTAATCCACAAAAGGGCAGAATTAAGGTTGCAATTATAAATGTCACATTTCCTAACTTTAAAGTGCTCTACTCAGCAACCTACATTTTTGACATTGTTTGTTTGTTTGTTTTTTGGCATGCAATTTTCTATACGCACAACAAAACCATTCTTTATCAGCTCTGTGCCACACCAAAAGACTTTGCAACCCAAACTTGCTCAGAATTAAATTTCTTGCCTTTGCCTTACCATTTGAATAGCTGTTTGTCCTTGTGCAAAGTGAATGGAAAATGCTGCTACGGGTGTGAATGACTGTTCTAATTTGGGGAGCATTGTACATACACTGTTCATAGGCAAAAAATGACAGTGCAGATCCCACAGATGATGGGAAATCAGGAACAAGGGTCTTCTATATTGGTGCCCTCCAGCCCCTGCTAAAATAATACAAATCGAAGTTAGCACAGAGGGCATTCCAGGGACGTGAATGCAGTGGATCATGCGCATTGGGGCAAGAGGACATGTGGCTGGGGCTTTCATAGACCCAGCTGATTCTATCAGGGCCATAAAGGTAAAGCACAATTTAGAACAATCCCAGCCTGCACAATGTGTTACACCAGCTGTCATTCTTCTGTCTTTATGCCAGTGCTTGAGGTAGCCTCTCTTTCCTTCTCCCCCACCCAAATGCATACAGCAGCCACCCATCGCCTGAACTATATTACGTATTGTTGCTATTTCCCAATGGCCTGAAAGGGCAACGTGGAAAGTTCCAAGTTAGAGATGAGCCAAGGATCTAGTATGACCCACAGTATGAACTGTAATATTACTTCTGGCAGCAATGACAGCTAACTGATTAGGGCAGAAGGGAAGCACTGCTCATCTGTATATTGGTCCTAGGAGCACATTTCATGTCAGTCTATTTCTAGCTACTGCATTCCACTTCACACCACAGAGAGAAAGCCTGAAGAAAGATCTCAAAATGTCCTTTGATTTTGTTATGAATTATGTTCTTAAAGCCATGTGCAGTTCGCTCTAGGCTGGGGCAATGATCACGCAGAGCAAGTATCCAAAGTCAGATACAGAATCTTTATTCACTGCAGCGAGGTGCCTCCGAGGAGGGACCTCGCCTACCAGTTATAATACTATTTTATACCTTGTTAGTATGTCAGCATTAGTTCGTGATTAGCTCATGCTTGTAAGAATACCCAATCATCTACTAACTAAATTACTGTTCTATCCAATCAAGTGACATTGTGCGCGTGAACACCGAAGTTTAACTCTCATGACTGCATATTTTATATAATCTTGCTAAGTAGTCTGCTTGAAAGAAAACAATTTTTGTACTGCTTTCAAGGTTTCTCTGTTGATGAGGCTCCTCTGTTGACAGGGTTCAGCTAGTTTCGCATCTTATCAGTAACCCTTTATACAGCATTTCTCTTCTCACCCGTCTAGTATGTGTTGTGAATTGAGGTTAAAGATAAAAGAAATGGCCTTACTTCAATATTGCAAAATCCACACACAACAATTTGGAAACCCACCAGCAGCTGTAACCGCCCTGAGAACCATTCCATGGGTTCTGTTCTACTATTGATTACACTGGTGTAAATTGATTTCATGTGCTGCTTTAAGAGACAGAAACCAGCCCAGCATGCATTCAGAAGCAGAGAAAATGAATTTTGGCCCAGCTGTCATCTCTGTCAAGACTGGGCTGAGGTGCAGCCTCTGCACCATGCCCCACCATGGCCAGGAGCTCTACATGGAATAGACTCTGTTCATTTACTCCCACTTTCTGAGTGTATGCTCAGCACCTCTCCCTCTGGCTCTCTGTTGTAGGCTTCACTACAGCATTCATCATCAATACATATACTGCTCACACAAAGACTTTGCTAAAGAACTGACCAGAGTAGGCCTCACCTGCTAACCTGTCTAGTGCTTTAACTCCTTACAGAAGCAAAACGTGGCACGTGGGCCAGATGGGCACTCCTGCCAGAAGATGGGAGGGGGAGATGGCTGTACAAAGGGTAAGATAGTCCAGTGTCTGCTTGATAAAACTAGAACAGGAGCATGCAGGTCAGACTGGGAAACAAACCCACAGTACAGAACAGTTTGAGACATTCAAGATGGAATGCAATTTTGTAATTTGTTTTGATTATTGCATAAAATTGGAAATCAGGGAAGCTTTGTAGTGGCCTAGGGGAGCCTGTGTGGTATTGTGCTGACTACCTTGTCATAGGTACAAATGCTTTAACTCCTGATCTGGTACACTTGTTAGGTCAAAATGTGTTAGGGCTGTACTTGTAGACAATAAGCCTAGCCAAATCTTTGCCACCAAAACAAGCCTGTGATTGTTCTTTAAGACAAGATTGGTATTGAAATCTCCTGGCTGAGACTTTGTTAACATGGCAGATGCTGAGACTCCAACACTAACAACACATTAATAATACACAACAAAGACAACAGCTACAACAATAGTAATAACACCAAACATCTGGTATGGGCTCAGGGACACATCAGTTTTGCCTCATTTCCAGGACCTGGCATGTGTGAGTGGAAGCAAGACATGCTTTCTAAAGACATTTTCAGGTGTGGCTCAGATGCAACATAGACATGACCTCTGGCTACTTGCAGCTGTACCACAATGCTTGACATGGCAACAGAAGCGTCCCGTATCACAGAAGCTTATCCACAGGAATTTTAGTCACTCCATCACCTGTTTCCATTGACTCCCATTGTTGCCTTGGGGGATTAGGGCAAGAGCCTGAATTTTGTGGCCAAGTCCCATGTCCTGTCTGTAGATTACTGCTATGTCTCCTGTCAGCATCCTTTTCCCAAGGAATGGGTATGTCCTGCTATCTGGCTGCCATACAAGGTCCATATTTTACCAAGTTATTAATGCCTTCATTGCTGTCTAGGCCTCTCTGGGTTTTTTGAACGTCTTTAGTTGAGGAGTCTATTCCAGCAAGTTCAACTCGCTCTGATCTCTGTGCCCACACAAGGCAAACAGCCTGTATAAATGCTAGGCTTATTCTAAGGTGGTGAAATAACCTAGGGGAAGGAAGGTAATAGGGGTGGCAGGGTTGGGGGGAGAAGAAAGGAGCACATCAGAGAAGGCAGCCTTGAACAAGAAGCAATCCTCTAAGTGCATCACACTTAGCAATTACACTTGATCCCTTCTGTCATATTTCTTCCCACTCCTGTGTCAGTCATGGCATCTGATTGTATTGCAAAGGAATCAAGCACAGGAGGAAATGCACCTAGGGATGGTTGGCTCTATACTGGATTTTGCAGAAAACATGCCAGCTTGTGTTCATTTCAGCTTCCAGCCCTTGCTGATATCCTGCTGGATCTTTGGAGAAACTGCATTGTAATCAGCATCATGCCAAATAGTAAATGTGGGGTGGAATGTAGCCAGGGCAATAAAGAAGGCAATAATTATGACCCCACATTCCCATTCACTTTAATCTCACTGGCCCTTAGAAATCCAGGACCCGGTTAATGCTCTAGTTTATGGAGATGGGAGTCTCTGAGTTCAGAGACATATGGGAACATTCAGAAAGAAAACATGTCTTTTCAGAAAGGGATTTAACTGGGATTATTACTTTTTTCATTCTGTTCTCTGGGTTGGATCTTTAGAGCCTGACCAGCAGGAGATAAGTACTAGGTCTGGGAAGCCCAGGTCCTGTTAGAAACACAGAAAGGACACTTGCCATCCTCACCTTGTTCACAGCTCCCTCTCCTCCTTGGCTGGCATGCAGAGAGCTCCATTTCCCCTAGTATGCTTCTACCACTGCTGACGAGACTATTTTACCAATGCAGAGAAGTGTGTTAAGGTTCCTTCCACTTGTTCTCAAGATAGCATGTGTTCATCCATCCGGACGAATCCTAGTGCACGCTGTACACAGAGTTGCATGCTGGCCTTGAGGCCTTCATTGCTGTCCATTGCTGTCCAGGCCTCTCCAGGTTTGCTCAGTCAAGAGCAAGATTTTGTTGCACAGATGCAGTACAAACACAAAGGACAGGGCAGTGTGCAGCATAAATAGTCAAGACAAGGGTGGGAGAAGAGGTGCTATCCTCTCTATTTTATAGATGGGTAAATAAACCCCAGAGAGAGGAAAGCCCCAATCTTTAAAGGTACCTAACCTAGTATCTAATTCATAATTGAATATGAGTTAACTACCTAACTACCCCTGAGGAACCAAATTATGTGACTTGTTCAAGGTCACACAAGAGCTAGGGACAGACATTACACATAAACCACTTTAAGTGATCAGAAACTGGTTTAAACCCATAACAGAACAGATGTTCAGTGCACATAAACCAGTTTGAAAATGGCTGAAACCAGTTTGAGATACACTTGAGATAGACTTAATTGATTTGGCTCAAACTGGTTTATACGATGTCTGTCCCAGACCCCTTGTGGTTTAAGATAAACCAGATACCCCCAGCATCCCAGCATGCTCTCTGGGCTGGGCAGGGCTCTCTGCTCCACAGCAGGGCTAGTCTCTCCCCTCTGCTCCCTGGCTGGAGCTTCCTGGGCAGAGCTCCTCCGGCACAGACGTGCAGACACAGCAGGGTCTGCTGGCTTCCCCATGCCCCCCTCCCCCTCCCTTCATACCACTTGCTGGTTAAGCAGGGATCTCTTCCTCCCCTCTTCCACAACATGAACCGTAGCCCGCATGTGGTATGCTAGCTAGTGCTGTATAAGGCTTTGGCAGAGACTGCAGACACAGCAGGATCTGCTGGCTTCCCCCCTGCCCTACTGCCCTCACTGCTCAAGTATGTAATCCACCACTCCCTCCCATCTCCCACAGCACAGACCCCAGACCCACAGACCCTAGGCATGTGGTATGCTAGCTAATGCCTAGAGGGCTCTGTGTGTGTGTGTCTCTCCAATTTCATTGTGACTGGCAGGCAGAGAAAACAAGGCTTTTAGAGCTAATTAACAGGTCACCCTAGTAAGCTGTTTAAGAAGAGTTTGAAGTAATGGGAGAGAGGATATTGTTTTGCTAATCGGGTGATAAGACTCTTATCAGCTCTGGGCTACCTTGCTTGCCTATCAGTTTGCTGCAGACAGTCTGACATGCAAGGAGGGAGATTGAAAAGCTCAGTATCATCAAGAGATGCATGCACTGCATATTCCCTCCCTCACTTGCCTCAGAGTGCTAGCAAGGGTCTAGGGGCTGACACCTCTTCCACCCCTTGAGCAGCCAGCAGGGAAAAGCCTGGGATGGTGAAAGTCCTGCTGGGGTCCTGGCCACATCCCCCTCAGCTCAACTCTGTGGAAGGGGAGGGAGGGCTGCTCTAGCGCCCCTCAGCTTCTAGCCTGAGCCACAGCAGGCATGTGCCTGAATATCCTCAGTCCAGAGGGATTGTCTGTCTGCTTGGAAACTGGTTCAGCCTAGTCAGGTTAGACTAACCTGCAAAGGTTGAATCAATTCAGGCTTTTTGAATGTCTGTCCCTACCCAAGAAGTTTGAGGCAAAAGCAGGAATAAATCTCAGACTTGATGAGCCCCAGGGTAGTTAACAACCCCAAGATTATCCTTTCCTGTAGAGAAAGTGCAGCAGCAGGGGACACAGAGTGACAGGAGAGCAGCACAAAACAGAGATAGCTGAAGATGTCTGTGGTAAAGACAAGGTGTTTGATGTCAAGTAGGAAGTTCTCAAACTTCAGCACAGATGAGTATGTGACACTGCTTTCATGATAATACTGTACTTCATTTCTGAACTTCCTGGCCAGCTCCCCTGTGAAATAACCTTAGTGGGAGAGGACTTCTTCAGGGGAAAAGGTATAAAAAAGCCCTACCAGAGATATATCAGGGTCATGACCAAGACAGGAAGGGCCAGATCAGGAGAGGGATTTTGATTACAGCATGCTGTATTTCAGTCACTTTAGGCTACCCTACACAGGGATGTAAACTAAAACAGGCACTAGAGCTACTCAGTCCTATGCCCAGCACTGATGATAAAGGGCAATCACTCACGAATGAGTAAGATTGTCTTCCAAGGATCTTAATAGTGAGCCCGCAGGTGGCTCCATAGCCCAATTCTAGATCCACATGTCTTGTCGCAGTGAGGACAGGTGTTTCCAGGAAGGATGGGCACTGTGTTGCTCCATTGGATGTTCTGATGTTCTTTTTGCCTGTTCCTCTTTTTCCTTTTCTACCTGTCAACAAGCTGTTTCAAAATGTTGAGGTCCCTCTTCCTTCATCAGTCCTGAGCAAGGGTCTCCCAAGTGTTAATATCAATGTTACACTTCTTCATGTTTGTCTTCAGGGCATCTTTGAAGAGTTTTTTTGCCCACTGCTACTTCACTGACCTTCTTTCAGCTGTGAGAAAGAGATTCTCTTTGGAAGGTGGGAGTCAGGCATGCAAACAACATGACCTGTCCAGTGAAGTTGATTTTGGATGATCATGGCCTCAATGCTGTTGGATTTTGCTTTGGCCAAGACGTGCGTCTATCCTCCCAATCTAATCTGAATGATCTTGCAAAGGCACCATTGGTGGTACTTTTCCAAGCTCTTGAGATGTCATCTGTACATGGTCCATGTTTCCAAGCCATACAGCAGACAATGGCCCAATAAACCAACAACTTCATTTCAGCGAGGATGTCATGATTTAAGAAGAATCTCTTACCCAGACGTCCAAAGGCTGCACTTGCATATTTCAAGCAATGTTGTATTTCCATGTCAATGTCTGCCTTTGATTAAATATGGCTTCCAAGATAGGTGAAGTGATCCACATTCTCTAGAAATTTTCCATTGATTTGAATGGGGGTGGGATTTGTTTCTCCATTTGGAGCAGATTGGTAAAGGACTTGCGTTTTCCTGATGTTTAGAGTTACGCCAATACTCTCGTAGATTTCTGAGACTACATTAAGAATGGTTTGGAGGTCTGATTCAGATTGAGCAACAACAGCATTGTCATCTGCATAGTGGAGCTCCATTCTGGCTGCTGTTGTGGTCTTCATTTTGGACTTGAATCTGTTGAGGTTGAAGAGTCTTCCATCTATCGATACACAATTTCAATTCCAGGTGGAAACTCTCTGTCAATGATGTGCATGGATGGTGAGGTGGAGATGAAGATGAAAAACAATGTTGGAGCAATAGTGCAATGTTGTTCCACTCCAGTTTTCACCTCAAATGGTTCTGTTTGACTCCTGTTACTGAGAACCCTTGCTGACATGTTGTCATGGAGAAGTCTCAGAACACTGATGGACTTGTTTGGGCAGCCAATTTTGGACAAGATTTTCCATAAGGCCTCGTGGTTTACACACAAGATTTTCCATAGGGCTTCACTCAGCACTACCAGATTCTAAGAGAGGGAACGTGAACATGAGGCCTGCCAAGGCTTCAGATTAGTTCACCAAAGTCACAACGTGTTCATCTCTGCCATGGCCCCAAGTGAAGGTCTATAGCTTTTGTTCTCTCAACTATTAAATAAGATCCTCACATATCCCACTTTGAGATATGCAGAGTATAATATACTTTACAGAGCAACATACTGAGGCATGGCAAGACCAGTGAAGTGGATGGACTTATTTAAGGACCCCTACACATTGAGTCATGGCAGAGCTAGATGAAAATCAGAATGTCACATTCCCACATTCTTTGTTGGCCCTTCATAACACAACTTAAGTCATGAAGCATATTTATATGCCCACGCTTCAGAGCAGATCTAAGGTCCATAAAAATAATATGATTATCTACTGGCCTTGTGTAGCTAGAAGGAAGAAAGGCCAATCGCTTCTCTGCATGGAATAATCAACTGAAGCAGCCCAGGAGCTACGGAGTTGAAAGAGCTATGGTCATGATCAAAATACTGTCAGATCTTTTTTGCAAAATGGAAAGTTAAATATTACACCTTTCCCCACCCTTCCCTTTTTGTTATGTTGCAAGTTTTTTAGTGTTCTCCCTGGCACTCTGTGAGCTATGGTTTGAAAATTGAAAACATCTGACCTCATAAGAAGGAATAATTGCCACAATAGAAAAGCTGGGCTGATTTCCTTTGAACGATTGTGAAATTGCTATTGACAGCAGCACTATTGTAGAATTTGCATGCCTGTTAATGCTTATAATTTTAGCAAAGCATTTCAGCAGTACTACATGATTAGGAAAATTATGTGCTACGCTACCTTGCATACATCATTCACTGATGGAAACAGGATAAATTTATAAGATTCTGTCACCTTTTTAATGTTGTTTTCAGAATTAAAAGAAACAAAGCTTATAGTGGTCATGTAATTATGACAATGAACACATAACACTAAGGCAAATGGGTGAAGTATAACTGTTTCCTATCACTCAAAGAGTTCCAGTGCTGTATCTGCCCTGTAAGGGGTTGGAAGGATCAAAAATTCCTAAGAGAAAGATCTGTTTCACTGAGGCCAAAGCCATATTCTTGTCCAGTTATTTCAAAGCTTTTGGGCTCTTCAGATGATGAATCTCAGGAGGGAAACTAAGGAGGGTTTTTTTTGCCTTGCTTACAAATATGCATTGTAAATATAATCAGAATCTCTTATCTTGTTATAAAAGTGTGTACTGTAAAAACAAAGAAGGCAAATACAAAGCTTAAAGGAAAGATGAGGCTTTCTGAAAAATATAGTTTGGAAACATTCATGGCCATAGACCATCCAATTTTGGCATTGCATTTCACTAATACATTTGGCTAAAAACAGAGGTTCAAACTTCTTCGCAGCTCAAAGAAGTTGTTCCAAAGGAGATAGTCATGGCACTGCCACAACTCCTCCTTGTCAATTAACAAGAGAAAATACCTAGAAAGCCCAAACTGGGATCTGCAGTAGCTCAGGTGGAGGAAGAGTCCTAAAAGTGAAGCTGAAGCAGCTCATCTCCCACCTCCAAGGCTCTGTCTTCTTCCAGACCAGCCCTACGTAGTTCTAGGTGCAGTACCTAGCAAGCCAGAGGTTCCAACATGGGGGCACCTCCATTCCCCAGTACCAGATAGGTTACTGCCATTGGGACCTGAAGCCCAGGGACAAATCAAACCCAGGCTCTTGAAACCTGTTTTCTACTTTTAACATTTTGTATGTGATATTGTCATCCCTACAGAACCAGATGTGATGTCCCTGAGGCAGGATTCTGCCCCTAAAATAAGCAGTGTATAAGAAGGCAATAAACTCTTAGGAGTTCAAAAACCAGAGTTGGTATGAATGTTTGGATTCAGCCCATTATAGAGGAAGCTTTGAACTGCAAATTCAGACCATAGTGGGGGCTCAGATCAGGGTTGAAATCTTGGAGCCATTGCAGGGAATGGACTTTTGCCATTGGCATTAATCAAGCCAGGTTTTTATTGTGGCTAGGCCCATTGCCAATCCTTTGTTTCAGGCAGATACCCCATGACAGCTCCAGGACAAAATTTTAATACCATCATGTCCACAGTGCTCATAAGGGGTATGATCATCTTCCCAGTGAAATTAAGTTGGTGGCATAATGTCTCTTAAGTGGCAGAAAACCCAGGCTCTGATTAAGGCCAGTTAGTCTGATATTAATCCCCAGGTTAAATAATTGAAAACTGATACAGGACACAGTGGATAAAAGCATTAAAGGATAGGTTGTAATTAATTCCAATCAACATAGGTTTATGGAAAACAGGTCTTGTCAAATAAGCTTCATTTTCACCTTTGATGAGTTTACACATGTAGTTGGATATGGTACCTGCATGGCTGCAATATGCTTAGACCTTTCAAAGGCCTCTAACTGTATCACATGACATTCTAATTAAAAAATTAGCACCAAAAATCAATAGAATACATGTTTAAATGGATTTAAATCAATGGATTTAAATGGGCTAATTCACAGTTCTCAAAAAAAATAGTCATCAATAAAGAATCATCAATCAGTGTGTTTATTTTCGTACTGGGGTCTTTAAGGATTGATACTTGGCCCAATGCTATTCAAACATTTTCATCAATCATTTGGAAGCAAATATAAAATCACTGCTAATAAATAGTGCAGATGACAAAGATTGCCAGGAAGACAGAATTACAATGAGGAGGGGAGATCAAACACACAGAGCAATGTGAATCACTTGGTAATCTGGGCCCATTCAAATAGAAGGTGTTTTAACACAGTGGATGCATCTACATGTGCGATTAATGCGTACAAATAAACTCTAGAGCTTATTGCTCTGGAGTTTTTTGCTCCCTGGCACACTGTTTGAACATATGCCAGGAGCAAAAAATTCCAGGGCATATTGAGCCAGGGTTTATTCATGCTCAGCAAGTGGAGCCTGGTCTAAACAGCCCAGGCTGGCAGGGGACCCATGGGTCAGCCTGCCAGCCCAGAGCTGCTCCGACGAGGCTCGACGTGCTGTGAAACAGTTGGCTAAGGCACAAGGGTGCTTCAGTGTGGGGGCAGTCTGCACTGATGCACCCTGTTCCCCAGCCAGCTGAAGCAGTTTCTACACATGTGCTGCTGCACATGAGAAAACTCCACAGTAGGATAGTATTTGTATTTACAAGTACTACCCTACTGTGGAGTTTATTAGTTTTGTGTGCCCTAACAGGGGCACGTGGGTAGACACCGAGAGATTTACCATGCAGTTAATTAGTCAACTGCACAATAAATGTCTCATGTAGACGTGCCCAGTGAAATCAAATGCAAAACTGAACCTCTAGGAACAAGGAATTCAGGCCATACCTGTTTAGCTTGTCAAAAAGAAGATTGAGAGATGACTAAATTATGTCATATAAGTACTTCACAGAGCAGAAATACTCAAGGACTCTAATGTAAGAGAGAAAGGCATAACAAGTCAATGGCTGAAAGCTCCAGTTATGACTCCTTTAGTATTTCTGCTCTGTGAAGTACTTATAGTACATAATTTAGTCATCTCTCAATCTTCTTTTTGACAAGCTAAACAGGCTGAGCTCTTTAAAAATCTCTCCTGGTAAGGCACTTTCTTTGGCCCTTAAAGATTTCTGTTGATCTTTTCTGTGTCCTCCATGTTTCAATAGTCTCTTTAAAATGTGGACACTAGAATAATAAACAATATTCCAGTTGCTGTCTCACCAGTGCTGTCTCTCAAACAGGTAACACCATGTCACTCCTCCTACTTGCTACTCCCCTGTTCCTACCTTCAAGAGCTGTATTAGCCTTTTTAGACACCACATTGTACTAGGAGCTCAAGTTGAGGTTCATGTCTGTTATAGCCCCACAGCCTTTTCAGAGTTGCTGCTTTGCAGGATACTGTAGCTATGGCCTGAATGCCTTGTTCCTAGAGGTACAGCTTTGCATTTGATTTCACTGGGCATGTCTACATGACACATTTATGGTGCAGTTGACTAATTAACTGCATAGTAAATCTCTCGGTGTCTACCTGTGTGCCCCTATTAAGGCACACAAAACTAATGAACTCCGCAGTAGGGTAGTACTTGTAAATACAAATACTATCCTGCTGTGGAGTTTTTTCAGGGTACAACAGCACATGTGCACAAATTCAATTTAGGAACAAAGCTGCACAAATTCAATTTAGGAATAAGGTAAAAACTTTTTAATTGTGAATATTATTATCCATTCAAACATTCTCCCAAGGCAAGTGGTGGATTCTCCTTCCTCTGATGTCTTCAGGTCCAGGTTGAATGAACTTCCTAGAAGTTATGCTCTGACCAAACACGAGTTATCTTTAGTCAAACTCAAGTTATAGGGTCAATACAGGAGTAACTGGATGAAATACAATGACCTATGGCATACAGGAGATCTGAGCAAATGACCTAATGATCCATTCTGAACTTAACTCTATGAGCCAGCTGTAATTTAATATGTAAATTATAATATGTAATTTCTATATATACAGAAAAATTACACGGGTAAAAACAGGGTTTTTTGGTTGTAGCTGTGTTGATCTAAGGACATAGGCAGACAAAAGCTTGCAAAGAACTTTTTTCCAACTGCTCAGCTGGTCTAATAAACGATATCACATCTATCCAAAGAAGCTTGCCTACTAGTGAAAACAGATGCCCACAATCCCTTCTATAGTTTGAGTTCCCTTTATTGCCATGGGCTGGTTTACAGAAAGATTGGTAGAGCAAATGTTACTCGATACCAAAGACCACTGAAGTCACTGGAAGGACTCCTGCTGGTTTCATTGAGCTGTGGGTCAGGCCCCTCGTGACCTCTGTTTGTGGGTTTTGTAAGCATGTGCCTTTGCTCAAAAGGCACTCATTGCCATGTTGCATGCATCTTTTTGAGGCCCAGCTGAAGCCATCAGTAGATCCTGACACTCATCTGAATATTTCAAGGCCAACTGAAATGTGCTCACTTCTGATTCTGCTCCAGCTTTGGATTTTAATCAGGGTTATCAATTAAAACCTAGAGCTGGAATTGATATTTGTGGTAATTTTGTCAGCCTTAAGGCCATCAAAAATTAATTTGTCTACACTTTCCAAAAGAAAAAAAACCTACTTTATTAAATTCCTACTCAGTGAAAAATTTATATCATGCAAGAGGAAAGAACCAAATGAAGTTTGGATTCATTTTGACATGATATTTCCAGCAAGTATAAATTACTAAAATATTAGTTAATCTCTAACCTGGGGCAATGCTACAAGTTACATGACACATTTTCAACTATCAATCATGGTTAGGAAAAGGAACACACAAGCCAGTTAACATCATTGATAGCACTGATTAAACCTGCCCAAGTAGCTTATTGACTCCTACTTTGTATATAATAATACCAAACCCTTTCCTCCTCCAGATTTTTAGTGAGGGTACATCAGCATAGTTTATCTCCTATTTCTGGAGTGACATTTATTTAAACCAAGAAAGAATCCTACCCAAGTCTGCACCAAGGATATTTTCTAAATGTTTCCACCCATTCCTAATACAAGGTCTGCTGCACTGTTGATAGCAATATTGGGAACCCTTGCATCAGTCGCTCCCTGGCTACCAGAGGTATTTTTTTATAACAGGTCATGAAGCCCTGCTTAGAACAGGTTACAACGTTAAAAGGCCAGTTCCCTTAATGACCAGGCTACCATAGGTGCCTATCCTTGGTAACACAAATTCAGCTGGGGTTGTGTTTGCAGCAGTGGAAAATCTTTAGAAAATATCCATTGCATATTTAGGGCCTGATTTAGTCTCTGGTGAGATAAGCTAATAGGATTGCTCTCCGTGTTGTTACAGATGGGTAGATAAGCTGGGTAGATGGGTAGAGAAGTTACTTACTCAAGGCCCAAGGAAGTGGACAGGGATCAGAGGAAAGACTAGAATTATGTAGTTCCTGGACCCTGCTGTAATGCTTAGCTTACAAAGGCCTCAGTTCATAAAGCGTCTATTCATAAGAACACTTAAGCGTCTGATGTGAGAGCTGTACAGCTATCATCTGCACATGCTCTTCCAAAAATGTTTAAGAACTCGCACCTCAGTCACTCCTTTTCAGTTGGGTATCAGCCCAGTTTACGTATCAAGAGATAAATCACGTAGTGAAATGGAGCTATTGCTTGAGTGAAACACTGCAACTATTACATGTTCACAGCAACATGCTGCACGCAGCAGTTTGGAGCAGGGAAGAAAGGCAAATACCAGCTTGGACTGAAAGTACAGGCGGGATTTAAAAGGAAGAGTATAGGAAACAGGCCAGGACTCCTAAGGCTAACGTTCCTACTGCAGTTTTACATGTTATTCAAAAGATGGATCTTATTATACATTTTATATCTTAAATACCACCCTCTGGACTCTGAATTGCAAATGGTTCTTTAATACTTTAATGGCTTTCATATTTATTTATGCACTAGGCCTGGGAGTGCTAATACTTTTGTAACATTGTAAAATGTATAATGTATAATGTGCCTGCTTAATATTCAACATGACTTTAAATTCTTTCTCTTCCTCACTTGCACCTCCTTAGGCCAAATGGTGGGTTTTTTTATTAAGCTTATAATGATGCCCAGCTGTGGTGTTGGAGTCTTTCCTACATGTGTGTTTGAAGCAATGTAGACATTCTGTTAACAGGGAGCACCTTGCATTTTGGTGGTCTAGTGTAGCCCTTGTTATATGTACTTTTTTCCCCCCAAACTTCCAATAGAAAGCAAAGTCATAAACTGAAAATGAAATTTCAGAAGAAGCCTTGAAAAATGCTGACATTTTTAAATGTGCCTTCTTAATGTGATCATACATTTGATCATGATCTTGCATTTATATTGCAAAAGGTCAGGGGAGCAGAAAAGTGGCTTCCAACTGAGAGCGCAAGTCATTTAGCAATACGGGGGAGGCACTGCAAATAATTTACTGTAAACAAATGCCTTGTCTTGATGCTAAAGACAGGAATAGAATGACTGGGAGAAGAACAAATAAAAAAAAAATATAAAAGGAAAAGACATCTCCACAAAGATATGGTGAAGAAATCAGACTGACTGAAGATTAGGTGAGACCTGTGGGCTGAAAGAACTGAGAGATGAATTTCATAGATTGCATAGACATTAGGGCTGGAAGGGACCTTGAAGATCATCCAGTCCAGCCCCCTGCCCCAAGGGGCAGGAAGTCGGCAGGGGTCATAAGATACCAGCAAGATAAGCATCCAATTGTTCCTTGAAACAGTCCAGAGTAGGTGCCTGCACCACCTCTGGAGGGAGCCTATTCCAGGTCTTGGGGGCTCAGACAGTAAAGAAGTTTTTCCTTATGTCCAGCCTAAAATAGTCATGGAGGAGTTTATGACCATTAGTCCTTGTTATCCCTTGGGTGCTCTTGTGAACAGACATTCCCCCCAGATCCTGATGCACACCCTTGATGTACTTATAGGCTGCCACCAGGTCACCCCTGAGCCTGCGCTTTTCCAGGCTGTAGAGTCCCATGGCTCTCAGCTTCTCATCATAAGGCCTATTCCCTTGCCCTCTGATCATGTGCATGGCTCTCCTCTGGACTGTCTCAAGCTTCTTGACATCCTTCATGAATTGCGGAGCCCAGAATTGGATGCAGTACTCCAGCTGCAGCCTCACCAAGGCCGAGTACAGCAGGAGGATGACATCCTGAGATTTACTTGAGAAGAATCTATGGATGCAAGCCAGAGTGTTGTTTGCTTTACTAGCTGCAACATCACAATGGCAGCTCATGTTCATCGTGTGGTCAATCATACTCCCCAAGTCTCCTTCAGCCACGGTGCTAGCGAGCGTAGCACTGCCGAGCCTATAAGCATGCTGCAGGGGTTTTGTCCCCAGGGTGGAGTACCTTGCATTTTTTGGTATTGAACATCATCAGGTTTATATTCACCCACTTACTAAGCTTATCCAAGTCAGCCTGGATCACTAGCCTGTCCTCAGGTGTGGATGCTATGCTCCAAAGTTTAGTGTCATCGGCGAACTTGGCCACTGTGCTTCTGACACCAATGTCCACATCATTAATAAAGATGTTAAAGAGAACAGGTCCAAGGGCAGCGCCTTGGAGGACACCACTGGTTCTGGAGCACCATAATGATTCACTTCCATCGACTAGTACTCTCTGGGTCCAACCTCGGAGCCGATTTCCCAGCCATCGGACCGTGGTGTAGCCGAAGCCACAGTTGGCCAATTTTTCCATGAGGAGATCATGGGACACCAAATCAAAGGCTTTTTTTAAAGTCCAGATATATGATGTTGATCACCTGGTCATAGAAGGTGATCGATGAGATTGGTCAGGGAAGACCTAACTGCGACAAGACACAGAGAAGAAGGAACATATTCCAATATGGTCAAGCCAGTTTTTTTCCATTTTCATACTGGCTCTGAATCTTGACTTTAACCCTGGACAATCACTGTTCAAAATCATATCTAGCTGGAAAGGAGAAGCTGGGAATTGATCTGATCCCTGGCTGGGGAGTTCTGGGCAGCAAATCCAATAAAACTGCATCATTTTACACCTTTTCTGGGCCTAGGCTACACTGCCATACCACGTGATGCGAAGAGAAGGGGCCAGACAGGAGCTTGGGGGCTGCAATTTAGTTCCTTATGGGCTGCATGCAGACCTCAGGCTGCCAGTTAGACAGCCCTGCTTTATGCCATTTTAATTGTATTGTTTTAAATGCTGACCGTGTGCCCAAAGGTACCCCAATAAAGACATTTAAAAAATGTTCCTACCATTGAGGCTGCTGAATCTTAAATCCACGGCCCAATTTCAAAGTGCCAGACACCCAGAAGATTGTGATCAAATCAATGGGAGCTTTGCCTGAGTATAGGCTGCAGAATTTAGCCCAAGTGCACAAGCCGGAGGAAAATCAATCATTTTATCACTGAATAAAGAGCAGGTAACTTCCAGGTTCTGCTGAGAATACTGTGCTCAGATACCCGTCTAATAATAAGCAGGATTTTAGATAAACAACTCTGAATGATTGAGAGATCTTAGGTGCACAGAATGAGTAAAGAAACTAGGCCTAAATGGTTTTGAAATGGAAGAGACTAAAATGTGACCTCACTGAGGTACATAAAAATCTGAAGGGAGTAGAAAAGATAGATACTACGTGGTGACATCTGTGAGATTATTTGAGCTTCTATCAAACTGAATACAAACGCCACAGGGCACGCACTAAAGCTAAAGAAAGGTTGGCCTCTAAAGGAAACATGGGAGACATTCTTTTCTGAGAGTATTTGATAAATAGCCAGCAAAGCTGCAAAAAGGAAGCAGCAGCATGAAATCTATGTCAAAAGGTGTTGGATGAGTGCTGTATTTAGAAAAGGAAAATGTAAATAGGTAGATACAGGCAACTAGTTTTTTGGTTTGTTTGGGGGGAAGGGTGGGGTGGGGGGTTAAGCTTCAAGAGGTCAGTGTGCCCCAATGGGAAAAGCAACACAATTATGTCTAATCACAAATAAAAAGATGTTAATTTTAATATGCTGTAACTGCTGTCTGCATCGGTCCTCCGGGTGGGATTCTGCAAAGTGCTATAACAAACCTGAGGCCATCCAAGGCTTAGTGGCCTTCCTTTTTTTGTCATACAGCTTATGGTGGTCTTTTAAAGGTTTGCACTGACAGAAGGAACCCACTTGCTCCTACTCTAGAAATAAAGACATTTAAGCTAAATGTAAGTATCCCTGAGTTAATTTTCTACCATTAATCTACCATTAATCATTATTATGGATTCTTTTACAGTTCTTCCTAGTTGCAAATATTGACACCTCTCCACAATATATTATGGATATATCCTTTTTTTCTAGGGTTGATAGCATCTGAACCCCTCACTAGACCCCTACAATGCAAATGAGTCCCATTATGTCCATATTACAAATAGGGAACTGAGGCAAAAGAAAATGACTTTCCAACATCATACAGAAGGTGTGGAGAAGAGGATGAGCTCAGGTCTCAAAAGTTCCAGGTTAGCACCCAAACCATTAGACCATCTTTCTTCAGCATTTGGAGAATAGACTTCTGCTGCTTTCAAAGAATACCACTCTGAGCTGCTAGCAGTAGTAGGCTCATAACCTGCATTGGTATGTTTAAACTGCAGCAATCACACAACACCTCATCCCTGACTTACAGCCCTTCTATCTTCATAGAGTTCATAGACATTAGGTCTGGAAGGGACCTCACGAGATCACTGGGTCCATCCAGATGATGCCAGCAAGATAAGCGTCCAGGTGTTTCTTAAGTTTCTTAAAGGTATCCAGAGTAGGTGCTTGAACCACTTTGGGGGCGGGGGGTCTATTTCAGACTCTGGAGACTCGGACGGTAAGAAATTTTTCTTTATGTCCAGTCTAAAATGGTCTTCCAGTAGTTTGTGACTATTAGACCTTGTTTTCCCTTAGGGTGCCCTGGTTAATAGACATTCTCCCAGATCCTGATGCACACCCCTTATATACTTATAGGCTGCCATCAAATCACCCCAAGCCTTCTCTTTTCCAGGCTGAAAAGTCCCATACCTCTCAACCTCTCCTCATAATGCCTGTTCCCTTGACCTCTAATCGTGAGTGTGACTCTTCTCTGGACTCTCTCAAGCTTCTCCACATCCTTTCTAAAGTGCAGAGCCCAGAACTGGATGCAGTACTCCAGCTGTGACCTCACCAAGGCTGAGTAAAGCAGGAGGATGACTTCTTGGGTCTTGCTTGAGATGCGTCAATAGATGCAAGCCAGAGTTTTATTTGCTTTGTCAGCTGTGGCATCGCATTGGTGGCTCATGTTCATCTTGTGGTCAGTCATGATCCCCAAGTCTCTTTCAGTCATGGTGTTAGCGAAAGCAGAACTGCAAAACCTGTAAGTGTGATGTGCGTTCATTCTCACAAGGTGGAGCACCTTGCATTTCTCCGTATTGAATGTCATCAGGTTTTGATCTGTCCACCTTGCAAGCCTGTCCAGATTGGCCTGAATCACCAGGCTATTCTCTAGCGTGACCACACATTCTCATAATTTGTTGTCATCTGAAAACCAGTCTGCTTAGCCAGTCCACTTTGACACCCAAATCCAGATCGTTTATGAATATAGTAAGGAGTATTGGACCAAGTACTGAGCCCCAAGGGATGCCACTGGTCACCATGCACCATGTTGACGTGGGTCCATCAACTATCACTCTCTAGGTCC
>NW_017728924.1:14992476-15026200 GCF_001723895.1 Crocodylus porosus | reverse complement strand
CACATTCTCATAATTTGTTGTCATCTGAAAACCAGTCTGCTTAGCCAGTCCACTTTGACATCCAAATCCAGATCGTATATGAATATAGTAAAGAGTATTGGACCAAGTACTGAGCCCCAGGGGATGCCACTGGTCACCATGCACCATGTTGACGTGGTTCCATCAACTATCACTCTCTAGGTCCAGCCACGGAGACAGTTCCCCAGCCATTGGACCGTAAGGTTGTTGAGGCTGCAGTTCCCCAATTTTACCATGAGGTCATCATGGGAAACCAAGTCAAAGGATTTTTTTTAAAAATCCTAATATATGACATCAACCTCTTTTCCTTTGTCCAGGTGATGTGTCACCTGTTCAGAGAAGGAAATGATGTCGGTCAGGCAAGACCTACCTGCAATGAAGCCATGTTGGCTATATCTCAGAACGTTGCCTTCCATTAGCCTGTTGTTGATGTTTTCTTTGATTTTTTCCAAGATTTTTCAAGGGATTGAGGACAAACTGATTGGCCTGTAGATCCCTGGATCTTACTTCCTCCCTTTCTTGAAGACAGGCATCCCATTGGACCTCTTTCAATCTTCTGGAACCTCTCCCAAGTGCCACGAGTTCTCAAATATCCTCACCATTGGTCGTGCTATGATGTCAGCCAACACTTTTAGCACTCTTGTGTGCGTTCTGTCTGGGCCAGCTGACTTGTGGATGTCCAGCCTCTCAAGCCATTCCCTCACAAGATCTTCACCAATTATAGGCATATGATCACCCTTACCCTGGTAATCCTGCATCCTGTCAGGCAGGGCGATCCCCTTGGGCTTGTGGAAAACCAACGCAAATCTGAGGAGATTAGCTTTTTCTAGGGTGACAGTTGTCAGCTGCCCCATTTGGTTCAGCAAGGGTCCAATGTTGCAATGTTGCCCTTGTTTTTTTTCTGACTTCCTAAATATCTGAAGAATGACTTTTTATTGTCCTTGATTCCTGTAGCCATTTTGAGTTTGGTTTCAACCTTGGCTTTTCTGGTCCGATCCCTACAGGTGCAGACCAGTGCTGCATAATCCTCCTTAGTGATATTTCCCAACTTCCATTCCTTATAAGCTTCTCTTTTCAGATGAAGGCAGTCCATGAGTTCCCTATTAAGCCAAGGGCATCTCCCAGCCCTTTTGCTACCTTTCCTATGTTCTGTTTCCTGTCTTTGCTGCCCATAATGAGAGCCAGGTACAGAATAAGAGACAAGTAGTAGGCAAAGCAGAAGGAATTTAAGGAAAAGAAAGCACAATGAAGGAAGCAGCCACAATGTAAGATGTAGATGCAAAGAGGCAGTTTATTTGGCTCAGGTTGAGGACAGCATAGGCTGAGTTGAGGACAACCCTCAGGGTCAACTATAAATATCAGTGCAGACGTACTGGATGTGTACTAGCCATCGGTGCCACGTCACCACTGTGAAATAAACTGCGTTCTCATTTGAGGTAGCATTCTAAACAGGCCAAATTAAAAATGAATGTGAACGCTGGGACCTGCCTGGTTTTTCACTAGCAGTTAATGCGAAGTTACATAACCCAAGTTAAATACACTTCCTTTTAGAGTAAACATAAGTTTTTGAGAAAGACAGCTACATTTAGTCAGTAAGTTACACTGATAAAAGTAATATGATCATCTCTGTTCTCTCAGGGAAAGAGACCTATTTTGATGGTCTGCTGGCCCTTAATGGAAAAGGGAAGGGTCCAAAATAGTTCAGAGGAAGAATTCTCTTCCATCAACCTGCCGCTCTCACAATGGCCTAGTACCTCTTTGTCCTCCCACCAACAGTGTAGTGATCTTTATGCTTCTTCTGGTTTAAAGATAATCTGCAATAAAGGAAACAAGAGGGAAGACATCTAGTTTGTAGTGGCTGAGACTCCTGTTGAGACTGAGTAGCAATTTATATACTCTTAAACCTCTGACATTGCAGCTGTGCAGAAGGCCAAGAGTGTTCTCTTTCCGCATAATCATACATGTGCCAAATCTCAGATAGCAGATTTGCTTCAGGCTATAGATAGTCTGGTACAGTGGTCCTCAACCTTTTTAGACTCCAAGCACCCCTCATTAGACTCAAAGCCCCCACTTTAGAAAATGCCAGCTCTTAACTATCACCCAGTTTTTGACTATAGAAAAAAAAGTAGAGCAATTTTTCTGTTGCAAAGAACTGAGGAAGACCACAACAGGTCAGAATTGTTTTAACACTGTGGATTCCTGTTTGAAATCTGTGGGTTTATCATGTAAATCATGTTTGTACCTAGCAATGCAAACCTGTGGTGGCACCTTTGAAAGGAACTGAAGGTATCCCATGGTACCACAACACCCTAGTTGAGAACCATCGTTCCAATAAATCCAGTTTGTCTCAACTTGATAGCTGGTCTAAATCCCTCCTATGGTACAGAAACCATTTATTGTTTTGTAAACTAGATCAAAAAGATATGGGGCAAGCAGTCAGTGTCACTGATGGCAGAGCAAGGTCTTGAGGAGAAAATGACCTCCTCCTCTTTACTGCAACTGTAGCTGGTGACATTCCCTGAGTTATTGGAAGTGTTGGGAGAACTTGGTTTCCCTAGCCATAACTTCAGATCTTTTCTGACTGGTTAAGGGTAGTGGAAAAGTATTAGGCCCTCTTGGTTCATAGGAAGTATCTATGGCCATTTATAGATGCTATGTTTTTCTAGATTTAATCTGGGCTACAGCCATTGCTTTATGCATGTGGATATCTGTAGTCCAAATTAAAATTGGCTCCAGTCCGAATTAACCAATCTTCACTGAATGGGCAGTCGAAACTAGGTAATTTAAACTGTATTAATTAACATGTATATACAGCATTGCTTTTAGGAAAAACTGTCCTTAGGAACTCAGATGAGCATTCCTTAGGAATGCAGATAAGCATTGCAAATATCAGTTCCCACAAGGACAATTCAATTGGGTTTTTGTAACACAAAGGCAAAAGTCTATCAGGCACAAAGTAATACCTTTATGAAGTCACATGTGCCAACAACACAACACCTCACTAAGTATCAGTATCCTGACTAAGCCCCAGCACTGCCCAAGCACACAAGCTACTGGTCTGGTCTGTGAAGAGTGAAGAAGAGAGTGAACGTCTTGATCATACGTTAACCCTTAATTTGAATTGAACTTTATTCGAACTGTGATGCAAATCAGTTAATACAATTTAGAAAACAGTAAGCACTAGGGGTGTGCGAAGCAGGCCCTATTCAATTCGGATTTGGCCCAAATCAGGGACAGTGATTGGATTCATTGATTCGGATACTGTCCTTGATTCGATTCGGCTGAATCTGAAGATTCGATGCTGATTTAGCGAATCAGTGATTCGAAGATAGACACAGCTTTAAAAGTTTTTTCTACAGACCTCGAGGAAGCAGGCATGGCTGGTGATTGCTGGGATGCTGGGGTGCATGGAGCATCCCACAGGAGTGCAGGGTGGTGGCAGGCCTCCACTTGCTTGGTGGCAAAGCTGGAAGCACTTCCAGTCCCCTTCCGGGTCTGCCAGGGAGCGCACTGGGCCCCCTCTCCCCCCATGTTCTCCCAGCTTGGCAATTGGCCACAGGGGGACCCCGGGTGCCCATCCCAAACCCAGGAGGCACCAGTCACTGAGCTGGGGGGGGCGCGGGGGAGCCCCCCAGTGCACTCCCTGGCGGCCACAGAAGTGCTTCTGGTCCACTTCCAGGTCTGCTGCTGAGCACACTGGGGAGCCCCCCACACTCCTGTGGGACACTCCATCCACCCCAGCATCGCACCATTTATGAGCCGCCTGTTACCTACAGTATGTAGAAAAAACATTTAAAGTTGTGTCTATGTCCAATCTCTGAATCTTTCCAAATCAATTCAGAGGGTTCCGGTTCGATTCAGGGAGATTAAAGGGTCCTCTGATTTGATTCAGATTCAGCCACCAAATCGGGATGAATCTCTGCTGAATCAAATCAGGGACCGAGGCTTCGCACAGCCCTAGTAAGCACATCTACAAATAGCCAATGTGATCTCTTACAAGTTATCACTTGATGTGGCAATCCAGTGTATCGGGGCAGATCCAGGAGGAGGGGTACATTTATACAACTGCATCCCCCTTTGATTCCTGCGCCATCTGTTCTTTAAAACCAACTCGCCCAGCAGCAGCATTTCTATTCAGGCAGTACTGATGGAGTCAGTTGACTTCATGGCTCATTATAATGTATCTGATTCCTGCTAATTTCTCTTTACTCCACAAGTGTTAATGGTCCTCTCCCCTTTTTAATGGTCTTGATGTTCCATTAATTGAGTTATCCTTTTTTCTGCAATTTTTCTGTCTGATACCTATTCCTGATAATATTTCTCTTCTAATTCACAGCTTTGCAGACTGTTTTTAGTTTTAGCTAAAAACCTTAACTCAGGTGTGCTAACTTTAACTCAGGTGTGGAAATGATTGACAGCAAAGTGTTGGATGCACTGCCAAGACATTCAAGAAGGCTAGATTTTGTTTTATGAATCTGAGTCAGAGATGTACATTTAATTATGACTACAAGACTAATAAAACAATATTTTGGACTAGTTTTGCCTAGTTTTTATAGTTTTTAAACATAATATATAAGCCAGCAAATGAGTTCACCTTCCAATAAAATAATATTTGTGTTTGCCTTGATCTTAAACTGAATAACATAGCACTGAGCCCCTCGCATATTCATAAATCTTCTAGTTTCTCTTTACGTGGAGAAAAACGGGTTGTGTTATATGTGATGATGCACCCTACCATCTGCACTCCATTATTAAAATCCTAGATCCATTCATGAAGCCTGTTTATTTACCTGAATCAAATCTTTCCTTGTTGGGTAAGATTGTGGAGAAGACTGTGAGGAGAATATGGTCACTGCATCTAAATGCCTTTGATATTCTTGAGCCTTGTTACACTGCAGGGACCTGTTCTTGACCCAAAGTTACCCAGAGAACATGTGGTGGAGCTGGAAATTGAACCTTGATCTCCTTTACAGCCACCTTCCCTCTCCTCTTGGTGTAATGCAAAGGGAATGGATCTGACTTCTTCCACTAGGTGGCATTGGAGCAGGTCCAAATGCATGCACTCCTGCAGGGCAAACACTGTAATAAACTTGTCCAGCCAAAAGCTCCTTAAGCACCAGGCAGGGAAGGCGGGTTGATTACACATCTGTAACCAAAATCGTTATTCTGTTCAAGAAACATTTTCCAAAGGAACAAGTGCTTTTCATTTGTTTTGCCGGCATTTTAATTTCAGACTCGCCTGCAGGAGGCCATGGTGTGGCAGCTGCTGCTTGGTACTTTCCCGTATAAACACAAGTGTTTCTTTGCCATTCAAAAGATTCAGCTTCATAGGCGCAAAATGGAATTGCTTGGACAAATAGATTTTCATGAAAACCCTTGCCTTGCAAAGAAGCAAAAAGCTGAATAGCATAAACAACCCATAGATTAATAATTTAAAGAAAGAGCCTTCTATTCCACGTTCTGTGTTTATCCTGCAAACCCGTTCTTTTCTTTCCCTTTCTTCCCCTGCTTCCCAGACTTTTAACCTCTCAAACAAAGTGTGCCTCCCTGCCCATTTGACATAAGTGAAGCCCTTCGAATTGAATGCTATACTCAGCCCAGTTTTCTGACCTTGATATTAAAGCCCAGAGGAAAGCCAGGATGAATCTTTGCATTTCTTTAAATAACTAACCCATTATAACTCCCTCATAAAGCTCTAACTTTTCTATATATCCATGTCAAGCTTCGAATCTTCGCTCTCATGGGAGGTCTGACTCTAAATTTTGCTGCTTGTCTTCTGACTTCCATTATTTAGAGAGCGAACAAGCCGGGCATGACTGAACCACTCAGGAGTGTTCAGCTTGTGATGCTCTGTTTAAGTTGGTTTCCTTCTCTCCGTGCTTCCTGTGCAGGCACCCTTAGGCAGGCTGCTTGCCCATCTAGTCCTCTGTACAGACTGCCTAGCCACCTCCTTCTGTTCTCCCCTGGACGTGACTCTGGCCCGCTGCACTCTTGCTGCTGACTCTGGGTGTAACTTGGTCGAGTGTCAGCAACTCCGAAGTCGCCCAGGGCTCATTCCCAAAACTCACCATTCACCCAGTAAGGGACACCTTGGAGGTTTAGACACAAAGCCCGAGGTACGAGTCCTGGCAAGGACTTTGGTAGCTGGGAATCACTGCCAGCCTCCAGCAGCACATTACAGTATCATTCAGCAGCGAGATTTTCATATTACAGTGCTTTTAAAACACGCTTTAATGGAGGAGGTGATGAAATTGGTCAATCTCCTGAAAATCTTGCTACATGTAAATGCAGCCCAGATAAGGAGAGAGATCAAGGCTATTTTAGGCTTGTCTCAAGCCTACTCTGGGCCCATTCTCAAGCCTTTGGCCTCTGGTGGGCTTGGGAGCAGCCAGCCTCTGGAGGCGAGCTCAGAGCAGCTTTACTCCTGCTCTTCTAGCTCTGGGACACATCAGAAGACTACGGGAGGTGAGGCTCCCATTTCACTTTTGCCCAGCCCTTTCCCACTCATCTCCTGGAGAAAACAGATACACCAATTCCTCCTGTTGTCCTGCTCTTCCCTAACCCTGCAGGAAATGTAAACTTGCACAGACATCCCAGCTTCATGCCATGTGAGTTTGCTGCTCTTTGTCTTCATGACTAGATTCCTTCTTGCCTCCAGGTCAGTCCCATGTCTTGAGCTGGGCAACAATATTGAGCCGGTAACACGGTGTGGGAAGTATCGTACTTCACACTCACTGTCAGCCCCAAAAAACATGCATCTGTGGAAAGTGAAATTTCCCATGGCAACCCCAGAGAGTGTTGTGGGCATCCCGTTGCCTGGGAGCTGTGGCTTGAGGACCACATCTCTAAACAGTTAATTCCTTTCCATTCTTGATACACTTGTGTTATGCAATTAGCAAAGGGCCAGATTTATTGCTGGTGTAAACCCATTGACTTTAATTGTTCTCAGCTGGAAAGAGCTTGACCTAATGCCTTCAATAGCTCAAGTAAACAAGTTGTTCTATTTACAGCCTCATAATATTCAGAATGATCTTAGTACACTGAGTGCACACTTATATGAAAAGCTGCCGGAGAATAGCCTGCAATTTACCATTAGAAGCTCTGTTATCAAGCAAGTGCAGCTTCACATCACACCATTGCTACTTTCTTATCACATTTTCAATTTAAAAAAATGCTTAGGCATAAAATTCCACTCACAGCCAGAGTAGGAGTGTAGAAATTTCAATCAGATTTCAGTTCTGTTTTGTTCTACAAGGAGAGGTTTCATCTCTCTTTGGGAAAGGAAAACTTCTGGGGTAATATTTGTCCCTAGCGTAATTCCACTGAGTTCCCTAGAGTTACTCCAGAGATGAATTAAGCCCCTACTGTTTCTCACTTCAGTCTGAAGCATCGCAGTGGTTAATGATACCATAAAAAATCTTTATCAACTTAAACATGTTTTATTGATGTCTTAAAATAAAATTTCTAACATAAAATATCAGGGGGTGTTAAATCAGCTACTTGCAATATTTCCGAGTGCAAGGATGAAGTGAGTTCATGTGTATAGTTGGAGATGCCAATTGGATATGACAGTAGAACAGCACAGAGGCAAGTCTGCTAGAATAATAGGGAATACATTTCTACAATATGTGCCACTGACAGTGAAATTTAACAATCAGCATGTTTTCTGAGATGCAGCTTGTTTCAAAACCCCGCTGAAAAAAATGTGCATGTGAAACTCAGGGCATGCACACATATACAAGTTAGGAAGGCAAAGAGTTCCCTTGGTAAATGAAAGCTAGCCTTCAGCGGAAGATGCAGGCTAGCTTTCATTTACCAGGGGAACTCTTTGCAGGCTAAAGATGACCACACGAGCAGTCACCTAAGAGCAGCGTATACATTGCGACTCCCTCCCTTGTTTAATTTGCCATAACTCATACCTGTGCTTAGCCCCTAATTCTGTGCTCATTTCTCATTTGGTTCTTTCAAATGTTGGTGATTTTTTTTAAAACACCATTAAAGGAGGCACATGGTTTATGATAAGTATCATAATAGTACCTAGTAGCCATGACTGACCTCAGGGCCCCATTATATTATGCACAGGATACCCACGTAGTCTAAAGGACCTCCATCCCCGAAGAGACTGCAGTCTAAACAAGTAACAGGACTAGAAGGGACCTCCTGGGTCACCAATTCCTGTCCACTTCATCTTATTAAGCTCCATCTTAAATGTAGCTAGGGTTTTTATACCCACTGCTCCAGAACCCCACTGTTCCCATAAAAAGAAACCTTCTTCAACTTCTAGCCTAAATTTATCCATGGCCAGTTTATGATAATTTATTCTTGTGTAAGCATTGTCCTTTATCTAACTTTAACTCTCTTCCTAGGGTTTATGTAATCCTAGGATATATTAGGAGAGGTATTTCCAGCAGAGAGGTATTAGCTGTATAAGGCTGTGGTGAGACCTCATCTGGAACTGAGTGTACAATTCTGGTCATCCACGTTCAAGAAAGATGAATTCATATGGGAAGAGGTGCAAAGAAGAGCTACTAGGATAATCAGAGGAATGGAAAGCCTCCCATATGAAAGAAGACTGGAAAAGATTGGTCTGATTAGTTTAGTAAAATGAAGGCTGAGAGGATTTGGTTGCTGTCTATAAATATACTGTACATACAGAGGCAGCATCACACTGGCAACTCATAGTCATTCTGTGATCAGCTAGTATAGCCACATCCTGCTCTTCTTCAGTCATTTCCAGATGATGAGCTCCTATCATATAGCTGAAGTTATTACTCCCCATATCTCTGACACTGAGTTTTGTATGCTTGAATTTTGTTAACTCCAGTCCCTCAGTCCAGTGGCCTTTGAAAATGTCCTCATATATTGAATGAGGGAAGATGTACAGGGACCTAGAAGATCAAGATTCAGTCTTGGAAACTCAGACTGACGTGTCTTGTAATCTTAGGCCAGTCACATAGGCCCAGAACTACAAAAGTATCTGGATGCCTAACTCCCACTGAAATCTATGTGGCTCTGTCCCCTAAATTATCTGTGTCTCAGCTTGCCATATAGTGTCTGATAATATCTCTTCTCTCCACCCTTTTCCTTTCACATGGGGAGAGAGGAGAATTGTCAGTAGCCCCAAAGCCTGGGAGCAGAGAAAGCAAGGTCTAAAATGGAGCCAGGAGAAGATAAGTGCTGAGGTAAAAACAGGAATTGTGTTGTGCAGGGTCTTGATGAAGGGTTCAAATTTTATGGGAAGTTTCAGCTGCTGTAAATCAGACATGCCAGCCTGGCTCCATTGACTCCAGCAGAGCTGTGAGTTCCCATCTGGTGACAATACTCGATTCACTCGGTGAGTAGTCTATTTCTCTTGCCTCACCTTTGTGCAAGGAATGTGGTCACAATTAGGGAAGAAACTGTAAAGAATAATAAATAAATTCATGCACAAAATAAACAAATCTGTTCCCTATGAGCAGCCCCTTACATTGACAGCTTCTGTGCATCATCAAGGACACATTTCAGTTGATTCCCTCTGTTGCTTACCATCACATTGTCAATTAAGGCTACAAGCAATAGAAAGCTTGGCAAAGGGGTTTTATATGTGCTTACTGATCTGGTTTGATCTCTGCCAAAACCTCATTAACCATAAGGCAATCAGCAAGCTGGCAAGATGGAGTTTCAAAATAGGGGCAAGATCAGGAACAAGCTGCTAATGCAAATCCAAATTCTAGCCTCCCCTAGCATGAATGTGGTGGATCTCCTGTTCCAGAACAGAGTTACCATGGAATAAAACCAGTATGAGTGAGATCAGAATGAGGCCCGCACACTTCTTGCTGTCAAACAACTTGCCACTGAGCAGCACAGTACAGTGTCACATTTCCATGCTTATTTTCCCCCTTATAGGTGCTATTAATATCTTAAAACAAAGCTTCGTCTCTGTATTCCTGGCAAAAGAATTAAGCACACCTTTTTGGGATGCGAGGAACTTGATTATGCTAAATTCAAGGTCACATTTCTGGCCTATGTTTATAAGAACATGAGTTTTCATATGCAGCGCTTACGTGTGCGCAATGCTAGATGACCACAGATCTCCAGCTGGTGCCAAGTCAAGGGAGATGATCATCAGCCCCAAGCAATAAGCAGGCTTCTGAAGGTGGGTGCCAGTGCGATGCGTCTGCATGGCTACGCAAAGCTGAACCCCTGAGACTTCAGCTCCTGCCTCCCCTTTGCAATTTTTTTCAGAGGTTTATTATTCAGCGCCATGTTTGTTTCTCTTTCTTTCCTGTTGAGCATGTCCCTCTTGCTGATCTGATGGCTTGCCAACAAACCTTGTTTTTATTTAAGGCAGCTGGGATGGGCTGTGAAAGCTGGGCCACTCACTACTAGAGCTTCAGTGGGAAGGAAAATGAACTTGGAGGTGTCTGAGTCAAGGGTGCAGCATCTCCAGTAGTCAGTCACAATGCCAGGAGAGGGATGTCCAGTTGCAGCAGTGGTGATCATAAAGTACAAGACACCAGGCAGAACTGAGCAGACGCCCCTCTCCCGCAGAAGTGTGAAGAAACAACCTTAAACCAGCACCAGGAACCTTAAACCACATCAAGCTTGCTAATACAGTGGCAGCGGAGTGTCTCAGTACCTCTGGCCCAGCGTATCCCCCGCACCTCATTCACCTGAGTCCATTGACATGTTCTAGAGCCAGAAATTCACCACTGAGGACTCCAGGCTCATCTCTAGCAACTGCTTTCAGGACCACAAAAGTGAGAAGTTTCAAAAGTAGGCTCTGGGGAGAAGCCAGAGCAGACTGGAGTGTGCTTAAGAGGACTACTGTGGATGGGGCTTGTTCAGGCTCTTTAGTGCTACAGAAGAGACAGTGCCTTATTACCCGAGTGGTAGTTGGCCTTGGTTGTGGGACTTTAAGTACATTTTGAAGGATGAAAGAATGATTCAGTGAGAAAAGCACAGAACTTGGAGTCATGCAATCTCGGCCAGCTGCCACTTCTTCAGTGAATGGCTCTAGATAAGTTGATCTATCTGGACAAATCCTTTGCTGGTACTGATCAAGAGACCCCAATTAATAGGGGTTGGTGGAAGATTTGGACTTTCATGTTTGTATCTGCAAAACAGGAACAGCATTGGTCTCATGGGGATGTTGTAATTCTTCCTTCATTCATAAATCCTTCATGGATGGAAGCCACAGTAAAGATGCTATTTTGGACAACAAGGGGTTATACAACCCCCTGGTCATCTGCTGATATGAAGAAATTCCTTGAGTTACAGTAAGGTGCCGTTAAGAAGAACAGACCTCAAATGCAACAGTGATGAGAAGATGAATGGCTTTATCTTAAAAGAAACATTTACTTTGTGAAGTCAGCAATGCCTCTTTCACAACATGCAGAGATCTGGGATGTCTTTGTGATGTAGCTTACAAATGATAAAATAAATACTTTAAGAATAAATGCTGTCAAGAATCTCAAGCAAACCTGCATGACAAAGCTATTAGCCATAAAGGAGTTATGACAGAAAGGAAAATATGTTATCCAAAAAAAATGATAACCTTCAAAGTATCTAGAATGCAGCATTTTTACAGTGAAGAGAAAGAAATAACATATTGCCCTTTTTCCAGTCTATCAGTTTCTTTAAGTAAAATCCAAGGTTGCTAAAGGGATATCTATTTTTCAGAGGCAGAAGAGCAAACTGTGCAATGATCATATTTCATCTTATTGTTTAAATGTCCGCACAAGGCTTTTGATAGAAACATGTGCAGCCACTGGTTTATTGTACAATTAATGCTGTGCTTCTCTTTTCATAGAACAAGCCAAGCTGAATGTTTGAAAATCTGTAGTTTGAGATATGGACTTCTTTTCCACTAAACACTCTCTGGAGAGTGTTTTTTAACTTTATATGCCCTGCATCCTGCATTCCCATTCTGGATCATCTAAAAAGAAGCAGATTGACTAAATTAGTCTAACTCTGAAAGTTTTGTACTAAGTTAAACAATTTGAGAAGCAACCAGTGTTATCCCATCTGCTTTTTCATGCGTTCGACTTTGGTCTGACTCTTAAATAATTTTGGAGCACCCAAATGAAATGAATAATGTTTTATTGATATATGGGAGATCAGAATCAGGGTTCAACTATATGCAATGATCTGTAAATGTATCTCCATCAGAAACCCACAAAGTTGGAAAAGAATTGTCCCTAGAGGTTCCTTGCAAAGCTTACTGTCAGTGAGAAGCCCTGGGGCTGCGATAGCCTCTCAATCCCATAGAAAATCATCAGAATCTAGGATTTTTGATAGAAAATAATCATGTTAGCAGCCAACTTTTGTCCTCAGACACTTCCAACCTATTCAGAGCTTTGCTTTCAAGCTAACTGCTTTTAAAGACATAGTTTTTCAGGCTCAGAAGATTAGGGTCCACCGCTGGGGAATATTTTTCTGCATTCAGCATCTTCTATAACATTGCTACACTGGCCTGCTCATGATCTTTGTGCCTTTCTCCATTATTTGTAAGTACAGGCAAGTTATAACATTTCACACTTACAACATTTATAAATTGACACCGTTTCAACTTTATGACATCAGTTTCGACTTTACAATGCTTGATCCGACATCATGCCATGCCAGCAAACAAGTCTGCTGTGTCGCTCATCTCCTGGAGAACATCTGTCCAAACTTCCTTGGACTCTTTCTTTAAGAAAGCAGACACAACTCCAGAAAAACCTGCAGCCAAGACCCCAAGAAGACTCCAGCCAGTAGCCCTTCAAAAAGTCCAACCCAGAGCCTTTCAAAAAGTCCAGCAAAGTCACCTCAAAGAAGTCCTTCCAAATCAATGTGATTGCTATTTACAATATAAATACATTAATGTATCTATATTACTCATCTATAATTGATCGAATGCAAAATTCTGGGTTATTTTTGGTGAAAATGGGGTATTGGGCCTTGGTTCAGGAACTAATCCCCCATTAATAACATTGTTTCCTATGGGAAATCAGTTCCAAGTTACAACGTTTCAACTTAAGACAGTTTTCAGGAACCAATTGTGTTGCAAGTCTGAGGACTGCCTGTACATAAGTAGTCTGTGAGGTTTTGACACCCAATAATGTCATAAACAAAACACAGGGCCCAATTTTTCATACGCCAGCAATACACTGGTGTAATGTATGAGCTAGTTGTGGTTCACAGTGGTAGACCTGAGAAGGGAATGAGGCGCATACATTTTGACTTCTGTTTTCTGCTTCCTCTCCTAGGCAATGACCATACACATTCCTTGTTGGTACTGGCACATCTTTGTGGCGCATCAATATTTGGTTTTTTTAGCCTCCTGTGCTGCTGCTTCCTGAGGCCCGTCTGCATCAAAACTGATGCTCAGCATTAGCTGCACACACGCCTGGGGGCTAAGGCTGTGCTAACATTGCTGAAAGCAACAGGAAATTTCTTTCCTCAAGTTGGGTTTCCTAAGAAGAAAAGAGATAATGAACTGCTTGCATGGAGCTCATTCAACAGCCATGCCACTGAGCATGCAGGATTCATCATTAGGCTTAGACCTGAGTTTACTATTTCCCTCAAGCATCTAAGTAGAAATAAGAGAGCTGCATTCTTCACCACTCAGCTGTAAATCATTGAGCTCTTCAGTTTCTGGCTTGGGCTTAGGATGAAAAGGATGGCCTTCCATTTAAAAAGCAAGGCCCTGGGAGTCAAACAAGTTCTTTGTTCCCACTCTGGGGAAAACTTCATGTATAGTCTTGGGCAAAGCCAAAAACATTGGATGTGGGTGTTTAAGCAACTCAACATTTAAATAAAGTGCCTAACATGAAGCAGCCACACTTGGGATTGTTGAATTTAAGTTCTCTGAAGTTTCATGGCTCCCCTTGCCCTTAAATAGGGGATTACCTCATCATTTCAAGCTTTTCATAGGATAACACACTTTGTCCCCTGACTCAGTAATCCAGAAGGAACCTGGTTGTGATTTCCTCCACCCAGTCCTCTCATGGGTTTTCACCAGAAGGGGCATTCAAGTGATGCTTTTTTACATAACATGAATGGACCAATTATTGTTATACTAACAGCCTTCATTAAAATGATGCAGACTTCTTGCCACGTGAATTGTTTCTCATGTAGACACCAATACAGTCTGTGACAGTCATTGCAGATTTATTTAATTTTGTGAAAGAACAATACTCCTTTTGATTATAGTATTTTTCTCTCCAACTAGATCTGAAAGAATATAAAGGAGAAGCTAGTTGCTCAGAACTTTGTTAACAGCATTTGCCTCTAGACTACCAGGGGAATTAATGGGGTGGAGAATTGACTTTTCATCTCTTAAAACTCCATTATATATAACTCTTTTTGGAGAAAGACTCAAAATAAAAGCTATAAGCCCATGGCCTTTGAGGCAGAGTTCTTGCATTTTAAGCAGAATGTGCCTTGATATAGTTTAAGTTAAATTTTAAATAAAAATTTTAAATTTTAAAAAGGGTTAATGTTAACTGTAGTTTTGCTTCTCAAACTAAGGGACTGAACTCATCTGCATTTTCATAAATGGCATGGAAAAGTGACCTCACAAGACACAGAACTTTGCTAAGCAGCTCAAAGGTTAGGTCGAGTCATCAGCAAATCACAGCAACAGTTGATGGGATGGGAGAAGTAAATATTACTGCCAAACAGCCATTGCAATAATAATTTGTAGAATGACCTTCATCCCAACATTTCTCAAAGCATTCAGTAAATAGGAATGGTGTCATTCATCCCTAAAATGCAGTTACTTCTAGCATGTAGAGATTTGCAGCCATTTAGCAGAGAATAACAATGCTGTACCACAGTACCAGGCAAGATGCTAAGGAGAATGCCTCAGTCAATTTAATTTACTGCAGACACCACAGATGTGAATGAGACTCTTACAAAGTTTGCAATGACGGCTGCGTTCCACCACATTCAGGACAGGACTCTACTGCCCGTGGTATGATGCTGAGGCAGGGACGACATGAGGGAGGTCCTTGTTCAAATTCTGGCAGTGCAGAAGTGCTGGAGAAAGAGAGATCTTTGTTCTAACTGCAACAAAGACTGCAGATACCATTACCAGCATTTACATTATTAGCTCCCAGCCCTGTTCCTACTGAAGCTTATCAAAGTTTGAGTCAAGCTGCGCCCTCTACAGATAATAATGAGGGGGAGTTGGCAAAGTTATCTAAAACCCTGCCACAACAGGAGGGTGCTCAGGTTCTTCTCTTGATCCAGCCCACTAGTGGTTACTCAGACCCTAAAGGGAGACAGATGTATTCATGCTGATTCACTGTGGCAGGTGTAGCATGTTAGCTCTCCCCTGGATATATAAAGGCAGGGTTCGAGCTAGTCCCCCTGGGTGAAATAATCTAAGGTCTGAGCCAGGCATCCTAGCAACAGTCTGGGGAAGAGGATTGAGTTAAAGTCTATTATCTGGTGCTAGCTTGCCAGCAAAGCCAGGCTTAGGAGCTTGTACCCCTTTGCAGCATATGTTGACTGGGTTCTGGAAGAGGATAAGAGTAGCATCTGCTTACAACAACACTGATGGACCTTACTAGCAAATGCAGAATAGCCAGAAGCAGGGTACCCAGCTTGAGGAAAAAAGGACAAGAGATGAGATACTTCTTCACACAGGACCTGAACCTGTTTTTGACAGATTTAAATCTATAGCTTGCAGGCAGTAACTGGTGTCTCCTGGTAGTCCTCGGAGCTATAAAAGAGCTTCCCCAAAGTACTGTGCTCAGCCACATGATCTCTATCCCCCCCACCCCCCGGGTCATCACATTGCAAGGCTTACAGTACACTGAAGAAAAGGCTGAGACTAAATGTCCATTCCTGATGTTATTTGACCCCCACCTTCTGAGCAAATGGTATCATTTACATAGGGGTAAGGGCACTAATAAACCAATCGGCATTTTTGCCACTCATGAGCTACCCCAGAAAGTATAACTAAAGCCATATTAAATGGAGAGATTAAGATCCTTAGGTAAAGACATAAGTACTTGAGATGTTCTGGTCACTTGACTAAGTATTCTGGGATTTTTCCCTGCAAAGAATACCAAAGACAATGTAGAGCCAAGGAATAGATGCAGATTTGGTTTATGCCAGTGGCTGCATTGAGTTCCTCTAGGTTCACTTCAGTGTATCCCGTCGTAGTATAGGCTCAATGTGATTTCAGAATTTAGTCCTTGGCTATGGAGATTCATGTTTTACACCATCAGAACGATGACCAAGGAATAAAGAAGCACTCTTAGTCTAATCATTTTTGTAACTACATTATGTAGAGGAAGCAGTGATTGGAATTGGACCAAAATGAAATCCCGCTGCAGGAGGAAATAAAAACAGTTTACATGTGAAAAGACATTCTTTGTCTCTGTCTAAGCAAGCTCTCACATGCCAGCATCCTTCCCTAGTGGCAGGACACTGAGGATTCAAAGCAAAGATCAGTTTAAAAATGGATTGAAAGGAATCCCTGTGGAATAAATTAACTACCTCACCCCAGAAGGGTGATTATGTTCCTTTAATTTGTGTAATAGACCCTTTTACACTTAGGAAGGGAAGATTGGCATCACCCTCTGCAGCTGAGCACCATTAGTTTTTACTATTTATAACTGAAAGTGTAAGTGGATCGACCAGCTATCAAGGCATTTGATGATAATCATGGATCTGTTTCTATTAGACTGAAAACTCCAAATTAGACTGCAAATTCATTGGGCAGGAATCTGGTCTTCCTGTGCATTTGTTCATCTAGTATCTCGCACAGGAGAACCCCAAAGTTCTGATCTCCGGTCACATCCTGATCTGGGATTTGGGATATTACTGCAGTATGAATAATTGCCCTTTAACTAGGCAGCAGAAACAGGCCTGAGCCAGTGCCTCTGAATACACTGAGCTTTGGGGAACTTTGGGATCTGAACCTAGATTTCATACATATCTACTTATCTAGCTTTCTGTTCAGGCTTTTGCATAGCCCCATGGCACTTGGCGTACAGCAATTGTGTAATAAGCCAAAACATTCCCCTGGCTCCAGGGTTCAAACTACAGGGAAGCTTGAGGGGGCTGAGCCTCCCCACCCCATAAGAGACGAGAGCCCCCTCCATACAATTTGAAAACCATAACCTGGGGGAGGGGGTCTCAAATTTTATTAGGGCGTTGTGATGGGCAGCCCAATTATTTTTTTTGCATATCTCCCCACCAAGAGTCAAAGTGTAATTCGAACCCTGCTTTGCTCCAAAAACTCCCATGGTTTGTGGGATTTAAACCCCAGACATGTATACAGTTTGTAGCCCAGGCATATCTCTACTAAGACCCAATGTAATGTAATGATTCAGTGTCAGTTAGCCTATGTAGAGCATAGGGACTGTCGTTCAACAGAAGACTACAGCAGCAGGCTGCAGGGCTGATGTCTAACTGGCACAGCCTGCTACAGAGCCCACTGACCTACCAGGGACATAAATCCAAAATCTAGATTATATAGAATGAGATTATTAAAGACTATGTAGGCTGAGACCATTAAAGATCTCATGGCTGTGGCTGTTGTCTTGGCTGCGGTCATAGAGTTTGGGGGTTTTGTGGTCAATTCCTGCTGTACTAAATCCTCAGATGAAAGGTGATGCTACATGCTAGTTATTTCTTATTGACCATGACAACTATGGCAGAAGTTTCTGTTTCATTCTGGCAAATCAGACTGGTAGCAATGAGCTTTTTGTACAGTGGGTTCCAACAAGAACAACTTGGACTGGAGCTGGATGCAGAAATAACTGCATCCAAGCAGCTCTGTATCTGGTGTCAGATGAGCTAAATACATAAGCAAGAAAAAAAGGCATTTTTTCTTCCTAAGTTTTCCAAATATTCAGTAGGGAAGAGCTAGAATGTCTTCGGGAAGAGGGAGAATGGTCTGACTCCCTCATGCTAACCACATGGGTCCCCAATGGTTTCTTAGGGACTAGGGTTATTTTCTTCTTGGAAACTAACTAGACAGTAAAGGAGGAAGGATGGTAGGTAGAGAAGGCACTGGGTCTCCTACAGAGATAGGGGGTGCTGGGCCTGTGAAAACTACTATCAGGACTACCGGGTGCTCAAGCCTTCCAAGAAACTTTTTTTGTTTTAACTTTAGCTGGCAATTCCAGTTCAAATATTGGAACTGCATCCTAGTAGCCCCAGTAAGCAATTAGTTACTGGTTTCTGGAACATCTGGTCTTTCAGCTGAAAACAACTGAGGTTGATAGTAATTAGCAAAGATGAGTTAAAAATGAGAAATGAGGTAAAGGATTCCAGAATAGCTTTCAGGAATCTTCACTAAGGGTTTGGTAAACTGGCTTTCGTTCTCCAGTCCCAGAACCTGAACATGATGTAGTCCCCTGTGTGGCTCAAGCACAGACCTGAAGAATGGCTTGGTTGTTTGCCAACTCCTGGGTCTACCTCACGACAAAGCATTTCCAGTGCTTCCCCCTAGATTGTGTCCTGCCTGGTCTCCAAGTGGTACCGAATATCCCTGAAAGTCTGAATATCATATATAGTCATATGATAGGAATATCCCCTACATATCCCTTGGCCATGTAAGTAGCACAGATGAGAATAGACTAATATCTTTCCTAAGTACCTTTATTTCTTGGAAGCTACAATTAAGCACTTCTAATTTTTAAGCTGCTTAGGAGAATAAAGATAATTAGTAACAAGGTACACATGTAAGAACATGCAATTATAACCCAATGGGTTCTAATTTATGTCTTACCCTTCTGCGTGAAATTATTAATATAGCATAAGATGATTTATACCTAAATGCCTAGTAGGCAAAGTTAGCTCTGCATATTTAAAGCCCAGATAAATGACTACCTCTTAAAGGGATAGGAGGCTTACTAATCAGGCTGTCTCATAGATCAAACTAAACATAGACAGGAATGAAGTGAAGCACTTCTTAAAGGAATTCCTTTTATAAAAGAATGCTTCTTGACACCAAATGTTCGGTGCATCTTAGGGTAAAGTACCACTGAAAATTGTACTGGCAAGAGAAAGAGGCTGGTAAACGAATGAGAGCAAATATAGCTGCTGAAGAACCTGCGTAACCTGGTCCCTATCAATGCTAAGCAGTGAGCAGCTGGATTCCTCCACCCCCCTAAAGCTTCAGCTCCACTCCAGGCAGTGCATATTGTAACCCTGAAGCAAAGACTTGGCACATGGTCAAGGCCTAGATCTGAGAGAGAAGATCACAACTGTCTAACAAGGTGCCAGTGGAAAAGGTCCCTCTGGCTCTCAACACCTCCTGGGACTGGCAGCAGGAGTCCAAAAGCACACCCAAAACTTTGGGATGAAAGCAAGGGCTTTCATCCCCCCCAGGCCTCTATGTCCCCCTCCTAGTCCACTTGCATCTCCTCGGTCTTATCCCGATTAGACTACAGTCATCTCACTCTCATCCATGTCCCAGCCTCAGCTAGGAGAGCAAAGGCACTGAACCATCTGGGTCTGAATGAGAACAGTATGTTGTGTGTATCCCAGTGGCACTGCAGCCTCACTCACCTAACCCTCTTATTCACCAGCATTATGAGCATGGAGTGGGAAGGGGGACAAAGCAGAGCTTGCAGAGAGGCCAGATGGGTATTTTCCCCAACCCCAAACAGCAAGAGGAGCTGAATGCAGGTGTCTCTCTAGGGAGGAGGCCTTCCTTCATGGGGTAACAGGAGGGACTGCCTTTGGTCTGTCTGCAAGCTGGTCCTCTGGGTTCCTAATGCTATTTATGAAAATCAGGCCCTTGTCGCCACCCAATACCCCTGTGGGAGGAGGTCCCCAAGGAATGGTATAGGGACAAACTGCAGTTCAGGCTGCACCAAGCTGTCACTCTCCGCTCCTTAACTCAGGGCAGTGCCCACAGCCCCGCACTCAATTGCAAGTGGCCAGCGGTATATATAGGCATGATATATACCATCAAACCTTAGTAGACCCACATCCTCCTTATGCTCATCCTGATCAGCACTTCAGGTTATTACCAAAAAAAGTCACTTAGATGAGAACAAGGGTCTCTTTTGTGCCCCAGAGCAACCGAAAAGGGCATCTCTGTTCTTTGAAGCAGAGAGAGCAGAGAATATCTCTGCTCTATTTCTGGGCTGTCACCTGCCTCCCAAGGCAAAGCTGCATCACACTCAGCTCTCTCTGTGAGCTGTAGTCCTCGGGACTTTCTGTGCACAAACAAACAACAGGAAAATATTACGTGCTGAGCTGGACAGCATCTTCAAACATCCAATGCCAGGATGGAGAGAAGCTGTGGAGGCTTCTCAAAGGGTAGAGATTATTGAGGCACTATATCCTTAGTGAAGCAAAATAAGAAACTCCAGAATCCAAATCAGACCACTTGGTATAGGCAGCGTTAATATTAAAAAAAAATTATATGGAACAAAGGAAGGGGAGAACACTGGCTTGGAAGTTAAGAGACCAAGGGTCCATCCTGCCATAACAAGCCAAGCCCCCTTGGCGTGCCTTTCTTTGTACCTAGGGCTGTCTCTTACTTTGTGTACAGCCCTGAGACCAATCATGCTACCACACAATACTAGGCTAGACCCACAAAATAACTGAACAAAGCCTCCAACCAAGGACCTTTTTATATTTTTGGCCAATGCGCATGTACTTTTGCTGGTGCTGATTTAAGACAGCAGATCTTTGCAAACTATAGCCCCTATAGCTTTGCAGACACAGCTCTCTCATTACATCAGTCCCTCCCAAATAGCAGTGCTTGTCAGCTTCTCCTCTGGTGCCCTCACTGTAATGATTCGCCTTGTCCTTACTGTCTGCAAGTGTCATAGACACAGCCAGCAGATTTATTGTGTAGTGAAAGTGGCTCCACCATAGCCAGCACCCTGACTAAAGGGTGAAGGAAGAGGAGACAGCATGAAAAATATGACTACACAGGGTCTGAAACACACTGGCCGCTTCTGCCATGTTCTGTTCAGAGTCCCCAGGTCCCATCTACTCCAAGGAAAAGAGTGTCGTCTTAGCTCTGTCTAACTGAGGCCTTGTTTGCACTTCACGGTTTGCCAAAAGAAACTCATTAAAATAACTATTTTGGTATAAAATCTTCCAAAATAATTATTTCAGTATAAAACCACAGGGAATACTCATTCTAGAGTTACAGCGATTGATTTCATAGATTTCATAGACATTAGGGCTGGAAGGGACCTTGAAGATCATCAAGTCCAGCCCCCCGCCCCAGGGGCAGGAAGTCAGCTGGGGTCAAAGGATCCCAGGAAGATAAACATCCAAACACTTCTTGAATGAGTCCAGAGTAGGTGCCTGCACTGCTTCTGGAGGGAGTCTATTCCAGGTCTTGGGGCCTTGGGTAGTAAAGAATTTTTTTCTTATGTCCAGCCTAAAATAGTCTTGGAGGAGTTTATAACCAATGGTCCTTGTTTTACTCTGGGGTGCTCTGGTGAAAAGACATTCTCCCAGATCCTGATGCACACCCCTTCCGTACTTATAAGCAGCCACCAGGTCACCCCTGAGCCTGCGCTTTTCCAGGCTGTAGAGTCCCATGGCTCTCAGCCCATCTTCATAAGGCCTATTCCCTTGCCCTCTAATTATGTGCATGGCTCTCCTCTGGACTCTCTCAAGCTTCTCGACATCCTTCTTAAATTATGGTGCCCAGAATTGGATGCAGTACTCCAGCTGCAGCCTCACCAAGGCCGAGGACAGTGGGAGGATGACCTCCTGAGATTTACTTGAGAAGCATCTATGGATGCAAGCCAAAGTCTGGCTTACTTTACCAGACATTGCATTGGTGGCTCATGTTCATCTTGTGGTCAAACATGACCCCCAAGTCTCTTTCAGCAGTGGTGCTATAACTACGCTGCAGGTTTTCTTCCCCGAGGTGGAGTACCTTTCATTTATCTGTATTGAACATCATCCGGTTTGTATCCACTCACTTACTAAGTTTATCCAAGTCAGCCTGGATCACTAGCCTGTCCTCAGCTGTGAAAGCTATGCCCTAAAGTTTAGTGTCATAGGCAAACTTAGCCAGTGCGCTTCTGACACCAATGTCCACATCATTGATAATGTCCAGCTTAATCCGCTTTGGAGCTCTTTGTGTGAAGTCAGAATGGTTTGGGAAACTTCCACGTACAGACAAACCCCAGCTCAAGGTAACGTCCTAGTGCCGCGGTTCCCAATCTGCGGTACAGGTACCATCAGTGGTACACAGACAACCAGTCAGTAGCACGCACGAGTGACTGGTGTCTCCTGAATCTGGGGGGGCACCTGCAGAAGCCGCTGATGGCAGCAGCCCTGTCAGGGGGGCACCAGCCCTGCCAACAGTGTTGGTGTCGGCCACTGGGGGGGTACTGGCTTCGTCTGGGGGCACATGCACCTCTGTGCACCCCTACCAGTCGCCTATGGTGGTACGCATTAACAGATTTATTATAATTACTTTATATGACAAAAATTTGCTGATGGTACTGAGGTTGAACTGAAAAAGCTGGCGGTACTTAAGGTTGTATCATTTTAAATTGGCGGTGCGCAATCTGTCAGAGTTTGAGAACTGCTGTCCTAGTAGATATGAGAGAGGCTGCACTCTTCACACAGGTTATCAGGTCAAATAAAAGTCTATGCAGACACCTAGCCCGTAGTTTGACCTGCTATTTCCTATGCAGGCTGCCTTGTCTTCACTAGGATTTTACCTTGAGTGAATGAACTGATAATAAATACTGTGAGAAGAACCCATTATTATTCTTCACTTAGATAATATGTAAAGAACACACCTTTTTTTTCCTAGTGGAGGCCCGGGCCTGGGGAGCACACTGGTGGAGGAGCTCAGACATCCTTTCCATAAGATATAGGTGGTACTCCAAGCAGATCTGCTATTATAGTGGCTGATGTACTCATATAACGAGAGTGGACTGTCATAATTCTGTCACCGGGATCTTGTAAGATGCCTCTAGCAAGACGAAGCTTTCCAGTAGCAGCATGCTGGGTTTGTTCTTGGTGTTCAGGTCAGTTGTTGTTTAGAAAGGGCCGTAAGGAGGTGACCTGAAGCATACTTGTGTGCACCCCGCTGAGCTTTGCACTGCTACATGCAACCCATCAGAAAGTGCCCCGTCCTGTCCATTTTCGAATTCCAATTCAAATCCACTTCTCAAACTAGGCTGCCCTCTCTCCCTGTATTGCTGGGCAGGAAGCAGAGGGCCCATGGCTGATCTGTCTACTGTCCTTTGTCTCCACTGATGACAACTATTCCTGCATGGCACTCGATGAACTGCAGCTGGAGCCTGCATGTTCTGCAGCAATCGGCTTCCTGTCTAAACTTAGCCTGTTGTCTCTGTTTTGCAGCCATTGTTGCTAAAACACTGTGGTAGGGGCAGCATGCACTAATGCAAAGAACCTTAACTGGATGACAGATCTTCCTTGGCTGGAAGCGTCTGTGTTTCAGGTAGTAATTATTAATATACTGTGTGCACTACAGGGGTATGAAGCACCCTAACCGATGCAAAATGTATGGAGAAAGGATGCAAATAAGCAGGTATTAAATGCATTTAGTAATTGTGCTGTGCTTATTCACTCAAATTGAAGTCACAAAAAGCCACTATGTCGTTTCAGCCTGAGTGACTCTTTTTAGATGAGCAAAAATAAGTAAACAAAAGTCTCCCCGAGAAGGGGGGAAAGCAAAGTACCAAACTGCTTGGGTGCTGCTTCACGCCATGGCAGCCATGGCCAAGACGCTTCAAATGATGCAGAACACAGCTACCTGGCGACATTACCCCAGCAGCGAGATTGTCTCGAAGAGCGCAGCTCCTATTTACGTATCCAAATAAGTGGCACAGATTTCAGAAGGGGGAGCACTGAGGTCTTTGAACGGCTGGCTCCTTGAGTCGCTTCTCATTAAGGTATGAACAGCTTGTGCATCACAAGCTGTTTGAACAACACAGAACGCTGTTAAACCCTCTCCTGCAGTCTTAAGTTCCCTCATTTGCCTGAAGCCCATGGTTCCCAGATGCCCTTTTACTGCTTCGGGCACCCTGCAGATTGCTTGTCAGTCATTTTTGTCAAGGTGAGGGTGGGTTGAGGGGTTGGGGGTCAAGCATGTTCTTCCAACAACTATAGAGAAACAAAGACATGGAGTTACTGCTTCGTGTTTCACTTTATACAGAAGAGTTCAAACAGGCCTCAGGGTAAAAGTGAAGTGGATGCATTAACTTCAGCGGTAAAACTCTTCAGTGAGCATGCACTCAGGCCGCTTACGGCAATATTATTCCCTGCTTCTCTGGGCTTTTGCTGGCCTAGCTGTATGACTGCTTCTCCCCACAGATCACCCCATGGTACTACAAACCCAGCTGTGTCCAGGTCCATAAAAGGTGACTTTGGTTATTGAACGAATAGTTGGAAGTAGCTGGAGGAGAATTTGGTAAATATTGTAAATGTCCCCGACTAAAGAGGTTTCTAGTATTTACACTTTGCTCACACAGCAGCTTGGCTGCATTAGCAGTTGGGAGAACACACCAGCATCAAAAACAGTCATTGTTCTCTTAATTCCCTGATGCAATACTTAGAATACATCCATTTTTCTCTTAGGTGAATTATCTTGATGTAAAAGTTAGTCAAAAAAATTTAAAAATGGGACTTGATTAAGGAGTGGGGACTAAATATAACAAGGAGGCAAAAAGAGTTCAGAATTTTTTGCCTTTTCTTCCAGGGGGACTTTAAGAGGGAGTGACTGAGAAGCATCAATTCATTCCCAATGGAAACACGGACACTGGGACAAAAGCTTCTACGTACTAGATGGCACTAGACTGCTGGATCGAAAGGATCTTACATTAACCTGATGAGAGCCAGAAAGCTAGGCTGCTAGGGTCAGAAGGGACCTGAACAGATCATCGAGTCTGACCCCCTGCCTAGGCAGGACAGAGCACTGGGGCCAGATGACCCCAGCCAGGTGCCTGTCCAGCCTTCTCTCAAACACCCCCAAGGCAGGGGAAAGCACCACCTCCCTTGGAAGCCCAGTCCAGATTCTGGCCACCCTCACCGGGAAGAAAGAAGGTCTTCCTGACGCCCAGCCTAAATCTGTCAGTTTGCGACCATTGTTCCTTGCTACCCCACGAGGTGCCCTGGCGAACAGAGCATCTCCGGTTCCTAGGTGTGCCCCCCAATGAATCTGTAGGTGACCACAAGGATCCCCTCTCTTGTGGAAAAATGCATGTCAGGAGTGGGATTTGAACCCACGCCTCTATACAGAGACCAGAACACTCACTGGCATGGGAAGGCAGTTGTGCCTTGAGTCTGGCGCCTTAGACCACTCGGCCATCCTGACACCATGATGACATCCTCCCCATGGGACCCAATAGGACAAGGACTATATGCTGGGAAGGTGGGGGCAGGAATTAAAGGAATAGTTTACATTGCCAGCACATATTTTACCTCAAGCACCCAAAGCAAAGTACACAAGCATGAATAGTTAATACTCCAGAAAAGTCACAATTGTGTCATAAGCATCCACAAGCTGAAATACACACTCACTTCAGCAGTTCACTGCATTGTTCAGTCTCCTCACAGACTATTAGGAATGCAGGTGACAGACTGCATGTCTTAACTAGCAGTGTTGTAGCCATGATGGTTCAGGTAATATAGAAGAAGCAGGAGTTGTTTGCTAATATCTTTTATTGGACCCACTGTATAGTCAGGAATGCTGTTCGGCAAATGTTGGCATTTTGTGCCCAAAAGCTCATCTAACATCTGTCCTGGCTGCGTAGTTGGTCCAACAAATGATCTTATCAATCAGATCCTGTATTTGTCAAGCAAATTATTTTTTGATGACTAGCTTATCTAGTTTAGATTATTTTCATTATTTTAAATGAGATCCAGGCCCTACTGTTCTGTGTGCTATGATAGAACAAGCAGAAATGGTCTCAAATTGCGCAAGGGAAGTTTAAGTTAGATATGAGGAATAACTTTCTGACACAGAGGGTAGTAAAGCACTGGAACAGGCTACCCTGAAAGGTGGCAGAGTCTCCATCCTTGGAGGTTTGTAAGACCTGGCTAGACAAACCCTTGGCTGGGATGACCTAGTTGGGGATGGTCCTGCTTTGAGCAGGGGATTGGAGATCTCCTGAGGTCCCTTCTGACCCTCATTTTCTATGATTCTGTGTGTTAGACAAACACACAGCAGAGGACATTTACTTCCCAAGAAACTGAATCTATGTGCTTCCTGGAAACTTTACATTACCAATGAAATCATCTCACTGAAACCCCTGAGACATTTTCATTCTCATTTTTTATTCCCATGCAAGTGGGCTGATCCTCATATTGCAGAAAATAAGGGAAACCCTTTGTTAAGAGAGGGCCATTTCACTGATAGCACAATCCCTCAGGGAGTTGACTGTATAACCACCCAGAAAAATTCCTTTGGTCTTGTAACTTTGGTCTCTTGGGGGAGAGTGTAATAGAAAATAAAAGCCAGGAAAATGCCATAGCAAGACTCAAACTACAGCTTTTCAGTCCTTCTAATCTCTGGTTCGTAGATACCAGCTATAAGGACAGGCATCTTAGAAGTATCTCAGAGAGATGCAAGTACACTGGGCACAGGACAACCAAGACAGCCCTACAGCAAAGTGGTTATATTATTACTATTATTATTGACTATTATCATCCACATTTACTTAAAGAGCACCCCAGATATTCTACAACTGAAATTCCCTGCTGTGCCAAATTTTTACAGTGTCTGCGTTTTGTCAGAAAGCTGACTCTCAGATCTTCAAGGAAGATATACGCTCTTCTGGCACAGTTAAGAAGAGCCATGGAGCAGTCTCAATTTTGCTAAGTCGCCATGGTTCCTAAAAGTCTATCTGTGTCAAAGCACTGCACGCTCTTGCCCTAACGTGCCCTCTGTGGCTGAGTGTGGAGGTTCAGCGATTACCCGGGTCAGCTGTGCATCCGTGGAGTCTTTTATGCCTGGGGAATTCCACACTGGCCAGTCCAGGCTGTTCTCCAGCTCAAAGCAGTGCAACGGGACAACAATATAAATGAGAATCTGGTCTGGTGCATTTATTTTATAGCATTGCCCCATTATTGTTAAGGTCTCCTGCTCATTGTGAACATGGACAACTAAAGCATGTAAAGTGAGTCAAGCAAATGAGCATCAAGAACAGCCCATTTGCCGCCTTTCAGCTATATTTGAAAAGGCATCTGCTGCTTTTAAATGTCATTAAGCCTCTTTAACTTCTCCCTGGCCAGCTGAGTTGCAGTGCAGGAACAGAAAGAGATTGGTGTATGCGAGCCCACGGGTTTAGGGAGGCTAGTGCAGTGAAATCACTTAAACCACTGAACTCACTGAAGCTTAATGCACAACAGCAGAAAAAATGAGAGGGGCCATGGGCACAGCTGAAGGAAAGGATGCACACTGAGAACTGATACTCTCACAGTGGAATGGCTTTCATATTCCCAACTGAAATGTGGCCTGCAGCCTGGTCACGGATCATTTTTTCACTTACCCGGTGAGGCAGGGGGGCATGCCCTGATGGCTCCAAGCACCCAGCACATGCTGGGTGTAAACTGCTCCAGGGCCAGTGTCAGGTGGGGAGTTTGACTGGGGTGGTACACCTAACAAACCATAAAGCAGATGTCCTAAGTTGAGCTCAGGAAGGACAGAAACCTCCCAGGGGGCAAAAACTCGCTTGATCTTGATTTTCAGTATGAATACAGACCGTGAAAGCGGGGCCTCACGATCCTTCTGACTTTTTGGGTTTTAAGCAGGAGGTGTCAGAAAAGTTACCACAGGGATAAATGGCTTGTGGCAGCCAAGCATTCATAGCGATGTCACTTTTTGATCCTTCAGTGTCGGCTCTTCCCATCATTGTGAAGCAGGATGCACCAAGGACTGGATTATTCACCCACTGATAGGGAACATGGGCTAGGGTTAGCCCATCGTGGGACAAGTTAGCTTTACCCTGCTGATGATGTGTTGTTGCAATAGTAATCCTGCTCAGTACGAGAGGAACCGCAGGTTCAGACATTTGGTGTATGTGCTGGGCTGAGGAGCCAATGGGCGAAGCTACCAGTTGCTGGAGTTACAATCTGGCATGCCGGCAGAACTGGGGAAGTGGGAGTCAAAAATCAAAATCAGTACACAATGACTGGTCCACACAGTCATGCTCCTGTTTGCAAAAGAGAAGCCTTGCGAGTGACCAGGCAGCCAGGTAGCTAAATCCACTCCCTAAGGGAAAAAGCAGGGATTCTTCCCTGCTTCTACAAAGACTATGCGAACTGCCAGGCTTGGAAAGAAGGCCCTTCAGCAGAGACTCATTAAGAGGCAGCTCTCAGGGGTCCAGACTCCATCTAAAACACAGTTGTGAAATATAAGGCCAGATTCTTTTTTTTTTTTCCATCAAATACTGATGGGGAGGTTTAGTAAAGCAAGTCCATAGCTAGCGCCTGTGCAGAGTCACTGCACGCAGCACGTTTGCTAGTGCTCTGTCCAGCCTGGCTCTACGCGTTCCAGGCGGCAGGGTCTCCGTTCCCACCTGCGGGAGATCGCTCCGCAGTCAGGAAGTGGCTCAGAGCTTCCTTCGTTTGTCACAGTTATACTTACTCAACTTCCTGCTAAGCGTTTACACTTTCAAATATTTTCCGATGACAATTATATCCCTCCAATAAACACTGATTAGTTGGTGTTTATCCAAACTATACATATTTGCTATAGGATTTTTCACTCTTCCTGGTCCCTTACAGACTGATTCCTGTTGCTCTTCTCTCAGCTCCAGCAGGTTAGTGTGTTTCTAATAACTGCAGTGCCCAGAACTGAAAGGTTTATGAGGTTCAGTTTTCCCACTCCAGGAGATATTGAACTTTTCTAATATCCATTACAATATGTGATTGTTTAAAGCCACATAAAAATGTCACTGCTTTCTTCTGTAGGCTATAAAACAGAGACAGAGTCCAGAGCCTGTAAAATATGGAAGTGCTACTTCGACAAATTCGCAAAGAATGAAGAAGTCCCTCTGGTTTTTGGACAGCTCATCTCACACTTGTTAGCTGTGTCATCCCTACAAAGTTATTAATTCTGCACCATTTGTTCAATACTTATTAACCCGAACTCAAGATGAACGATGACATTTGGTTGTCTGCAGGTACCTCCAGAGGTTCTCCTTTGCCAAGCATTAGGACTTCTTCCTAATGTAGCAGACCTCTGGCAGAAACTTTGGCAACCTGACGTTTTGGTCTAGATTTGAAGGATGCCAGTTATGCCACTCCCGGCATCCACAAACAGCACAGAGCTCTGTCACATACTTAATCAGAAGTGCTATATGACTAGACAATAATAATCTCTTCTAATGCTAGGTCTTATGCACCACTAAATGTGGGTTTTGCTCTGACAGGCATGTCAATGGTTACAAATCATGATCTGTAGGATGCTACAATAACATAAATGAAAACATGGAAGCTTGTTCCACTACAAGGGTTAAAGACATACATCTGTGTTATAAGTCCAGAACATGGCTTTCATTGAACTTTGTAGTATACTGCCACTGATGAAATCCTCTGTGGTAACAAGAGAACCGTGCTCGGTAGGCGGTCTTGACATTCCCGAGACCCTGCAACCACCCTGGAGATCATCAGTTCAGGACTCCACAATGCTGCAGCGCAATCTGTCCACCCCTTGCGACCAACCTTATTTGCAGTTCATGGAGAAGCCCACGCTACAAGCCATCCTATTCTACCCAATCTTGGTTCAGAACTGGAGAATCTTCTTCCTTCTTGGTTGCCTTACGGGTTTGGGATCTTTTCCAACAAAGCATGAGAGCCAGGTATAGATCAGCATAGTCATCGCTGCCCCACCTCCTGTGCAGTAAAGTGCCCCGCCAAGCTTGCAGGTTCTCATGGAGGAAGAAAGAAGAGGACATTGAAGAACCAGGGATGTGCTGGTGTGCAGTCACTCAGTCAGAAAGCAGTCCTGCATTGTGTTTGTGCCTCCTTGGCCTAGTGAGGAAAATAAAACAGCTACAGCCTGGCACACCGAGAACACCACCAGCTACAAACAGTGTCTTGACTTCTGAGGTCCTTCACAGCCTACTCCCATCCTACCAGTCATTCCTCACACCCTCTGGGGATGTCAATGCTGCCGGCGAGGCCAGTCTTCTTCAACCACTCATGACATTTCCAAACAAGCCCCTTCATGCCTTCTCCAATGCTGCCCCTCTTTTGGGGGAAGAGGTCCACATAAGCACCTACAAAGCTACATCATTATCCCCTTCCTTAAAGCCCTCCTTACAACACTCCCCTGCCACAAAACCCACAAAATTCCCAAATGCTCTTTCTGCAATAGCATCTCATGGTCTTCGCCCCACCCCAGTAGGTGCCGTATACACACAGGATAGAGAAATGGTTTGCTCTGCCAAATATTTTACAAACCCAAGCAGATATAAGTGGAGTTATACCAGAGCAAAGCTGGCACAATGCACTGGAGACTCTCATTTCATTTTTTTGACACAGTTATATTGTGTTGTTAAAGCTTTCCTATTTACCCTTGAATTATATCTGCTGCAGAGCCAAGCACAGGTTTTCCAGAGGAAACTAGTATTTGGTTGCCTTGAACTGGTGAGGCAATGCAGGCAAAAATCACACAATGGCATCTGGTCTTCTGAGAGGGTGCATGGAAATCCATACAGCCGCCAGGAAGAGAACATGGCCTGTCACTGCAGTCAGCGGAGGCCCAGGAGCTGGCTGCCTTGTCTTCTAAACTCCTCATGGCAGCTTGGATTCGACTATTTGGACTGATGCATGGAGCTCCCATTGGCTGCTGCATGAGTGGAGAGGAATAGCAGATGCAAGATGTGGACTAGAGTTGAGAATTTTGCCATGAAAGGACAGCAAGTAAACTAAGGCTGGAGATAAACTCTCTGGTAGAGGTGGTCTACGTCTACGTTACAGTGAGCAGAGAGACTACAAGGACACTGATAACATTTCCATACCTAGAACCTCTGCTTCTGTGTAAGGGAAAAGCTGCTCATAATCCAATCCCCAATGTTATTTCATACTGAGTTTTAACAGCAACTCGGATCCCAAACAGCCGTGAGATAAAATTAAGTTGTATAGTTTGACAAGCATAGTCGGTGAAATAATTTTCCAGTTAAGGGAGTTACGGCATAGCTCATACCTTCAAGACAAGCATGTATAGGACAAGATTAGCCTGGGGTTCGGTGCTTGCTGAGGCAGGCAAAGTGATGCCTGTAGCTCTGTCTACGATGCTGTGTGTCCACACCACCGGAGATGCACCATCTGGTGGTTTAGAACAATTATATTCTTCAGTCTACCTCTGGATAGCAGTTTATTACCAAATATCATGCAGTACATACATATTCATTTATAGCAAACCATTGCCATTGTTTATGGCACTGTAAACTTACAGAGGAGGAAGAGGTTTGATACCAGTTTGTATTACCCAGAAATACCCTGTACTATTTGCTGTAATTACAAGGTAATTCTATTAGAAGCAACATGACCTATCTACTTTAATTCAGATATCTGCATTAACTCAGATACTTTATATATATTTTGTGATGAGACTAAGTCATAGGGAAGTAGGGCTAGAAGGGACCTCACAAGGTCATCTAGTCCAAGCCCTTGACTAAATCATCCCAGCCAGGTGTCGGTCTAACCTGCTCTTGAAAACTTCCAAGGACGGAGAGTCTATGTTTTCTCTAAGTAGCTCGTTCTAATGCTTGACCACCCTCATAGTCAGAAATTCCTCCTAATCTCTGACCTAAATTTCCTCTGCTGCAGCTTAAGGCCATTACCCTGCAGTGCTGGTCCCTGCTTGATATTAGCAGCCCAGAAAGTAATGTCTAAACTCAATGAGTCACTACTGTGGCCCCGATTTTACAACCAAGATGACACAAAATGTGTTGGGATACCTGATCCCAGAACCTCATCGCAGAGCAATGAATAGCTCTCATTTCAAGAAGCCCTTTTTCAGTCATGGGCACTGCAGGTAGCAATAGGGCTTGAAAAGTGCATTAATAATGGTCAAAGCAAGCACATAATGTCCTAACTCAAGAGTGGTATCTCACCCAGTGTAGGAATGAGGTAAAGACATAGCTCTGATCTGGGCTCTTCGTTTAAAGCCTGTTGTGTTGGATTAGTTTTTCTCTCATCAGTGTGAAAGCTTTGGGGCAGACACTGTAAAATTGCCAAAGGATTCCCCCAAAGGAAAATGTGAAACAAATGATCAATCTGAAAGTAAAAGACTCCAGCAGCAAAAATGCAGCGCATGAGCCACATTTCAAACCCTTCAGAGTTTGATTGAAATTGCACTGGGGAGGAGGGCGGAGGGAGTTGGATTGCGCTGATCTCTGATTTAAAGACATCTGCTAGAGGCAACCCCTCCCTCCCCCCCGTTTTCTCTCTTTGGTTTAGCAGAAACCCAGACCATAAAGCAAGCAAATGGACAAGCACCTAGTCCCAAAGAACATCCTTTCTGAAGTGCTGCCTCCTGCTTGTGGATTAGTCTTATTATGAGCAGTATTGTGCAGGGAGCTGTAGTTAGCCATGTCAATCTGAAGTCAGGTAGAAGCATCCACCAAGCCCTGTGCTGTCAGACACCCTCCACCACCTGGCTAAAATATCTCACTGCAAAGTACAACCGTGCAAACACTGATAAAAGACTTCTAAACTCAGTCCTAGCAAACATCCATTTTCATGTTTTCAAGGACAGACGTGCAGGTCTTCCTGGGATTGTATGGGTAATCTGCCCTGATGACGGGCAATGCTGGTCTCTGCTGGAAATCAGCAGGCATTAAGGAGATGTCAGCCAGCTAAGCTGGATTCTGTCATTGGCAAACGCAGCCCCATAAATACCTTGTACATTTTTACTATCCTCTGAGTGAGGCAAGTAATGTGTACTTTGATGTTATCTGCACTGTCGTGCCAACAGTCAGATTTGTCTGGTTTAATCGTTTAGCACAGGCCTGTTCCAGTGGAGTGTGTTGCTCCATGCGTCCTCTTTGTTTAACTAAATACTACATCCACTCTTGTTATTCTGCTTGGCTGTTTATTTCATTTATTCATTTCTCTGCCTTGTTTACCCTGCTTGGATAAAGGCCCGAGGAAAATTTTCTATCCAGGATGACTCCAGTGTCTGTGCTTACTTAAATGCATTACAGCAACCACAGGATTATCTGTCTAAATTTCCCTTTCTATGGGCCTAGTCATCCTGCTTGGCATAAGGAAGTGCACAAAACAATGCTGCTCTATATAGTGAGGACCCAGAGCCCTCTCAATGCCATCTGAGGGGAGCCAGGAGCAAGTGTGGTCTAGGTTCATGCTGACAGAAAAGGAGACAGCAGCCTGCCAAGTGTGGTGAATGCTGATCATGATTTGATAATCTAGATGCCTTAGTCTGAGCATGAGAAGCAAAGATGGGTAAAACAGACAAAAGATGCTGTGATTAGCCATTCAAATTTCCCAGAAGGGGACACAAGGGCCATAGATTAAAGGTCAGCAATAATCTTGATTAGCTCTCGACAAACAAGGCAAAACATTGTCCACAAATATCCTTTTGCACGTTGAACTGAGTTTTGTTTAGAAGGGTCTCCACTTCCCCTGGACCACACCAGTGGGTAAGTATTTCAGCAGGAATGGTCATGGCAGTGGCAACTTTTAAACAAGCGTTACAAAACATTGAGGAAAAGCACATTCCACCCTCAGGATCACAGGAGCTCACACAGGAAACATGCTCCAAAGGATCGTGTTTTCATCCAGG
>NW_017728924.1:14987584-14992146 GCF_001723895.1 Crocodylus porosus | reverse complement strand
CTTCATCTCAGTGTGCCATGCCCCAGTCCATTGCATTTGGATGTGCACATGGTACCATAATGGCATATTAATTTCACTGATAATGAAACAGTCCTTCCTGTACCTCCAGTAAAAAAAGACAAGATAATCCTCATTCCCCCAGAGACTGCAAACACCATGACATCAGGCATCATTAGCAGGTTGAATCTGCTGCAGCCAGCTGTAACCTGCAGACAGTAAGCACTTTTGTGACACTGCCTTGTTGTGGGGAAACATATAGACAGGATTTTCCACTCCTTTCCGCCAGACCTCCACAACATGCCACCCCCATGTCCTAGCCCTATTTGGAGCTACATACCCCTTCACTGCTTGCAACAGGAGTACAAGAAGGAAACAAGATATGTGCATCTCATGTTCTCCTCACTCTCTGTCCTGAACTATTGTAACCTACTGGAAAGGAAATTAAAAAAAACTTGCAGGGAAAAAAGAAAAGGTTTCCACAACAGATTAGCTTTTAAGAGAAGTCAGGAAGGGGTAGAAAGCTCATTGTGTTCCTCTTTGGTATGTATCATTGCTAACGGGCTCTCACTGAGTCACTCCATTCAAGTGTTGAGGTTTGCTGTGACAGGATCACTCATAAAAGTTATTAAATCCTCACTCAGAGATGGGGCTGACATTTCAATCAGACTCTGCTTTTATTCCAAGTTGCAAATCTTATTGTGTGGCTTTAGTTCCTTAGATTCATCAGTAAATTAGATTACTTTGTTAATATTAAAAGAACTAAGCAACTGACTAGCATTTTAATGAATATGCATCCATCTGCCTCTCTACTTATCTAGCTAGCTAGCTATCCCCAGTTTTTATAAAAGCCCCAGAATCAAAGAACTCAGATACAAAAAACTGTTTCCTCTCTCACTTTGATTGGGCTGAGCCATGTGATTAAAATGTTCATGTTCCTAAAGAGCATGGTCTTCTGGGTATGTCCACATGACACAATGTCAGCTCACATCCTAGAAAGAGTATAACTGCATTAATTCATATACTTCTAATTAGCCCCTGAGAGGCCAATTAGGTCAAAAGGCAGCCAGTGTTTATACAGTTGTAACCCTTCCAGTATGAGACCTCTCTCAAATAGGCCAGGTATCTCTGCATGTAGCCAAAGCCTTGGAAACCTGTTTAGTCTTCTCCTAAAGGCTGTAAGTCCACTATTTGCCTTCCTACATGTTTCCAGTATCTAAGTACTCTCATTGTTATGAAACTGCATTTTATTCAAGGCTGAATTGTCTAAACTCAGCTTCTAGCCATTACATGCGGTTGTGCCTTAGTTCAAATGAAAGGCCCCCTGACTATCGGATTTTTTTGTAAATACCTACATGCTGTGATCAGGTCACCTCTCCACCTCTTCTGTAAACTGAGTAAGAAGAGGTCTTCAAGCCTCCCATTGTAAAACTTGTTTTCTGATCTGCCTATCACTTTTGAGGCAGTTCTTTGAACTGTCTCCCATATTTCCACTTTTCTGCTGACACATGGACAACAAAACTGGAGGAAGTATTCCAGCAGCAGTCTTACCAGCACTGTGCCCAGTGGTCACCAACCAGTCGATCTTGATCGATTTATGGAGCCTCTGCCAGTCCATCTCAGTCTGTCAGAGGCTCCACGATCAGGAATGGCAGGATGCACATGGCCGGGCTGAGCCATGCCCCCTGCCGCCCAGGCCAGGCGGGGTGAGGGGGGTCAGAGCCCCGGTGGCTTGTCCGGGAGGCAGGGGCAGGACTGGGCCTGGGGCACAGTAAATCCTGAGGTGCCAAAAAGTGACCTTCACGACAAAAAGGTTGGAGACCACTGGTGTACCCGCTTCCCTATTTCTGTGAGATTATCTCCTTTATGCATCCTGTTAGTTGTTGCTCTCAGAACGTGCTTTCTAGAGATCAAGTCAAAGGTGGCCCAAGTCTAATGGCCCATTGGTCTAGTATGGTTAAGACGCACCAATTTCTGTGGCCAGCAGCATATAGAGGAGTTATGTGGTCAGCATCACGTCCACTTGTCTTTGATTTTCAGCTAAATGACCGACTCACAGCTGGAGGTAGTTTTTGGCAAGAATCCAGGGCAGAATTTGAACTCGCCTCTGGAGCATCATCCAATCTGCCAGTGCACCCCACTGCGGGCTCATACTGAGACAATTAGCTAAGATGGCCCCAACATGCTTCTCTGAATCACTATTATCAATTAGCTAAGATGCCCCCCACCCTCCACTTTTATTCTCAGCCAGACCTTACATTTAGCTATCTTAAAGATGGCCTATTGAATTATTATTCTATTGGTTACCATTTAACCAGGCAATTCAGATAAGTCTGTTGCAATAGCCTATCCTCATTTTTTACAGCTCCATCTCTAAACCTTGCCAGCAAAGCTTTATATATTATTGTCCAGATAACTGATTAAAATCTTAAACATCACTGGGCCAAGAACTAGCCCCTGAGGGACCCCCCCCCCGGAAACACCATCAACAAACAACATTTTAAGATTTGTCAGTGGGCCATTGTTTAATCCATCAAATGTCTCCCCTGTTAATTTCATGTCATTTACATTTTTAATCATAATGTCATGTAATACCATATAAAATTCCTTGGAGAAATTGAAGTTTCCTGACAGCACAGTTGCCATTATTAATCCATCATCTTGACAAAAAAAGAAGGCAGGTTAGTTTGACAAGACCTTCCATGAAAGCCTGCTGGCTGGCATCAGTTATCTTTAGCCTCTTATTCTTTGTTGACAAAGTTGCCAATGAACTGGCCATTCTTCTACCTGGGCCTGGTGTCAGTCCAGAGTTCCCTGTGTGTTCTCCTTTTGCCCCATTGCAACGTGGGAATGGCAATGCCATTCCTTTGGGATTTTTCTGTTTCCCAACACTTGTTAAAACTACACTGAGTGGTTCTGGGGTCTCTTTAGCCAGCTCTTTTAAGTCTCTTGGGTGTGTGTTCTCCTGGGCCTGTTGACTTGAAAATGCTTAATTGTATCAGATGCTGCCTCATCTCTTCCTTTAGCATACATGATTAATGGCTAATTCCTCCTAAAATATTATATCGGATGGATAGATCTTCTCGCTTCATTCCAGACACTGCACAGAAATATCTGTTGAATGATTCTGCCTTTTGTATAGCACAATTGTTTATATTTGTATCATCTGAATCCAACAATGGACCTTTGCCTGATCGAGGCAGGAGGATTGCTGCTAATCTGTTTAAAATATGCTATATTGTCTGGTTGCCAGGCCTTTCAAGGGAAGTGGAGCCTTACTTGTTATAACTGTGCATTTGGCTTAATGTGATGGGAAAAGTTTCCTTCTTATCAGAAGTTACATCACCACTTCCATAATGCTGTGTAGCAGAGTCTGGCATTCAGGTGATTCAGTTCCTCTCCAAGCAGCTCCCTTCAGTGCTGGAAGTTCTCATTTCATGACATGACACACAAATGCATTTTGCATTAGCAGTAGCAGCAGGAGCTCAAAGGAGGCTGAAGGTCCCATCTGTTCAGAAAAGCAACTGTCGGCTAAGTGCTTCAGCGTGCGCTACGGTATTGACATATTTTATATGCAGCCAAGCTAAATGATCATAGGGTTAAGGAAGTTCTTTCCTGGCAGTACCTGAGTGCCAGCGATTCTAAAATAAAAAGCCAAAGTCTCTGGAAGGGCAACGGCGAGAAAGCAAAAGGCCTTGGCAGAATCGTGACCAGTGGAGAGCTAACAGATACAGGTCATGTCTACACAGTAAGCTTATTATGCCTAATAGCAGCACCTGCCAGCATGCTGCGTTTCTCCAAATTGGCTGCTTCCTAAAGTGGAAACTATAGGGCCACATACAAGTGATACTGCCAGGGGACTAGTTAGCCTGCCGGGACCTGCCCACCCTGCTCCCAGCTTAGGAAGCAGTCCACGTGGTGTGGTGTGGCATGCTTGAAGGTGCTAAGGCTGGGCGTGGAAGGCTTAGGATGCAGATATGGCCATAAAGGTATCAAGTACCAAAACACTGGAGGGATAGGTGGAGTCCAAATGCCCCAACAGACAGAGACAAGATGGAGTACCCCTTCCTTCCTCTGGTCACTAACGTCTCATGCAAGGTCGTTGTTCTACGCAGGTTGGTAGCAATCATAACACTTCATGCTTCAGAGGAAGGAAAACACCCTTGCCACAAGAAGTCAGTGGTATACAAGCATATGTGGGAGGTCAGTAGATGGTATTTTCTTTGGGATCTAATCTTTACTCAATCTCCTGACACCCTGAAGCATGAAATCTGATCCCCTTTATTATCCTATTTTATCTTGCTACAAATGCTGTCAAAGGACATCAAATTATTTGTGGTGTGCGAAACAGGCCATATTCGATTCGGATTCGGCCCAAATCAGGGACAGTGATTTGATTCGTTGATTCAGATCACTGTCCCAATTCGATTCGGCTAAATCCAAATCTGAAGATTCAATGCTGATTTGGAGAATCAGCAATTCAGCCACAGACACAGCTTTAAATGATTTTTTTACATACCTTGAGGTACCAGGCACAGCTCATAATCGCTGTGATCCTGGGGTGG
>NW_017728924.1:14970880-14987484 GCF_001723895.1 Crocodylus porosus | reverse complement strand
CCCAGAAGATTCAGCCACCAAAGTGGGCCAAATTGAATCAGTAACCACAGCTTTGCATGGCCCTACAAATTATCCAGCCCATTATAGAAGCTTGTGGGGGTACATCACTGTAAATGATCTTACCTGGGCCATTTCCACTTCAGAATGGGTACGTTTTGAAGGGAACATATAGTCTGTAATTGTGTGAGGTGCCTGAGGCCCGTGGATGGTGTCCCTTAGCCAGCTGGTACAAATACACAGCCCAGGAGATAAATTTAAGTGGGATTTCACACAGCCCTACGAGTGAGTCAAATGTTCTGTCAAAGCTGTTTCCAGTAGAAAGCTGGGTTACTGAAATAAAAGGTTTCATGAAAAGCATCTGTTTTTTCATAGAAAGTTTCAATTTTCCTATGAAGAAAGAACATCCAAAAATGCAGATGAGAGTTGGAGCTTAGGTGCCCTATGCGCCTCTACAGGCTAAATCCCCTGGCTGGATTATTTCTTTGTGGAGGCATCAAGGTATCCCAGCAAAGCAGGAAATCTGCAACTATTTGGGAGATGAAGTCCAGCCAGGGAGGCCAAAGCAAGCTGAGGGATTTGAACAGAAAATGTTGGGTTTTGAATTCTTTTGTCAAAAAGGTAAAAATGGTCTATAGAAAGGGGGAGAAAACTTCCTTCCTCAGTCATCTCTACTGATTACACAGATTTGCTGCAAGGGAGCAATGAGTGTGAATCAGTACTTTAAGGCTGATTAAGCCTGGACCTCTATACTCAACAAGACCCATCCCCAAAAGGGAAAATCCATCAAGCAGAAGAAAGCCTGTGGTTGAGTTCTGGTTCCCCCGTTCTTTCCCATTTCCTAGAGAGAGCAAAATAATCTCTGACACCATAATCCTTGGCCTTATGGAAATCAGTTTTCAAAGCCTTTTGAATATTCACCAAATGTAAATAATTCACAAGGATTTGATAGACGATTTCTGAGGAGTAATAACACTCAGGTATGGAGTCCCCCCTGGAAAAGAGCTGATACTTCCCAACTTGCCTTTGCTAATAGAGACCTTCATCAAAATATGATGCATTTCTAGCAGCCTCTTCCTGCTTGTGAGGGAAGCCAGGATGTCTCTAGTGTCTTCCTCCTGAGGCAGGCAAACTCATCTCCAGATCCTTATGCTGAGAAAAGTGCTCCATGCTTACTTCACTGGGACTGGTCTCAAGCAGAGATACAGTCTGCTCAGCAATAAGGCAGATCGACTCACAGTGGGAGCCCTCACACCGTGAATGATGTATCACTGGAGCCCAGTAATTTATATTGCCAAATTTGAAGGCCACAGATCCTGTTGCTCCCTGAATCCGCCACCTCATTCAAATGCAGAAAGCAACTGACTTTTAAGAATCGGTCCTCAAGCTGTTTTTGACATGACTGTTTAAAACTGAACATACTGTACTGTACTATACTTCAATTTTCTAGCCAAGCAAATGGCTCTTGAAGTCCTAATAAAATGCCTGTGAGCATCAGTTCAAACAGTAGCAAAGTTCCTTGTGTGTACCCAAGATGTTTTGCATTCAGCTGATCTCAGCCAGGCAGAAGCAGACCTGTTCGCCCGGAGAACGTTTGCACTTACAACCACTAGGAAGCTGACCGAGCCTCCATCTATTTCACCCGGACGGGACCCTTCCTGGCTGAAGGCAGCTGGTTTGGGTTGTAAACGGGCAAGTCCCCGAGCCTCCAGACCACAACCAGAATGAAACAGACCCAAGATCCTGTAGCACATTCAGGCAGGGGGAGAGTCTAGGAAGCTGGCAAACAGGACGTGGACTGAGCAGCGGCCCTTTAAAAAGGCAAGCTCCAAGGAGAAAGCAGTGAGACTCTGGACCTGCCCCTGGGGTGCTCTGGTGAATCCATAGTTTCTTTACAGTGCCAGTGGAAACTGGGATATGCGGGGTGCGGAGGGTTTTATCAGTCTTCATCTATCCCTTCCCAGAGCTGGGTTTCAGACCACCGTTTCCTTTCATCTGTATTCCCTCCAGATGCACGAACCACTCTTCCGACTCTGAAACCCAAAGCAGAAATCAGCTGCAAGGCAAGAGAGCAAAGAAAGCAGAAAGAACAGCATCAAAAGAAGCCCTGTGAATTAGAGGAGGAAAGGCCTGATTCAATTACCTGGCTATACTGACATCTAGAGTCCCTTCTGCGTACAGTCTGTCAGGGATTCAAATGGTACTGTGGCTCCAGAAGTGGGGAAGTGTAAAACACCGAGTGCTCCCAAGAAAGGTGGCAGGAGTATGGCATGCTGCAGCCGGGCAGACTCCCCCCCACCCACCCCCGGGCTACCTCTTTAAACCACAGCTTTTTCTGAATGTGCTTATCAATCGCTGTTTGGGAAACGGGACATGAAGATGGCTCCAAAGACTGAAGTCCTTTTCTAATCCGTAGACAAGGCACAACACAAATGAGAACGAAGTCTCCTCGTTGCTCCCCCCTGAACTGGATGGGAGGCAGGGGGACTGCTGTTGCTCTCTGCCTGGAATGCCCCTGCATCCAAGACCCCTGCAAAGCAAGCTCTGTCCTTCAGAGACCCAGCTTTGCACCAACCCAGCCAAGACGCAGGTTACAGTCTTTCACCTGCACCACAGAGAAGCCAAGCAGAAATGAAACATCACCTGGAATGGAATTGCACTGACTGAACACCTGAACCCGGTGGACTTGGGGGTTACATTGCACCAAATACTTACCTTCAAAGCACATGTGGAAAAGATAAAAGGTAAAATCAGCGCCCACAACAACATACTTTGAAAGTCAGTCACCTCAAAGTGGGGAGCGAACCCCGCTACATTACGAACCACTGCTATAGCCTTGTGTTACTCCCTTGCAGAGCATGCATGTCCAGTATGGGAACAATCAGTTCAGGCCAAGAAACTAGACCCGGTTCCAAATGATAGCTGTCATGAAATAACAGGATGTCTAAAGCTGACACCAAAGGATAGCCTGCACTTATTGGCTGGCATTGCAGCACCTGATATCAGAGGAAAGATAACAAGCCAAAAAGAAAGATCACAGCAGATGGAAAACCTCCGGTATTCACTCTATGGTCACACAGAAGTAACCAAACAGCTTAAAGCACGAAAGAGTTTGTGACCAGTGTTGTGCCCTTCGATAAGCTGGCTGACAGGGTACAGCTGAGGTTATAGAAAGAAAGATTACATGCAACCGGATGCCCTGAAATGGCCTGGAACCCCAGGAGCACTGGCGATGCGGCGGGGGTGCACACGCACCCCCTGAGATTGGCAGTGCACCCACTGCAAACAGTGCTGCTGACGCTGCCGGTGGTGCCTGCAGGCGGTTGCCACGCACTACCCTCCCCTGCCACCGCTGGCTGCAGCTGTGGGCAGTCTCCGATCGCTGCTGGCCACTGGTGGCGTCTGTGGGTGGTCGCTGACTGCCAGTCAGTGCTCCCCAACCCCCCGCCACCACCACAGCTGCCTAAGGGAGCTCCCCCCTCACCACCACCTGGAGGCAGTCGCCGTGCCCCCCCAGCCTCCGGGGGCCTGTGTTGTTCATGCCTAGGAGGACCTTTCCAGAGGGGCTGATACAGACAGGTCAGCATGGTGATATCTGTACCGGCTACTCCTGCAAGCCTGAAAATGAAAAGGAAACGTGATCAGGTGGGGCTACTCTAATAACACAAATACATGTGAGCGCAGTGAAGTGCAGACTGTGGAGCACCTGCTCATTTGGCGACTCCTTGGTGAGCCCTGTATGAAGGAGGGCCTTGCTGCAGAAAGAGCCATCATTTGTAAACTAGATGTTTTTCCAGAATTGTGCACAACAAGGCCACAAGAAGCAGCAGCAGCAGCACAGAAGCATCCCAAGGGGGACATTATTGCCTTCCCCATGGCCTGACTGGAGGGAGAGAGCAATAGCCACATGGCTGGGCCCAGTGACATTACTGCCAGAACAAAAAGTGCTCCAAGTATTCAGAACAGCCCATTTGTCAGCTGCGTGCGTGTGCTCTCTGCCCCAGCTGTTTCAAAGGTTACAACCACTCTAAGGGAGAAAGGTACTTCCATAACTAAGTGCTCTGTCTGGACAATTGCCTGAAGCACCAACTAAAAACACAACTGACTTGAAGTGTCTTGCAAGTGCCCGGGAAACAAAGGGAGGAAAGGTCAAGGCAGAGAGGATACCAAGCCCCAAATGCAATTCAGAGCACAATAGCTAGAGAAAGCAATGCTCAGAAGCCCACTGGGAAGGGAGCACCTTCAGAGAAGTTGGGTCCCTGAGTTGCTCAGGCTGTATCTTTCCAATAAAAGACAAATTTAAAAATAAAAGCAGTCAACCACAAGCATCAGCTCATCTTTTTTTCTTGTGTTTGCCCAGAGTCTACATGGGCATCCTTACGTCCATGGGGCTGCACAAGTCCTCTTGACTTCTGGAGTTTGCTGACTTCTATGCCTCTAAGTTCTAAACCAGTATGTTACATGAACACAGCTTTGCTTTATATACAACTAAAGCTTGTGCAGATCACATAATATACATTCTTTCTCCTCCCCCTGAAATGAATCTGGACTTTAAAATATGGCTATGTTCAGGCTGTGCAAAAAAAGACTCTGCACTCCATGTGCATAGGAAGCCAGGTGCTTCCAATAAAGACTGGTGCCAAGGGCTTCCAAGGGATCTGAGAGCCCTCATCAATGGGAAGTTGAGCGCCACTCACTGGGGATCAGGGACCTCACTCCTGCGCATGCTAAGACAATTACTATAGCTTTCTCCATCTAGGAGCAATAGAGAAAATTCATTCCTTTTGTTTTCAAACTGAGCAGATTTCATAAGGAAGCTGAGAGCACCCTTTTCTCTACGAGCACTTTTTGAAGAATCACTTCACTTTAGGGTAAGGAGATTCTTCATTCAGTTCCGATGAAATGAACAAAGCAGAGCGAGGTAAAAAAGGAAGGGGATTTACTGCAAAACAGCTGATGGGGGATAACTGCCTGTCTGCCTGCTCTTATCCTGTGGTAAGTATAAGCTGCAACAGGGCAATTTAGCCCAGACAGTTACCTTGGAACAGCGGCTCCACAGTTGCCCATCTCCTTAGAAGCTCAGATACACTGGTGAAGGGTTCAAAGACTTCCAAAGAACAGGATCAGACCCATATCTGACATCAGCTAGAGAAATTTTGAGCAGTTGCACTTCTGAGAGCCACAGGCAGCATGATAAATGTTATTTTTATGGTTTAATTTGATTAAGAAAAATAAAGCTGTAGGCTAGAATACTTAGGAGGGGCACTTTGATCATCCCTAATTGGCCTCAGCCAATTCGACATGAGCATCGTGCCTCTACAGCCCATGCATATTGCTATCTCAGGAGAGTCAGCAAGAAAGGAAATACTCTGCCAGCTAAACTCTCCTCCTCCCTCCCTTCCCCAGCTCTCTCCTTGTGTTTGATGTTGAAAGCACTTTGCATGCAAGGAAGCTGAAGGCAGCTTACAGAGTAACCCCACGGTCAGGGGGACTGCTCCATTGCACTGCTCCTCCTGAGCTAGGTTTTGCTCAATGTCTCTTTTCCTCGTGTTCCCAATCCTTTCTCAGTCCTTTAAAAGCCTCAGTGGGGCCCCTGCTGAGAATCCTGTGAGAGGAAGTGGTTCCTGGACAGAGGTGTTTGTAGTTAGCAATCCACAGCCGTTCATCCCAAAAGCCCTGGTTCAGCAGAGCACTTAAGGGTGTACTTAAGTTTCAGTATGTGTCTGAGTCCCACTGAAATCAATGGCACTTAGAGTGAAATGAGTAATTCTTTGTTGAATCACTGCATAAAGGAACAAAAGATGCCCTTTTACACTGGACAGGAATAATGTCTCTGGTGTTCTGGAGCCCACAGTGTCGTACGTTAGGTAGAGTTGTATGTTGTATAGAGTTCACCGCTTCTGCTGCTGCAGCAGTGCAGAGGAGCCCAAGAGTGAAGAAGTGGCCTGTAATCTGCTACATAAACTGGCCTGTCTACACACCACAAAGTAGGCTGTAGCCGACAAAAGTTTATGCCTTTCTGAATGAGTTTGAGCTTGTTACACCTTACGCTAAAAGCCACACAAATGTTAATCGGCTTAGCGTTGTTTGGTTTAGTGGGGTATCTTAAAGCAAAAAACCTTCTCTGGCTGTCCTGCACCTGCACAACTGTGACTTGCCACTAGCGGCTTGGTGAGCAGGGGCAGGACTAGGACCTGTGCATAGCCTCAGGCAAAAATGGTACACCTGGATACCTGGGGATCAAGATTCCAGTTGGAAGCATCCTGGCACCCCCGGTGATGCCAGGACCTGATGCACACAGAGGCTGAGGTACCTGGGGAGGTGGGGTTGCTGGCCGTGGGAGAGGACCACATGGGAGGCACTGCAGGTGCCAGCTGCTCCAAGGCTGCTGTGCTTATTCTGCCCAATGTACCCAAGAGTCAAGGCACCGTACCTGGCTTCACTGCACCCCAGCCTCCCCACTCACCCTGACTTACAGAACAGAAAGACGGGAAGGAGCCACTGCATCCCTGGATACTGAAAGACCTCAGTTTGGGTGGAACAGCTGTGTGGATTGGCCTCACCTTCATGGAACAGGAAAAAAGTTATGCTGATTAGAGATAATCCTGCCCTAAAACGGTGCAATTTTGAGCCAAATAACAAGTGCTTTAAGCTACATAAAGGTGTTAACATGCAGCCAATCCAGGGGTTAAGAGCTCCAGTAGCCCCCTAAAATTACAGTTTAACAAGACCCTTCATCGTTACAGTGCCACCCTGCACTGTCTTCTGCCTGACTTCAGATAACAAGACTTAACTACCTGTATCTAGCTAGAGGGCGCTTGGCACAATAGGATGATGCTAGTCATGAAAAGCAGTGCCCCAGACCTGATTTTCAGAGACACAGCTATGCCTAGCTGTATCTGAGAGCAACTCTGATTCACCAGTCATCACAGGAGATCATTAGCAATCCAGCCAGATGGTACCTCTCTAATCAACTTTCAGCAAAACAGAACACAGAGGGGTTATAGGACCCGTAACACTGACAACAGCTACGATAGCTGTATCTCACTGCCCAGAAAGGTACTTGCTTGGAAGAATAACATCATCATTATTTTTAAGGACTCTCATAAGATGATTAATTGGAGGCAATGTGTATGCAACCCCAGATACCCCATTAACTATTGGACATTCTCCTTTCCAAGACTGCCTTACCTAATTGATATTGATTGGAGACATTCCCACATGCCTGTTGTATCTCTGGCTGTTCATCCTAAGGGGTACAATGCACAGCCTGAACTTGATCAACAGTCCTGTAATGGAAAGAGAGGAGGGGAAAAAATGTAAAGCTAGCTAGCTATCTCCGAGATGTTAAGCAAAATAATTACTTCTTTGCTATTCTGGGTCACTGTGACAGGATGCTAAGAAATGGTGAGTTCACATTGCACATTTTATCTCTCTCAGCATATGCTGATGTTTCTGAAAACCTGATTGAACAGCATAAGGGTGTTTTGATTAAATAATTAAAAGCTGCAGCATAAGCAAATGTAGTTTGAGAGAAACGATGCTCAGAAGCAGAGCTAATACTCCGAGAGCATGGAGGTAATGGGGAAGCTGAGAGCACAGGCACACAGGAGCAGGTTGCTATGGAACTGAAAGGTTATGCTGCTATTCGATTTTCTCTATAGTGCACCTTCAAGTGCAGAGAGCTCTCCCGTGCTCGATGGGGCAGCTGCCATTTTGTGTTTCATTTCACACATGGAGCATTGCATTACATTCCTTTTCTCTGAGGGGGACTTTGATCCAAATCTGAAGTCAACAGATTAACTCCAAGTTGGACCATAAAGAGAGAGGGCACCCATACCGTTATTGCCTCCTTGCTTCTTGATTTCTACAGCCTCACGTAAAAGCCAGTGAGAATGAGAAATGCATCATATGCTCTAGGGGTGTAAGAACTGTTACCTCCGACCTTACAGGATAGAGCTGAAGCAAACGCATTTAAAAATTAAACAAATACTTGCCAACAAACACTTGCAGCCAGGCCAAGCCCTATGCAGGAGTCAGAAGAAGGGGAAGGGAGAATATGTGTCTATCGTCTGCAACAGCTGGGAGGATTGTTAGGAGAAATTGTGCCTGCAGACAACAGTCCTATAAGGAGCCAACTTAGCAAAAATTTCTGACCAACTGATCACTTTCTCTAGTCTGGGTTTCCAATTTCTTGGCTATTGAGGGGTTTTTTTTGCTTATTTGGGGAGTTTTGTTTTGTTTTCTGCTGTATTGAGGCAGGAAAGCTCGGCCGTGCTGCAGGAAACAGCCCAGCTTTTTGCCATCTCTCTTCCTTCAACCTACTCAGCAACCATTGACCACAGTACATGGCTCACCAAGATATGTTTCAAGCAGATAAATAATAGCCTGTAACAATGATAAATATACTCTGCTCCAGATATCGCCATGGGTGCAAGTTGGCATTGGGGCCCATGCTGGGGCCATCATCATTCTTCTCCACTTAATGATGCAAAGTTGCTTTGAATCCCTTCTCTCCTCTGGGCGGTTGGTTGGTAAAAAACTGTTGGCTGGTAAAAAAATACTATGGAATAAGCCAGGCAAGCACACATCCTCATCCCCAGCCCATATCAGAGCCATAATTATCAATCATTCTTACGTAAAGCTCCATTTTGCTATGAGCTGAATTCCCTCCACACCTTTAAGTCAATGGGATCTGAGGGGCTCAGCAGAATGGGTTTAGTGGGTTTTGAGTGTGTTTAGTGTAGCCAATGAACATTGCTTCTCCTTCTGTCATGATCCAGAGCAGAACCGTGAAATGTCAAATTCAACTGCTGTTGGAGATCTCCACTGAGCAATCCTCCATTTGTAGTTATTTCCCAAGCAGCCCCTTTAAAATGTGAGTTGTGATAGGATAGACAGGTCACATGGCAGGTTTCTAGTGCTTGGTCAAGCAAGTGTAATATTTTGGGGCCAAATTCTTGATGATGCAAAGCTGCTTTAACAACAGCTGAAATGATCACTTGTTACATGGGGCAAGTTAAAAATCTGCATTTTTGGCCAATTTTCTTCAGTATTTCTTCAGGCGCAACAAGCATGTTTGTAAGAATAGTCACATAAACCGACCAGGAAACAGAAATTGGGGGTAAAATCATTTGTTTAAAACTTAAGTCCATTAATAGAGCATTCTCCTTCCCTTGTCCTATTAAAGCCCAAATCAGAGTCTTCAAACACTCACCTTAGGCAGAGTGGAGCTGGACAGAAGCCGCAGCAGAACAACGATGTGAACGCAGCTCAACAATAATGATGCCTGGGCTTGAGCAGCAGTTATAGTAGCAGTCAGCCATCTCCCTCCCAATCTTTTCCAAATAAATATACTGTGTCTGTAGGGCTGCACCTCCCATGCACAATCCCTTTAGAGAAGTGAAAGGCACTAAGCCGAGACTGCATTTTGCAGACTCATAACTGAAAAGTATAATCCCATTATACTTGATCAAAGAGCTAATGGAAGGCCCTGAAGGGTGTATTCTCACAAACGAAGCAGTAAGTAAATTATGCTACTGTACATTTGCACTTTTCAGTATTTCCTTTATTACATTGTATTACCAAGCAGAATGGATGAGTTTTCCAAGGTGGCACAGCTTTGAAAGGTTATTGCTTGAAAAGTCTTGGGCAGTAGCTGACAAATACAAATGCAGAGGGTGGAGGCGATATCATATTCATGTGATTAGCAGTGCCTAACTGAAGGGAGGATATTTGCCCATTCCTGGTTGTGAACTGCTATAAATGGTTTCATGATATATTGGATCAGCATTTCTCTGCTAGGTCTAGGAATGGCAGGAGCGTGAGGGAGAGGAAGGGATCAGGACTTAGGTGGCAGGGAGAAACCTAGCCATTAATCATCTCTGGCACTGGGGACGGACAGAAGCTGGGACTCTAGAAGGAAGTTGTAGTGGGCTCACACCAAGAAAATGCAGAAGTCATGTGTGCATGATCCAAAGATCATACACTTAATGTACAGGTGTGACCTTAACAAGATGTGATCTTTGCATTACTGGAGCATAGCCTTGCATTGTCCATGTGTGATCCTTGCTCTCAAAAGATGTTGGGAAGAGCAGGAGGGACCTTCTGGGCTCTTCTGAAGCTGCACCATAGGTCTGTGTCAGTATTTAGAGTAATGATACTCAACCAGGGTGTCGTGGCACCCTGGAATGCCCTGATATGCTTTTAAGGGTGCTGTGGGGTGTCACACAACTGTTACATGTGCAAACACCAACATGATTCACAAAATAAACCCAGGGATAATATTCAATGGGAATCTATGGTGTCAAAAACATTCTGACCTCTTGGCTGTGTCCATGCGAGCGTGGACATTTGTTTCCCCAGGGACAAGAAACAGCAGCACACCTTCTACTTATCCCCAGGGAACGCCTGTGCCACACCCTCTGGCAGTGGCAGGTAGGGGAGGGGAGGCTGGGGTCAGCACTGGGCTGGCCCCAGCAGCCTTACCTGGGATCTTATGGGGCCTCCTGGGGCTGCAGCAGTGGCAGTCTTGCTGCTTGGACCCTGGCCAGCAGCTGGAGTGTGGCTCTGACTGGTCAGGCCCCAGTTTTGGGTAGCATGGACTGTCCCCATGTGCACCACTCCATATTTTTATTTTAACATTTTTGGTGCAGGTTTTTTTGACTTCGGGATCTCCTGGGATCAAAAAAACCCAAACCTCTGCACTGCTACCTTGCAGCATGGAGAGCAGCTGAATGTGTGGGAAGTGACACCACAGACATATCTATGGCACCACATACCACATGGCCGTGCTCATCTGGACACAGCCCCCGTGGTCTTTCTGAGTTCTTGGCAACAGAAGCATCACTCTATTATTTTTCTGTAGTCAAAAATTGGGTGAAAGCTAAGAGCATTTCCAAGGGATGCCTTGAGTCTAATAAGATTGCAAACCACCCATTGAGATCATGTCTTAATGATGTGCAGTACTGAATGCAATATCATTTAAATACTATCACTGGCATTGTCCAGACAGACAGCCATAGGAATGTGAAAATGGGGATGCATGAGATCAGTTTGCTGCTTTTGCGCAAAAGTCCCATACAAAAATTGCCAACGTTTCTGGAGGAAGCATTAGAGAATGCCAGTGTTCTAAGGGTTAAACAGGAACGCTCACCAGAAATGCAGTGTAACCTCTTAATTTCAGAAGGCGAATGTTACACTGCAGCAGAAAGCAGGAAAAAAAATACCATTTCTATGGCCAGCAGAAGACGCACAGAATTAATGTGAGTGAGGAAGTGACACATGAGGTCTCCTGGGGATATGGCCAGTCCCTCACTGCAGAAGATTAACCTCAGCAAGCTGCTGTTTATCCACCAGTACTTGTGTGCACTGTGCAGATGCCTCACTCTCTATCCCTGCGGGCAGTAAACAAAGCTGCAAGTAGGGCCGGGCTGGAAGCAAAAGGGAAATAAATGTACCTGAGAGCTGGGTCTTAAAGGGCCTGTTTTCTCATGCTATTTGCCATTCTCAGATTGCTCTTACCTGAAAATAATTGTTCTTCGCCCTCCCCAAGACTTATTTTAGTTAATGCACCTGCTGTAGAGAAACATCAATGCCCAATAGCAAATCGGTTTTTCCACAGACCGTGGCAGGGGCACGTGAATCCATCTTCAAAAAGCAGAGTGCTTTCTGCTCCATGTTTGTACAGTGCCCAAAATGCTGGGGCTTGAGCCTGACCAGGGCCTCTAATTACTATTGTGTTACAAACAGCAGCACCTTCAAGGGTGCTTAAGAGACAAACCTCATCTCTCCTCGATCCTTGGAAAAATACAGGGTTGAAAAAAGGTTTATAAGGGACATTTACAGTGTGATGCAACATGTAAGGCTGGTACTTTAAGGACTCTTCTCTGAGCATGAAATGACTTAAAGTGGGCACTGGACTTGGGTATCTCCGTTGCTCTGACATCAATCTACCTGCGCAGAGTTTGGACAGAGTAGCTAGCCAGGTATGCTAACCCTCTGAAGAAGAAGAGAGAGGGAGCCTGTCATAGTCTTTCATAACTCACTTTCATAACTAAATCACCAGGAAAAGAGTACTGGTAACCTGAAGCCACTTTGGTTCATTGCCATTCACTCTTTGCTTTTGCGTTTATTTTTATTTCAATTTTACTTGTTTTTTCAGTTTCAGTCTTAGAAAATATCACTCATCCTCTTTTTTTATCTACTCGCTGCATAATGTCCCATGCCCTGTACCCAACAAAAAGCTACTAAAAATATAGAAACACAGACATATTTAAGCCATAACCACACAAAGGATCATACGCTGCAGGACTATGAATGAAACACTGGGCGCATCTGCATGAGGTGCTTACAGTGGAGTTGTGTGTGGCCTTGGATCAGGGCAGGGCCGGGGCTGCGCTGGGCTGCACTCCTGGTGGGTGACAGGGCCTATGGGGGGCTATGGCTTCCACTCCGCTGCCCGTCCCACCCCGCCCCACCTCGCCCCATCCCACCCCACCCTACTCCACTGCCTGCCCTGATCTGGGGGCATATGCCCCCCCAATGCCTGCCGTGGATTGCACAGCCAGAGCAGGATGGAAGCAAGATGGAGCCGTGTCTTGTTGTGGGGTGGGGGGGAGTGAAGTGGCTCCCTCCACTGTGCACCACTTGTCCGGAGACTGCACAGTGGGCTCATCCCATGCCTGCCCCACCCCAGCAGGGCAAGAGGCAGGAGGGCATCGACCCCACTCCCAGTGTAGCCCAGTGCATCCCCAGCCCTGCCCGCGCCACCCCGCCTCACACAGATCTGGGAACACATGCCCCCCCACCCATGCCCTTCCAGACGAAGGGCGGGAGCTGCCAGATGAGCAACTTGCCCCAGCCCCTCCCTCAGCATGGGAAGCCCTTTATCTGCCCCCTCTACACTCCTTCCCCCACCCCTTCCATCACAACAGACTTACCAGCTGGATGCATCTGTATCGAGCATCACAAAGGACACAATTCTGCATTTATCGCATTGTTCCTATGGGAAAATTGGTTCTGAGTTATGACGTTTCCACTTAAGACACAGTTTTCAGGAACCAGTTGCGACATAAGTCTAAGGACTGCCTGTAATTAACTCCACCATAGGTTACACTGCCCAACACAAGTACTATCCTACAGTGAAGTTATTTACTCCACCACAATGCACATGTAGACCATGACCGGAGCTGGCTGGGGTACCAGGCTGCTACAGTGCAAGGCTGCCTGTTGACTAGCCCCACACTGTAACTCCCTGGTGCCCCAGCCAGCCCCTCTGCAGCACACTGAGCTGGGTTGGAGCAGGCCCCCTACCAGCGCCCCCGCCAGTTAGAGTTGCACCACCCTGGGTTAACGTGCCACAGTCCTGGATGCATGTGTAAACTCTGTACCTGGGAGCAATAAACTCAGATGCAAATTGCACATGTGCAGATGCACTCACTGAGGGGTTGTGACGTATCAGTGTGAAATTTTCCACTGCCCTCTGCTTTCCATACAATTGTCCTATATTTCTCAGAAATGCAGGAGGTTGTCTAAGATTCCAACCAACAATTATTTCTCCAGACAGGCTACGGTGGCACAGATAGCAACGAGAATTTATGTAAGCAGTGTACAGCAACAACCTTCTTTACTGATAAGCCCCAGCTAGAATGCCAGATACAAATGTTTCCTGAAGAAGATCTTATGTAGATCATAGGCAGACAAGGTTCTTTGGGTGAATTTGATGTCTTTTATTAGACCAACTTAAAAAGTTGGAAAAAAAATTTAGCAAGCTTTCGGGTTTAAAAACCCTTTGTCAGGCTGAGGAAATTGGTGTGTGCTCTTCCTGAATGGAATAAATGGTAAAGAAGCCAGAGGCTGGGCTGGTATGCATGCAAGATAGGCCGTCATTGCAGCTCTAAACTGAGGAGTCAGTGGGTGAGAGACAGGCTGTGGCGGGGGGGGAAAGGGGGATGAATGTAGCAGTTAAATAGTGGAGAGGTACCTGGGGAGTCAGCTGTCAGGCAGGTTATATTGTGTCATAAATCCAATGTCTCTATTTAGTCCATGATTTTTTGTATCCAGGAGGTTGATGAAGTGGAGTTCAGAGGCTTGTCTCTGGGAAGTGTTGTGTAAGTTTCTTTTGAGGATTAGAACTGAGAGATTGGGGAGAGAGGTTTTCTTGTGAGAAATGTGCCCCCACAGGTAATTGGGTATTCTTGTCTTTGATAGATTTCCGGTGTGCGTTCATCTGGCGTGCAGTTGTAGTTTGGTTTCACCTACATATTTTCCATCAGGGGAATTGGTGCATTGGATGAGATGATATATTACATTTCTGGAGGTGCAGCTGTAAGACTCAGGGGTGCTAATGGTTCTGTTGTGGGGTGTAATAATTGTGGGGGTGGAGGAGATGTGTTGGCAGATTTTGCATTTCTTGTCATGGCATGGTTTGGATCCATTCGGTGTGTTCTGAGCCTGAGAAAGTTTGCTTCTGGTGATGAGGTTAGGGACATTCAGTGCTTGTTTGGGTGGTTCTGGGAAGATCTCTTTAAGAATAGGGCCTCTTTCTAGTATGGGTTGCAATTGTTTGAGGATTTTCCATATGGGTTTGAGGTAGGGGTGATATGTCATAACCAGCAGTGTGTGATGCATGGGGGGTTTTCTTCTGTACTGCAGCAATTCTTCATGTGGTATCCAGGTGGCTCTTTCAAACGTGCAATCTATTGCTCTGGAGGAGTGTCCTTGTTGGGTGAAAGCCTTTCTAAGATTGGTGAGGTGGCAATCCCGGGTGTTCTCCTCAGTGTAAATTTGATGGTATCTGAGGGCTTGGCTGTATATCACAGCTTTCTTGGTGTGTTTAGGGTGATTGCTGGTTCTGTTCAGATATGTATGTAGATCATAGCTTGTGTAGTCTGAAATCTAGTGAAATACAGGCTGTAAACAAACTATCTTCTCTACTGTTCTGCGCAGGAATGTGAGGTAACTTAAATACTAGCAAGATGGTAGTAAAACATACTCATGTGTTTCTACATTAGTAAAGCTTGAATACAACTCTTGCTGTTGACTAAAAGTTCTGGGAATGCAGATGCTGCTCAGCTTTCTCTTGCTATTGCTTTGCCCTGGCAATAGAAAACAGGGCTGCCTAACCAAAGTGGAGTCAAATACAAAATGAAAAATAATCCAACAATTTCTTCAAAAGACATATTCATAAAAAAAGTCTGCTAACAACCAAAGGAAGCTGCAAATACATGCAATTCTCCTGCAATTCCCATATTTCTCACAAGCTGGACTAGAACATGAGACTGTTTAATGCTTGTATTTAAATTGAATAAATTGGGCAAGCCCTTGCATGGTGGGGAATGTCACACACTGTCCAGAATGCAGGCAGGCAGCGAACGTGCTTCCAGGATAATTCCAAGAGTCTCAGCCCCCAATCAATTTTTCTCCCCAATCTAGAAATGGAAATGATTCCACGTGTAGGGCCTGGAACAGTTGAATGAAAAGGAGAATCATTTCTACTGAACTCAGTGGCTTTGGAACTGGCCCATGCATAGTTTCATAGTTAGTAGGGTCCGACCCCCTGCCATGGACAGGAAAGAGTACTGGGGTCAAACAACCCCAGCAAGGTGTCTATCTGGCCTCCTTTTGAAGACCCCCAGGGTAAGAGCGAGCACCACTTCCCTTGGAAGTTGGTTCCAGACCCTAGCCGCCCTGACAGTGAAGTAGTGCCTCCTGATATCTAGCCTGAATCTACTCTCCCTCAACTTATGGCTGTTACTCCTTGTTACTCCCAGTAGTGCTCGGGGGAACCGGGACTGTCCCATTGCCTGCTGGCAAGTTTATAGACAGCCATCAGATCCCCCCTCACCCTTCTCTTGTGGAGGCTGAACAGGTTCAGGTCCCGTAGCCTCTCCTCGTAGGGCCTACCCTGTTGTCCCCGATCATGCGAGTGGCCTTCCCCTGGACCCTCTCCATGTTGTCCACATCCCTCTTGAAGTGTGGCGCCCAGAACTAGACGCAGTACTCCAGCTGCAGACTGACCAATGTCATATAGAGGGGGAGGATCACCTCTTTGGACCTGCTCATGGTGCATCTGTGCATGCATGACAAGGCGTGGTTAGCCTTCCTGACTGTGTCCCCATGTTGTCAACACATGTTCATCTTGGAGTCAATAATGACTCCAAGATCCTTTTCTGCCTCTATGCTGATGAGAAGGGAGTTCCCCAGCCTGTAGGCATGCTGCTGGTTCTTCCTCCCTAGGTGCAGTATCCTGCACTTGTCAGTATTGAATTCCAAGAATTTCTCCCTGTTACTTCACTCACCCCAAGTCAGCCCAGCTGGGACTTGAACTCAGATCTCCCTTGTGGTAGGCAGAAATGCTACCACACAGCCACCAGAGCTAGTAAAAAATATAAAATCTGGGAAGCTTCCTTAACATGAAACAACAGAGTAAAAGCAGTGAGATGCCAGCTCAGACTCGGATATTATGAAAAGCAAAGGATTTTTATGAAGTAAAGGATTTTTATTCCACATTTTTATTCCATTTTCAAGAAGGGGAGGAAGGAGGACCCGGGTAACTATAGGCCAGTCAGTCTCACCTCCATCCTTGGCAAAATCTTTGAAAAAAT
>NW_017728924.1:14946671-14970780 GCF_001723895.1 Crocodylus porosus | reverse complement strand
GACTCGATGATCTATTGAGGTCCCTTCCGACCCTAGCATCTATGAATCTATGAATCTATGAGAGCCAGTTATAGCAAAAAAATAGACAAAAAAATAGACAGGGAAAGACATAGTTCCCAGGACTGTTTATGCATTTTATATTAGACAGAAATTACCCTGGCTGAAGGGCCCAGGACTCAGGTCTTTTCCCCTCCCAAGGGAATGCCATCCTCACTGGGCTTATGGGCTAATGACAGACATTCAAAAAAACAGAGTCTGAATTGATCCAATCTTTGCAGGTTAGTCTAACCTGGCTAGGATAAACCAGTTTGTAACTGTAAATACATCCCCCCGGACTAAAAAAATGCAGGCACATGCCTGCAGTGGGTTGGGCTAGAAGCCTGGGGGGTGCTAGAGCAGACCTCCCTTCCCTTCCATAGTGCTGAACTGAAGGGACGCATGGCCAGACCCTGGCAGGCTGCTCTGATTAAGGAGGGGTTCCCCCCACCCTCCTAACCTTACCAGCAAGGAATTGATAACACAGCATTTATCACCCAATTAAGAAAGCAACAGAGGGGCATTACCAGCTACCTGTTGATTCTGCCTTTGTCCCATCTGCCACAGCTTGTGGTCTGCTAGCTAACACTGTGTGTCTGTGTAAGGCAGAGAGGACACTGGAATCCCTACTTAGCAGGGAGTGGGGAGGGGGTGGGGGAGCCAGGGCGATGCCTGCAGTCATGGGGGAGCCAGGCCGATGCCTGCAGTCTCTGCTGGAGCTCCAGCAAGGGAGCAGAGGGGAGAGGAGGGGCTAGCTCTGATGTGGAGCAGAGAGCCCCGCCCAGCCCAGACAGCATGCCGAGATGCTGGGGGAGCCTGTTTTAACTTAAACCAGGAAGGGGTTTGAGACAGACATTGCATAAACCAGTTTGACCCAAATCAGTTAAGTCTCATACTACATTCAATCAGGTTTATCTCAAACTGGTTTCAGCCATTTTCAAACTGGTTTATGTGCACTGAACATCTGTTCTGTTACAGGTTTAAACCAATTTCTGATCACTTAAACCAGTTTATGCATAATGTCTGTCCCTAGTCATGGGGTCATTCTTCCTCTTGCTTTCTCTCCTTCAGTGCTTATGAATCCTGCACCCTTAGTTTCAACAGGAGAGACGGTATATGACCACAACTAAACTGTTCTACAGGCTAATGGTTGGGGCACGATCCTCAGAAGTGCCAGATGTGGGTTTGAGTGCTCTGAGGTTGAAGAGGGCCTAAAGTTCAGGTTCCTACTTCTTGGGCATGTGCTCAAACCAATAAGCTATTGGGCAACAAATGTGAGGTGCTGTGCTTTGCACTGAACTCCATGCTCTCTGTGCCAGTCGTGCAGTAGGTGTGCTATACAAGCACCTAACACAACCTTTTGGGAGCCAACCTTTTTGTCAGGCATGCCACAAATTAGCCTTGCACCCTCCTCAAGTGCCACTCCAATCCCCTTCCCCTGCCCAATATGCTGTTCTGCTTTCTGCCCCCTGCCCTCTCTGCCACTGTGCTGTCTGTTCCCTCCCCAGTCTGCCATGTGCCACACACAGAAGCTGCCCATGCCACTTGTGCCTGCAAGTCATGGGTTGACCTAAAAGACCATGTACTGAGACAGAATGTAGATGCTTCCTAGCACTAGTCTGTCTTACAGCAAAGCATATGCAGGCGTGCTGGATTTTGAATCTCATCAAAGCATGTTCAGTAGCCCATTTGGGGTGCTTAGGTTCAGGCCAAGATGAAGGCACCTACTGATTCTACGCAGGTAAGTGGTTGCATGGCCACTACAGTGGAGTCGATCTGGATTGCTTTTTGTGAGTTAGATCCCTACATTCTGCCTAAGTCCTATTTTAGACCCCTATGAGAAGACTTTGATGCTGGCTCTAACCAAGTTTTTAACTCAGGGTACAGAAGTCTGAGACAGAATCAGGAAATGAATTGAAGTCTTTTATGTATTTGTCCTGTGCTTTAGCCAGAAGCCTATCCTACTTTCTTCCCCTTTGTGTACCAGCATGCAGAATACTGCTCTCCTTGTGTTACTGTCTGACACTGCATGGCAGGCTGCCTGATTCTGAAAGGATCTGTTCAAAGCAGTTTGTACTCTGTTGTTGAGGGTGACTTGCCTGCATGGGGGGGAAGATCCTGGAGAGAGATGCATCTGTTACAGAGCTCTGGAGGCCAGAAGTCAATTAAAACATTTGCATTTTGGCACCATCCTTGTTATAGCTTCCCTAGGGTTCTTGCCAATAACCCTGGATCTGCATTTTTAACAATATCTCTTTGTTTTGTTGAGTTGGAAGCCCTTCCAAGCAAACACAAGCAGGCTGGCGGGACAAGTCCATCACATTCTAAGATGTAAAATGAGGAAACTACAAATCTTAGCGCCCTTAAAAGCGCCACTAAATGCAACTCTAGTTCCCAGGGTTTTTCATCCTCTGCTTTGCTAGTTTCAAAAGCTTTTATAGCTAAAATCCTTCTGGATGTAGGTTATCAAAGTTACACAGAGCACCCTCATGTGAGGATGCTTTAGTACATAGGGGAAAAGTTAGGCACCTGGCTTTGAAGCAGTGCCTTCAGCTGAAGTAGATGTACCCATAAGCCCGAAAGTTGTAGATGTGCCTGAAAGCTTGCAAAGAACAATTTTTCCAACTCTTTAGTTGGTTTAAAGAAAGAAATCACATCTACCCAAAGAACCGTGTCTGTAGATGCTCTGCATTTTTGCTGCATAACCACACCAGCAAAGGGCCTCACATCTGCTCCACACGTTCTACACGTCATGTAGCTGCTCATAGCATGGTACTGGGCATATGCATTGGCTCCCTGTTCAGGGTGTACATATGCGTGCACACTTGTTGCCCATCAGTGGCCTGAAACCAGTCAAGGAATTGATATAACATAAGCTACTGACATTACCTCTTACAAACGGGACTGCCCCCAAGAAGCACCCCATCATCCAAGAGATGGCCTCTTCCGCACAGCAACCCAGGATGGCTGCTAATGCCACCAGGAGCAGCATGGCACAGCCAGCCTCTGTCACCACAGTGCAGATCTGCCAAGACAAGCTGGGAATGGCATCAAAACTGGCATACCGCCCACGCTCTTCCATCGTCACCAGGCTCCTCTCATGTATCTGGGCAAGGTATATGCACCAGCGGAAGAGGCCAAATGAAACTGGCTTCCCCAGCTGGGAACCAAGGAGCCAGTAGGGCATAAAGTAACCAGCTGAGCTGGCAACTGCTGTGAGAATGAAGAGGAAAGCCCAGAGCACCCCAACCAATGTTAGACTACTGCCAGTCTTCTCAGGTGACAGCAGGGGCAGCCGGCTTGGTCTCTACAGACCTTAAAGGCAAGGAAGGAAGTCACTGCAGGGACCCACCCTGAGAGAACAGTAATGCTGTGTCTGATTCATCCCCCTGCTCCCAGGGGCAACACGATCCTTTCTTTTTCTCCAGAGTCTTATAAATATTACTGCTGGAGGTAGCAAACCATGACAGGACTGCAGCACCCTTCTTATTTCATTACACTGTGTTAGTCCTTATCTGAATGTTGCTCAATCCGTGCTTACATCTGTTAAATGATACTGAGAGAAGATCAAGAGAGATCGGTTTCATATTTGTTCAAGCTGCTAGAAGTTATGGCTTTGCTGTGTCACTACCTGTTGACCTTGTAAGAGGCTCTGACCATGTTAGTGAGTAGTCTAATGGAAGCACAATGCTCAGCTGCCATCTTTGAAAGAGAAAAGTTGCCCAATAAGTGAAGTGTTTGATCAGCTTCACAAAGTAGATTAAACATGTCATTGGTCCAAAGAAATTCTGAGTATGTAATGTTACTTAAAGGTCCATCATTAATGCAATTGTGATATGGCCAACAGTGGGTCTGGCCTTGCCTTTGCAGACATAAAAATTGAATTTAAAAGTAAATTAAGGTATTACAAATGGAAGAGGTTATCAAAAAAGAACCATTTACTTTATTGCTCTAGTTCAGTGGTGCTCAACCTCCTGCCCTTCACTCCTCCTCTGCTGTCAAATTTCCAGACCTGTAAGCAGCGCATGGGCTGGATTGAACAGCCCCACAGCCAGGTCCAGGGCATTGGGCTGGGCTAACATGCCCATGGACTGACCTTACATGCTGACTCCACGCTGGATCCAGCCCATGAACTGACTCTACCCATGGGATCCGGCCCCATGCCACTCATCTGGCCTTCAGCCCATAAGTTTGAGCACCGCTGCTTTAGTTTGTTCCCCTCGAGCACATGATGGTTTGAGCACAGGCAGTGGTCACCATTTCCCCTGTGTAGCTCAACACTTTCTGTCCTGCTGTAAAGATCCCTCAAAACCTCCATGGGGGTATAGAGAACTCCTTATAAAGTCAAATGAAAAATTATGAATAATTTGTTAGAAATCAGATAATATGATTGAAAAAGGCTTCCCTCAGGCCTAGGGCTATTTTTCCTATGAGTCAGTGTCACAGTATGGACCATGCTTCTTTAACTAACGTGAGACTTTACAATGCTTATATGGCTCCCAATACCTTAATACCTGAACGAGTCTGAGCCATCGGTATCGTCAACCCCACCAAGAGTGCTACGGCCCCCATGTTACAGAAGGAACTGCAGCACTAAGAGTTTGTCTATACCTCATCCTCAGTGCATCCCAGGACAGATGCTTCTGACTTTGTCCTCTCCACCCATTCCCACTCACATGCCCTAAACCTGGAAGCATGTCAGTGAAACCATTCAAGGGGTGTCTCCACCATGGCTACTCTTGAGATCACTGTGTCTGACAGACTAGAGAGTTGCTTCCCTAAAACAGGAGCCAACAAGCAGGGCATACATGGGAACATCCCTGCAGGGATGTGGCAAGGACACAGTATAGACAAGAGACTTCCCCATGGTTACACAGGAAGTCTGTGGCAGAACAATGAACTGAACCCAAGTCTCTGGAGCTCCCAACCAGCATCCTAACCACTGGACCATCCTCCCTGGCCTACCGATCCTAGTTGTGCACCAGTTCCAGAAAGCCCCTAGTCTCCCATTTCTTTCATCTGAGCTCCATGACTGCTGAGTGCGTAATTAAAGACAGAGAACCCTTTGAGGACGTTTTCAAAATGACAGCTATGCTTTAATAAAAGGATTGCAAACCATTACAAGCAGATGTTCAAGGCGTTTGATTTATGAAACTTTTTGAGATGTTAGGGGTTTTAATTAAAAGTCCCATACAACAGGCGCTGTCACTTCTGCTGCTCCTCCCCCCTGACAGTTCTGCTTTGCTTGTAAATGTTTCATCAATTACCCGTGGGAAGAGGAAGGGGGATGCCAGCATTTTAGTCTGGTGTAGGGTGCTTTTATTTTAATAAAAATATTTAAATTGAGATCTGGAGGAAGTAGACTCAAAACAAGAAGCCAAAGCAGGCCGGTGATGTTTTTTCAGAATCCATTCTCTCTATCACTAGTAAGTAGGACAGACCTTTCAAACTCATCTTTTGTAGGACTCACCTTCCAAATTATAATGCACACTGGCGAATTTTGGAATGGTCTCTCCAATGCTTCTGTAATTAAATACTATTAAAAACTAATTACATACTATTTTAAAAAACAGATTAAAAACCAACTCTCCAACTGGAGCAACAAGGTCAGTGAATGCATTTTAATAAGTTTACCTTGCGGGGTCTGGTAGACTCTGGTTGGTTGGTATGTCTCTAGGTACTTTTTCTTCATTACAGTCGAGCAGTGGTTTTCAACCTGTAGTCCACAGCCCCTAGTAGGGCTGCAGACTATGTTTACAGGGTCCATAAAAAGTGACTTTGATCAACCAAATATATGTGAATACCCACACTTACAATTCAAAAGGGTCCACACATCCACTTGAAATTTCCAAAGGGGTCCACACTGCCAGTCAAAAATTTTTACAGGTCTGTAAATGAAAAAAGATTGAAAACCACTGCAGTAAAGAATCTCCTCTTCCCTAAGGGTGAGCAAATTACCTGTATGCAATGTCCCTGTGATCAATAGGCAACTTAAATCATCTGATATGCTTTCTTTTGGAACCAAATTCTGTCCCTCACATGGTGCAGCTATAAATGGCAGAAGAGAGTGAATGACCGAGGATAAGACGGAGAAAACATTTACACTGGTGAGACTGAGATAGCAGCAGACAGATGATACCAGTCCCTGAAGGCAGAGTAGATATGCACCTTTATAGACTAACTAAATAGGATATAGAGAGAGAGAGCAGAAGCTTTTGTGAACCAAGTTCACTTCACCAGATGCTGTGAGACCCCCTGAGCCAGACTAGCTTTGCCCAATCCAGTGGAGAATCATCCCTAATACGAAAAGCTCCACAAGTGTAAATTAGACTGCTTTGGCTTCCTCCTCCACTCTGGATAGCCATGTGTTAAAGACAGTGGGCTTTTATGTGCTCTTCCTCTGCCCAGTCGCAAGGCACAGGAACAGCCACTTATAGGGCACCTACATTGAGCACCTTCAAGAGTAAATTGGATGCTTATCTTGCTGGGATCCTATGACCCCAGCTGACTTCCTGCCCTTTGGGCAGGGGGCTGGACTTGATGATCTCCCGAGGTCCCTTCCAGCCCTAATGTCTATGAAATCTATGAAATCTAGGGGCCACCCTGAGATACCATCACATCTGTCTGATCTTGATCCTGATTTAACTTCCATTGATGGAAAAACACAATGAAAATTACACCAGGTAAGTTTCTGTCTGTCTGAGATGAGACAGTCAGTAGTAGAATAGGGTTATTCAATTTGTGAATTAAATAGTGGAACTAAATAGTGTGAATTAAACAGACAACAACAAAACTTCAGTGAATCCCACATGTCACCCTTAAAGTCTATGCCCTGAACTGGACCTTTAATTCAAACCCCAACAGTCTGGGGAGAAACATTTAACCTCAACATGTAAACCTCATAACTCAAGCCAGCCCAGCCCAGACTGCCAGGTCAAATCCAGAGCCAGCTCAACATGGAGAAATGACCAGCTCGGGTCCAAAGTCTGAGATAGAGCTGCATATCAACACTTCCCAGGCTTCTCTTCCCGTGTTAACCCCCTTGTTGCGGGGCACCCCTAACAGCTAGCAGTCTCCACACCAAGTCTGAGGGAAACATGGTGAGGGAAGTGATTTGAGGGAGGGTCTGCAAATCTGAACAGTGCTTCAGGAGTCCAGTCTTAACAGGCAGACAAGTCACTACTGTTGCTCTCCAGCTCTGCTCACACTATGATTACCGGGCTTTGCAGCTGTGACTATGATTGTCAAGTCATGAACCCCAAGCTGTTTTCTATGCTAATATGATTGTGTTTTTCCATAGGCACGGCTTTATTGCCTGTTCCCCTTGTTTGGGCCTCTGCAAATGTGGAGCTCTCCAAATCTAGTTATGGGTGCTTGTTCTGCTCCCAGTACTTCACATTTATTTGACAATGTCTGCATTCATCCATCATGCACCTACTTGGTTCTGCAGTCTGGTTTTCAAGAGCTATTTTACCAGCATCCTGTTTGCTACTGCCACAAGCTAGATTTGCTGCTGGTAAAACAGACTCGAACCACCCCACCTAGTGACAGCATCAAAGGACAGTGTTTCAGGTCCCAGTCCAACAGGAGAAATAAGCTACCTTACCAATAAGCTCCTCTTGACTTCTGCTTTCCATAATCTGGATGGATTATGGACCTATAATTATGGAACTACAGATGTTGTGTAGAGAATCCAAAATCAGCCAAGTGCAGGTGAGTTACCCCTCTGAGGCTTGCACAATGCCTTTCCAGATCTGACTTCAGGGAACATGACGACATGGTCTGTGTGAATAACAGATGTTTATATTTACTGGCCAAACCAAACTATTAAAATTAAATTTGCTTCAGGTCATCCGGAAATGTCTTTTGTTTCCTCAGTGTAAAAAAAGGAAAAGAAAGAATGAATGAAAGAATTTGGGTTAATGCCAAGTATTTCATTTCATTTTGGGTTTTTTTAACCTTTCCCTCCCTTTGTTTTTACTACATTTTGGCCGACTTTATTTCAAAACTGCACATTAGAAAATCTCATTGTGAAAAAATCTAAAACAACTTATTTGACTTTTTTAGAAATGTGGTACCTGGAAACTTGATTTTTCAATAAATAAACCAAGTTTTTGGTTACCAGAAACCCACAGTCCTCATGTTACTATTGCAAGAGACAGCCCTCAATGTACACATATAGCAGAAAAAAGGAAGAGAAAGCAAAGAAGAACATTGCATCAGAAGCTATCAGTGCCCTTGAAAATCAGTTTCCAGAGACATTTTTTTCATTTTCAACTAGTCCTTCCTTCTGCCATACACATTGCAGCCAACACTGCCTTTGGTTCAAAACCAAATCTTAGTTATTTGTTATCTTCAGGATACAGCTGGCAGCTACATAAGTTTTGTCTTTCTCCAAGGCAGTATATAATTAGGATTGAGGTTAAAAATGCCAGAAAATGAATCCCCCAGAAAGATTTGCCCCACAAACTCATCAATGTCTTTTTCAACTGAGCAGTGACTGAAGAGTGTCTGTGACTTGTTTAAACTGGTATGTGGATTTGATTCATTGTGTGTTGCTATTTCAAGCTGCTGCTTAAGGTTTTAATGTCATACTCCCACTATCTACATTCAATAATACATTATGGTTCCTCAATAACTATCACACAATATGCTCCAAAATGGTCATGGGGGTTCATCCACATTAAGGCAACATTGCATAAGCATATTCTTTTCATAAAATTACAGCAACTTCATGGTAATCAAAGAAAAAGCAAAATAATCCAGTGACTTGATCTTCTGGGCAGGATCTTTGCCTAGCCCTGACCTCATATACTTGTACATTTTCCTACAGTGAGGCCCCTGACAGACATTAATGTAAAGATGTGATGGGATCTGATGCGGGTTCCCATCACTCATGATCTCAGGCTCCCCCTGAACTAGCAAGTAACATGCTTGACTCCTAACTGGAGAAGCACACCAGGCACCCCATGGCTGGGAGCCCCGTCAGCTGATCAGAGCTCCTAGCCAGGGGAGCGCACCACGTGCTTCTGCACACCATGAGCCCTGATCAGCTGACTGGGGCTCCCAGTGCAGGAGTGCATGGTGCACTTCCCGACGGGGGGCCTCCCAGCCTCTGGAACACAGGGGAGTCTTCAAATGCTCCTGCATGCTCCACAGGCTGGGCACATTCAATAAAAGATGTAAAAAGAACCAGCCACAAAGTTATTCACATTTTCTGTAATAACTTTGTGGCTTATTCTTCATTTTAGCAAGCCATTAATTGACTGAGTGAGTGGCCAAGTCGCTACTTAAGATGTGATTAACCAGCTATTCATGTCTTAAGTGTAATGTTTGTCAGAGCCCTGAGTTCTGCATCTTATGTCAGTCCGGTGGCGGGGCATGGAGATGGACCAGATGGCCTTTTCCAGGTCTCTTGGTTTCTTCCAGCCACATGTTCTAGGATTCTGCATACCCATAAGTGCAGGCTGGGGGCAGGCTTGCACAGGCTGATCCTGGCAAAGCGATGCCTAACCACCAAGACTGGATACAGGGAAGAATTAAGTAGGGATTCAATCAGGAAAAAAGGGAGACAAATAATAAATACACTTAGGGATGTTATTGGCAAAATTAGTCATTCCCAAGCAGCAGTCTGTGGAGCACTGGAGACAGATGTATGGCAAGCTGGCAGCTGACACGGTGCTGGCTCCCCTATTTCTTTCTCAGCTGAAAAAAACAAGCTATCAATCCTTTCTAAATGTTGCCCTTGTAACAAATTACTGAAGCCACTGTAGAAATGTGCTGGAATGGGGGAAAAAAGGGGTCCACAGCAGCAAATGGAGAGGGGAGGGTCCCTGAGTCACCTCTGGTTAGGATGTGGTCTGTTCATGAGATATATGCCATGTACAGGAGTTATATTTTTCACTCAGTGAGGCCCCCGAAAGCTCTCGTCAGCCCTAATGTAACAAAACATTCACAGCTGCAGAGCGCTTTTAAAATGGCCCAGCATGTAAAAATTTCACCCTCATTAAATCAGCTATCAGACGAAGGCGCTCTAGGGCACAATGCCTTAGCAAACCTGCGTACACATTCATTGCAGGGGTTAACTTTCAAGTGATGTTGCCCACATCCCACGCACCTTTGCATAGTCTGAGGTCTCTGCCTTGGTGCAGTAGCACTTGCATCCCGAGGGGAAGCAGAGGCACGAGGAACGTGTTCTTCTGCTCCGGTGGAAAGGAGCTGAGAGCAGCCTGGTGGCACCAGCAGGAATGGAAAGTTGGGTGGGCTCCAGTACGTGGGAATGGCCAGCAGTCTGCTGTGACAGGAAATCATTCTTGCTGCAGCAGATTGAAACCAAGTACACCCCAAATATCTGAAACAGATTATTTACCTGATTCCTCAGATCCCAGCTGCAGGATGCCTGATTCAACAAAAAATGCCTGTTAATGAATTTACTTGAACCCAGCATTCACACAGGCTGGGTAGTAACTGGTGGGCCATCACTCACCAGGCCCATTCGGTGCTATCTCCCTGGTTTGCACCTGACTGCGCTTAACCTTCAGAGGACAGCCCCTTGGAAATTTGGCGCACAGACAGATCAGCCAGTAATCTCTCTTAGCGGTGAGTTCCCAGCTATGGCAGATCCTATCCTCCTATCACAAGGAAGTTCCCATCCTCAGTGCCTTTGGTATCGGCATAGCCCAGGGCAGGACCAAACCCCTGCGAGAGTCCTCACTCTTTATATGATCACATGTGTGTCCTACAACACGTGTACTTCAGAGATCTTATTCCCCTCTGGTCTACCTCCCCTGTTGGCATCCAACAAAGAATTACTTGCTTTCTCCATGAAAATAATACTGATACCTCCTTCCCCAGCTGGCGTGGCTTGTCTATACCACAGCAGCAGCTAATCATGGTGGGCTACACCCTGCTACAAGAGTCCCCTGACATGTTCCAGAGCTGGAAGTTCGAGAATGAGGTTTCTCTGGCCTCTTCCCAATGCCCACTCTTGAGTCCTTAGTCTCCCACAGTAGAAAGGAGGGGTCCACATTTTCCACAGCAGGAATTGTAGCCCATAATGTAAAGATGAAAAAAGAACTTGTAGGTTTTACAGAGCCTGAACCAGGGCTACTCCCCTGTGAGAAGTCCCTACTGTTCTGTCCAATCCAGGAGTAGTCATGGCAAGAGGAAAAGTTGCAAATAAATCGTGTTTTACAGAAGTCTCTGCACAAACTTCCAGAGCATGGAAAACTATTGGAATATATTTACAATGTTAGTATTTATCTTACATATTTGTTTAAGTGTTTATCTTTATTTGAGTATTTCACTCTTCTAATCACTGCTCTTTGACACATTTGTTTTCACATCAGCCTTTCATTCCTTGCAATCTTAGGGGAAAAAAAGGAGAGGATCTTAGATAGCTATGAAGTGTGCAATTTTAAAGCAATAAATGTGAAATATATGTAAACTTCCCTGGACTGAAAGGGAATTTGTATACTTTCCAAGAATACAGCATGTATATGATGAAGCTAATTATCTGGCCTGCCTTCTACCCCTGTAGAGCTATCCCACTAGGAAGTTTCCCTTGTCAGTCTAGTCCTTTAACCCTTAGATCTGTGGCTTTGTTAATAGAGAAATGAAATCCTCATTCTAATCCCATGTAATTGTCCTACAAACAACTGCAAAACTATTGAGAGCAGGGAAAAAAGCCCTCACCACATTGCTCCAGTTAATGACATAAAATGAAATTCAACCAGACATAACAAATGAATGGGTTGGGATTAAGATGCTGCAAAAGCCCTAAGCTTGCAAGAAAGTTCCTTAAAGACCATTTTAAAGGCATCTAGCACAGACTGCAAATTAATCTGCTTACCACTAAACCAGTCTCTCTCCTCCTGTCAGGCTGTGATCTGAGACACTGCTGCGGCTGCTGTCTGATATTCTGCTCGTCACACTGACGCTGAAATGAAAGCACTTCTCCGCTGTGATGCCTGTAAACAGACACTCACCTTTAGGAAGAAGGGGAGGAGTTTCCAAGCCTTATTATCTGGTCAGAATTAACTCCAAACATGCTGCGTGCTCCCAGCCAGGCCTGTTTGATGATACCCCGTGGAACAGGCTACAGGCTCCCACACAGCAACCCCGCACAGTATCCAAGACCTGTAGACAGTCACTGTTATGGTACAGCGGGAGCAAAGCTAAGCAGTATTATTGAGCCAAGGAGACGGGGAGCCACTAGGAAAAAAGCCTGCTCCGTTTGTCTAGCGTCAAGAATAAATTTAGTTTGTTTAGGTCTGTTCATAATCAAGATACAAACCAGACGCCAAGGACTGTACGCCAGCTCAACAGCCATTATGCGCTCAGCTATAGTTTCCTGTGAGCATAAGGGCCAAATTTAGTAAAATGGGCATATTAATTTCCCCTCAGTTTGATCTGACACTAGAAATTTGCCCCCTCTTTTGTAGCAAGGATAGTAGATCAGTAACAGTTGGCTTTTGTTTGCAGCAACACCTGAGCCACTTCAAGATGTTGGAGTGACTTAAGACGAAAAAAATCATTGGCCCTTTGTTGACAGCTTTATCCACAAAGTCAAAGCCTGAGAAGACCAAAGAAGCCTCTATAATTCCCTTAAATTCTCAAGCCTATTTTTTTGCTAAGGCAAGAGATTCAGTTTCAAGTGAAAGAGGGCATATTATTTTCTTGCAATACGAAGAAATCTTTGCAGAGCCCCACATAATGCTGGTGATAAGCTTTCCCTGCACAACATCCATCAGCAGGAGGAATCCCATTATGAGTAACAGCAATACCCATTAACGACTTCCATGATGCTCTGAGACATAATCCAAGCTCTCATAATAAGTGCTGCTTCCTCAGCGGTTGGGACTCTGCCAACTGAGGAGCAAGAGGAAGCAATGATTTTTGCAGAAATTTTTCCCCCAAGGTTCTTACGAACGTAGGAAGTCAGCACACATTTGAAGTGAGACCCCAAAGTTGTCTCTTCTTTGCCCTCTTCCAACCTTTATCAGTTTGCCCCACTGCACTGTACAGGGCTCCTGCTCATTTCATATCTGTATCAGTAAAAGCATCTTTATTTTGTTTAGGCCCTTCCCTCCCAGGACATCTCCACCTTGTAAAACAAAATCCTACACTTGTTCTTGCACACTTAATTCATCACCCTGAGTCACCTTGGGACTATCAAGAAAGGACACCCCTGACTCTTGTCACAAACCATGACTTCATCGAAGTAGACATCACCCTTATCAGAGGAGACAGAACCTGAGAACATCAGCACTAAAAATACAGGCCTCTCCTTCATGAACTAGAAAACAATTAAGAATAGGTGCTATTATAGTTAGGGAGACTAGCCACTAAATATTCACATCCATTAACAGGGTGCATAAAATTGCAATACACAGCATTAAAAAAGAGGTTTGGGGACCATTTACCCAGGCTAGGGACAAACATTAAAAAAGCCTGAACCTGAATAGATTCAATCTTTGCAAGTTAGTCTAACCTAGCTAGGCTGAACCAGTTTATAACTACACAGATATCCCAGAAATGCAGGCATATGTCTGCAGTGGCTCAGGCTAGAAGCCAGGGGCTGCTACAGCTGCCCTCCCTTCCTTTCCATAATGCTAAGCTGTGGGGGTGTGGCCAGGCCCCAGCAGGATGCTCTGATTAGGAAGGGGTTTCCCCCACCTGCTGCCTCCCAACCCAGCAGGGAACGAATAACATAGTGTTTATCACCCCTAACGCAGTGTTTATCAGCCCATCAAGAAAACAAAAGCCTCCTTCATTAGTTCAAGGTCTTCCTAAAATGGCTTTTTCCAAGGAGGGACATTACCAGCTAACTCCAAAAAGCCGTAAGCAGACACTGTCATGTCTGCTTTTGTCCTGTCTGCCTTACACAGACACCTCTCAGCATTACCTAGCAGACTACATGCTGGCTACATCCATGCTCTGGGAGAGGGGAGGGGGGAATCCCTGCTTGAGCAGGGAGTGGGGGGAGGAGGGGCACAGGGAAGCCAGGCAGATGCTGTTATGCTTACCACCTCTGCTGGAGCTACAGCAAGGGAGCAGAGGAGAGGGGTCAGCCCAGCTCTCTAGAGCAGACAGCCCAGCCCAGAGCTGCAAAGCATCTGGGATGCTGGAGGACTCTGGTTTAACTTAAACTAGGAAGTGGTCTGGGACAGACATTGCATAAATTGGTTTGAGCCAAATCAATTGAGTCTGATATTACATTCAACCAGGCTTATCTCAAACTGGTTTCAGCCATTTTCAAACTGGTTTATGTGCACTGAACATCTGTTCTGTTACAGGTTTAAACCAGTTTCTGATCACTTAAACTGGTTTATGTGTAATGTCTGTCCCTAGTTCCATTCTTAATTGTTCAAAAAATAAAGAACAAATATACCCCAAATGCATCAAACCAGGCCAGACAATGGAGACTGGCAAACTAGTAGAAAGGAGGACTCCATAGCCTCTTTCACTCTCCCCCTACTAACCAATGAAATGCTGGGTCAATTCCCAACGCTTCCAGCATATCCCCATTCAGCAAACAGACTGATCGCACAAATGTTGGCTTGTCCCAAGGGAACTTTGGGCCCGTTATGCAAATTCAGCTTGTTCACTGGTTGCAACTAAGGGATCCTAGATCAAACCAACATTTAAAGACCCACCTCTTAGCAAATGAAAATAGTTATCCTCCAATGACACAGTGAGAAGCAGGGGGAATGCTACGCATAGCTCAGAGTTCTGCTGCTGCTTTCACTTCAAAGAAGGTTTATTTCTGGTGAATGTGGAAAAAAAAAGCCAGAGAAGTTTGTTTTCAGTCAGGGTAAAAACATCCTCTCAGCAATTTCTGAACATGAAATATAATTCAAAGGGACTGACTGATTGAAACCTTATGATGCTTGGTTTTAACATTCACATTTTTCCTTGGAAAGAAAAGAAATCCTCCTCTTTTATGTTTTATTTCTTGTGCTTGAGTGAATTTAGCACTCGTAAAAAGAGCCAGAATGAAAGCCCCTGAGAGAAATTCTCTGTTGATTTATGGCTTGCCATACCAAAATACCTCTTCTGGTCAGAAGGGGGAACCTATGGGACAGGAGAGCAGTTCAGCCTTCATGGACTCCTCATTATTGTGCTTATTATACATCATATTTATTATGAAAGTACCTAGGGACTGACCAAGAACAGGCTACATTTCTTCAGTGCCATGGATGGCTTGAAAATGGTATTGAAAGGTTTGCTTTTAGGGAATTGGCTGTGTGTGTGTGTGTGTGTGTGTGTGTGTGTGTGCGCGCGTGCGCGCACTTTAGAATGGTTTAGGCTGGGCAGCAGGGGCTTAATTGATTTCTAAAGGCCTGGTGGTCACACAGTCACGCAGGTTCTCATTTGAGGGAGACCGGGTGTCTAACCGAGACACGACAAGGCCAACAGATATACCCATAGTCTGAGAAACTGGTGGCATGAAATTCCTGTTTTGGGAAGGGTGCACATGTGATGAGCTTGGAATGTATTAACAAAACAGAATGTGGACAGTATGACGACCACAGAGAGACCAATCAGTGATAGCTATGGATAAAGAGTCATCAGGAAGGAAAAAGAATACAAAAGCAGAGATGTAAGAATAACAAAGGTTCCTTCTCCCCATCCTCCTCCCCAAAAGGGTCCCTGAGAGTGGTTCCCGCCCCTGGCAGCTGTCCCCAAGGCCACCATGGACAGAGGGTACACCACCAGCCTGTTTCATCCACCCCACTGGAGGGGGTGGGCTTCGGCATCCCATCTCCAGGCTGCTGGCATGCTGACATTTGACACCTAAGAGAGAGCCTTCAGAGTGAATCCTGTGTCCTGGCCAGACAGATATTTCTTCTCTCTGATGACAGCTCTAGGATTAGTAGATATATAGAGAATTGCTTGATTGTTTGTATTGTTTCTTTTCTGTTATCACTCTGTTTCAATAAATTTGCCTATTATCAGATGGAAAGGTCATGGTTGGTCTGAGGGTTGGGTCCCCCTGAAACAAGGCATCTAGATCCAAAATCCAGAGCCAGCACCACAACCTGGACAAAAATATTGGCTCAGCCGCTCAGCAGAGACTAATGACAAACTAGTCAGTGGGCATACCTACATGAGATGCTATGTCACCATAGTAACAAGCTACAACAATGTAGTTCATTGCTACGGCAATATAACATCCACAGGCTCAAACAGTGATGCTGACACTACTGTATAGTAGACTTGGAAATTACCTGTGTGCCACTGGGACTGTGCAGTAACAATTGCGTAGTTGAGGGCACATGTAGATGCGTCCAGTGACGGTTTGGTTTGGTTTTGTGATGTGAAGTGACAGAACAGAATCAAGAGCATCAAAGCTACTATCAGATGGATTTGAACTGGGAACTGCTATAGCACCATGAGGTTTGCTGCTATACCTGTGCATATGAATGGTATAGCAACTAAGAGATCCTAGATCAAACAAATATTTAAGGACCCACATCTTTATACAAGTAAAGACCAACTTTACTGGTTTTGTGCTCAGGTGGATGGTTTTCCAGCAGATAGCCAAAGTGTTTTTATGGAAGGACTTTTCTAATATGATAGATGTGGAGCAATGGCAAAAGTTGCAAGTCTAATGATATAGCATAGATGTATTACAATTACAGTTCTTCGGTGAAAGAGGCAGCAGTCTGCTGGGAAAAGACGGCCTCCAGCTCACATCACTGGGGAGGAAGCTCTTCTCAACCAGATTGGCTGACCTGCTTGACCAGGCTTTAAATTAAGCCTTCCGGGGGATGGGTGGACTAGCACCATAGCAAGCCCACCAGGCAACTACTTCAAAACCAGCAGGCTAGGGCACTTAAGGGAATCCACTCCTACCCCAGCCCTGGAACGGTGCCCTCCTGGGAGTGCAAGGAAGCCTAGGGCTTCCAATGGGACACTTACGTGCCTGTACACCAGTGCCAGGAGCTTGGGGAACAAACAGGAGGAACTGGTCCTCCTGCTAAACAAGAATGACTACGATCTCATAGGGATAACGGAGACCTGGGAAAACTCCACCTGTGACTGGGCCACAGGTATACACAGTTATACCCTGTACAGGAGAGCTCATGTGGAAAAAAGGGGTGGGGTGTAGCTCTCTATGTCAAGGACAGCTACACATCCCTGCAAGCTGGCATTGGCACCAATGGAAGATGACTGCAGATCCTCTGGGTTAAAATACATGGGGAACGTGGCACAGGGAACACAATGGTAAGGGTCTACTACAGACTTCCTGATCAGGAACAAGAGATTGACCAGGAATTCACCAGGGAACTGGCTGAGGCTGCATGCTCTGGATGCATGGTTGTCTTGGGAGATTTCAGATACCCAGACATGTCATGGGAAGAGCACTCAGCAAAATCCAAATAGTCACAAAGCTTCCTCACGTGCATGGACAAGCTCTACCTGACTCAAGAAGTCTATGGATCAACAAGAGGTAAAGCGCTGCTGAACCTGGTACTGGCCAAAGGGGATGATCTTGTCAGCGACCTAAGAATCAAAGGAAAGCTGGGAGACAGTGACCACTAGATGATCACTTTTACTATCCATCGCAAAGCTGGAAAGTCAGTCAGCAATGCAGAAGTCCTTGACTTCTTTGCAAATCCTGGGTCCTTTGCAAGAAGAATTGCATTATTCTTCTTCAATAGCTTTCCAAGTGAAAGCCAAGAGCTGGCATTTGTTAAGGGAGTGCCTGGAGTCTAAAAGGGCTGAAAACTGCTGGTTTAGGTGCACAGTAACTACAGCAGAGGAATCCACAGTAAATCTTCTTGCAGAGATCATACTTAGAGCTCTTAGTAGCCATGAGTCAATAGCCATAGCGCAGAATTCTGTAGCCTCACGCAGAGTCACAGAATCATAGAGAAGTAAGGCTAAAAGGGATCGCCAGAGGTCACCTAGCCCAACACCCTGCCTGAAGCAGTATTATCCTATCTCAGCCATCCCACACAAACCATAATCTAAACTCTACATAAGACTACCATGAACCCTGACACAACGCAGACCTAACAACTTAACCTGCCACAGGTAAAGCAGGAGAACCATGGCAGCCAATGTCCCGCTTCTATAAAATGTTGTCAATACATGCCCAAGAGGTCCTGGTTAGAGGACTATGCCCCACCACCTCCCTCCCTCGCCCCCCACTATAGAAGAAGGCAAAAATGCCCACAGTCTGTACTAATCTGAACATCAGGTAAAATTCCTTCCTGGCCCCAAATATGGTGATCAGTCTGATCCTGAGTGGAGGGGCAAGACCCTCTAGCCGAGAACCTCTGGCTTTGTTCCTAGCTGGAGACTTGGCACACCCCAGTTGAAGTCCCCAGCCTTAGCTGTAGCCAATGCCTCTAGGGAGGTTTTAAAAGAGCCTGACACACACAGCAGAAAAGGGGGGGGGGAGCAGAGGAGGGGGCCAGAGCAACCAGCAAAGCCCAAAAACATGGGAAATACCCATAGTAGAAAGTAAGTCTAGAACATCCCTGACCACTGGTTGTCCAACCCCTCCTGAACACTTCCAGTGATAGAGAGTCCACAGTTTCCCTAGGCAGTCTATTGCACTGCCTCACTATTCTAATAGTAAATAATTTTTTCAATATATCTGACCTAAATTTACTTTGCTGCAACTTTAAGCCATTGATTGATCTGCATCCCCCTCTCTACAGCAAGAGAGAAAAGGTGCTTTCCAAACTCTGCTTTACGTCAGCCCTTCAAGTATAATAACTACCTGGCCCTCAGAGCCTGATTTGTAATATTGAGGGGAAAATGGCCTTGTCTGTTGCTTTCTGTAATATTTAAAGATTAAATTAGCTTCATGAATCAAATTAAGCAAGAGGCAAACCAAGCTAATGAACCCTCTTTTATGAGAGTGCTCCCTCAGCAGAGGTGGGAGTCCTAGCAGCTCTCTGAAGTGACTATGGAACAATAAGCTCACCAGGATAGAAGAAATCTAGAAGGCTCCTGAAGGTCACCCTGCCTGGCACACCCATTGGCAGTCTCCAGGGCAAAGCAAGTCTTGCCCAATGGGGCCTGTAATGTTTAGGTTGAGCACTCTTGTGTTTTGTCATCTTTGGCACATCTACATGTTCTGATTTAAGGTACTTAACCCAATTTAAGGCACATTAAGGGCATGCATCTACATGTGTGCACCCTTAACGCACCTAAAAATGTTGATTTTAGGCTATGCTTTTACTTTTGCAGGGATCAAATGTAGGTCCAGATAGTTAAAGCACATTAACGCACGTGTAGATGCATTAAGATTCATTAACATTGTGTATGGACTGACTTGGGACTAACTTTAGACCCACTTCAGTCCACACACAGTGTTAATGCACTTTAATGTATGCATGTGTAGACACAAGCCTAAATCGCCTTAATGTGCATTAAGGTGATGTGCATTAAATTAAGGTGTGCTTAAATACACATGTAGACATTCCCTGTTAGTGCAAAGCCTAGGCCAGATTTCGGGCCCTCAGGGATTACTGTAATACAAATAATAATAGCAAAAGTAATAGTGACACTTCAGGTGCCAAAGCCACTTCCCTACTTATGACTAGGATGTCTGTGTATATGTGCCAGACAACCCATTACAGGGCTGGAGCTGAGCTTCTTCAAGTTCTCCAGTGACTCAAGATCGGGGGAGGGAGAGGATTGTTTTGGACCTGTCTTTATTAATAAAGAATGTTAAACCACACCTAATCACATATTTTAGGTGGCTTTCTTAATTGCTTTGAGTCATATTGGTCTTTCCAATATAGATTGGAAAGAAGCAACCTCTTTGTGGCTGACTCACATCTTATCTCTTCAGAGTGTGATGCTTGCTGCAGAGCTTCACCAAAGGTTGGAATATCCCACTACGCTTTTTTCCACCCCTGTCCCTGCTCTGGCTAGAGAGTGGAGAGGCGGGGCCAGCCCTGCTGTCTAGAGCAGACAGCACACCCCAGGGCTGAAAAGCATGCTAGGATGCTGAGGGACTCTGGTTTAACATAAACCAAGAAGGGGTCTGGGACAGAAGTTCCATAAACCAGTTTGACCCGAATCGGTTAAGTCTATATACTCAACTAGGTTTATCTTAAACCAGTTTTGGCCATTTTGAAACTGATTAATGTGCACTGAACTTATGTTCTGTTACAGGTTTGAATCAGTTTCTGATCACTTCAACTGGTTAATGAGTAACTTCTGTCCCTAGCCCAGGAGTCCCAGAATCTCTGACTCCTGCTCATTGAGTCTGTTCCTGTCTCCCCCTGTACTAAGTCAGCTTCCTTTAACCTTGCCTGATCCCACAGTCCTTCACTTTGTGGAGTACAGAACACAGTATAGCTACTTCTGACTACAGAACCATGCTTCTTTGAGCTTTTCTCCTGCCCAAAACTTCCTGGCTCTCCTGAAGCCTCTAAGAGTCCTTTTTAAACTCCTCCTTTTCCACCTCCATCCTTTTTGTCCCTCTTAGGGATTTTCTTCTTTCCAGCTCTAGCATAAAACATGGAGAAGAATGATTTCCCAGGATGTAATACTCCTGTTATCCCCGGATAAGATCGAGTCAGGGGTCCATATTTGGTCTGTGGGGATGGACAAGTCAGCACCAACCACCAGTCTCCTTAGGACAAAAAGGAGGCTATCTGCAATATGCAGATAAATTCCCAAATCATAAAATCATAGAAAATTATGGTTGGAAGGGACCTCAGGAGGTCATCTAATCCAACCCCCTGCTCAAAGCAGGACCATCCTCAACTAGATCGTCCCAGCCAAAGCTTTGTCTACCCAGATCTTAAAACCTTCAAGGATAGAGATTCTACAGCCTCTCTGGGTACTGTTCCAGTGTTTTACCAAAAAAAATAAGTACAAGGCAAGTGGCATCTCTGATCTCAAATAATCTCTTAATCTCTAATATTATTTTAAATGTACTACTTTCCTAAGGATCCCTTCCAATAAATTCATTTAACACAATCAAAGAGAGGGAATGCAGCAGGGATGTAGACCATGTCCAGAAGCATTTATTTAAAAATCTGAACTCGTATTTGCAGAATGGTTGTTACCAAGGAGACCAAACACAGTGAACACCATATGGACGGTGCATGGTTAGCAGAAAGTAGTGACCTCTTCTCACTTTGTCTTTCATTGGCTGCAAGATGCAGAGCCTTGTCACAAAAAGAAAATGAAGACTTTTTTTCTGCTATGAAATGTAGCATCCTGTCTCCTGCCAGTGCATCATCTCAGGGGCACACAGAAAGCAGTTAAAGTTATTAGTGAGCAGAAAAATACACCTCTGTGAACATGTAGAAACAAAGCAGCAAACAGGATGGTTGTTACACCCGACTGATTCTAGCTCTTCATGTGCTCCCATCCCTCTGGCTGAAAAAGGGGATGGTAATAATTTATGAAATGAAAGTGGGTAACATTTGCTTTCTTTTGATCTTTCTGGCAACCCCTGCATATAGAACCTTGTGCTTGGAGCACCTTCCCTTTGAAGAGAATCAGATATGTTTCTAGATTACAAATCCAGTGACTGAACTCTTCTATGTGCCTCCAAACTCGTACAATACAAGAGAGCTCTTTAATTGAGTCTCACACTCTCTGAATGCCCAGTGTCGAGAAATCACCTGTGATTTAGCACCCCATCTATCTCCAAGATATGCAACATACCCTTTTTGAACAGATTATATATTTCAATCCTGGCCTGGACAGCTGTTCCAGTAGGTAGTGATTGCCTCAGACTCTGTGGCCCATTCTATTTTTAATTCTAATTTAATCTTGTTCACTTACCTGGGCACCTCTTTTCACATGGGCTACCACTGATCCTTCAGGAATGGATACAGCACAGAATAAGATGGAAGCTGAAACCCTGAAAACTCTGGAATCTACAACTGATCCCCTAAACCACCCCAACCCTTTTCAAAAGCAGCCAGTTTCCCAAAGACTCGATCCACTTCCCAGAGATGCTCCTGATAGTCTCACTACTGTTCTCACTGCAGGAGAGAGGAGAAAGCCCAGACAGCATCCACTGTGAAAGCCCCCTTGTTAAGTGCCTTATTAACTGACTGCTAAATTAATAGTAGGCCTATACGAAGCAGCTAGTATTTGCCTCAGATTTGGATTCGGCAAATTCAGGGGACAGTGATTCAATTCAGTGATTTGAACAACTGTCCTGAATCAATTCAGCTGAATCTGATTCAGAGATTCAGCTGTCGCCAAATCAGCCAAATCTCCGAATCAAACAGGCCCCGTCCCCCACTCACTCTCCCAGCCCTGTCAATGGCTGCCCTGCCCAGCCCCAGCAGTCACAGGCTCCTGCCAGGCAGGGAGCGATCCCTGCTGCCCCCACTTCCCCGTGCTGCACAGGGGGTCTGCCATGAGCCTCCAGAAGCCCCAGTGGCCACTGGAGCAGCTAGTGAGTATGGGACTTTTTTTTTTGTTTGTTTTAAAGAACCAGGAGCTGGGGCTGGGCAGCAATCTATCAATGTGGTTGGGAGAGTGGGTGGGGGATAGGCGCTCATGGTAAAGCCCCCCCAAGCAGCACGGGGCAGTGGAGGGCAGTGAGACTCACCCCCTCCAACCCGATCTGGCAGAAGCTAGTGAGTATGGGGCTTTTTTTTTTTAAAGCTCTGCACTCACTGGCTATAGTAGCAGCAATTGGAGCATCTGGGTGCTCATGGCAGGGTTCCCCCCCCCGTGCAGCAGGGCGCAGTGGGAATCATCCCCCCACCTGTACGGCAGATGTCACATCGCACAGATGCAGCACAGCTCGGCGGTGTACCACACGCTGTCTGGGAGCTGGGGCTTTTTAATTAATTATAAAGATAGTGGGATGAGGCTGCTCTATTTTCCTTGGCAGGAGCCTGCTGCTGAGCATGGCATTAAAAACACTCTCTCTTTTTTCAAGACAGTATTTCCACGGCTGTATGCTACACACCACCAAAGAAGGGTCTACCAACAGGGATGTCCCTCTGCAATGTGACCTAAGCTTGGTCCATGGAGACAAAGCTTTTGAGCATTCCTACCTGGTTATAAACTGTATAAGCTCTTGAAAAGAAATGCTCAACTTGATGTGAAAACAACCTCACAAGGTCTTTGTGAATCAATCATAAAAGAGCTATTTCACAATTAAATTGGGTCCCTGCATAAATACACAGGGTTGCAGGCAAGAATATAAAGAAAGGTGGGGTAGATCTATGTGCCAGGAGAGCACCTGCTCAATAATGGGCCACAGGGGTTCATGTGTTTGAATTAGTTTTGCTCTTCAGAGTCCTGTTCTGGGTGCACCTTGCCCATTTGCACTAGCCACAGATTCAGGAGAAAAGTCTGTGGACTTCCTCAAAGGTATTGCAACACTGGAAAGAAAGCAAAGGACCCAAATCACTGAGATCCCAAAGCAATCAAAATACCTTAGACACAGATAAGCCATCTAGGCTGAAGACAGAGTAGGTAATAAAAGACTCAGCAAGGTGATGACCCGTGAGAAACATATGCTCTTGGCTTAGCAGCATTATAGCAACGAGTATTTAGCAGCATTATAGCAATGCACCCTTTCCCTTCTTTCTGCTTGGTCCTTTTCTTCAGCTCTCAAGGTTACTTTACCTGTAGAAATTGTATTGATTGTTAAACTGGCGTGACCCTGTTGGCTGGACACACTCGCACTGGATACATTGGCCATTATTGATTTAGTTTGTTTAGTAGCAACATCAGTGCAAGTGCTGTGTGCTGAACATTTATGAGATTTGTTCTGAACTCCTCTCTGGAATGTGTTTGTACAACACAATTGGTCACACCTGGGATCCTGAATCTGACTGCAGCCTCAGGACTTCAAATAAAAGTTACCTCTTCATCAAGGTGCTCATTGGTCCATAATTTGCTCCCTAATCTTTGCTTTACAGAAACCCAGAGTGTGAGGTAAAACATAAGAGACATTTAATAGGAAAAGTTTCTTTTTGCCCCCTGATACAATTAGCACACTGGGGGTGAGTAACCAAAATTACTGTACAGTATGGGTACACATCTACATGTGCATACCCATACTGTGCAGTAAATCATAAAATCATAGTAGGGTCAGAAGGGACCTTGTAGA
>NW_017728924.1:14857051-14946034 GCF_001723895.1 Crocodylus porosus | reverse complement strand
AATTTAAACAGGGTGCTTTTCACCCCATCCTCCAAATTGCTGATAAAGAAATTGAACAGCGCGGGCCAAGGACTGAGCCCTAGGGGACTCCGCTGCCCACTTCCCCCCAGGTCGAATATGACCTGTCTACCACCACCCCCTGAGTGCGACCCTTCAGCCAACCTGCATCCATCTGACTGCGTAGGCATCAATGCCTCAGTCGCCTAGTTTTTTAATGAGGATGGGGTGGGAGACAGTGTCAAAGGCCTTGCTGACTTAAATATGGTGACTTTCACCAACAGGAGCATAAATTTAATATCTGCATCACGCAGATATCAAATGTATGCCCAATTAGTTACTACACAGTAACGTACATGTAGACACCTTACTGGGAGGTAACCTAAGGGGCCTCCCTGCTGGGTCTGCCCAGCCACTAGGGGGCCAGCCTGGGCCCAGCTCCTGGGCTCCTGGCTGGCCACCTCTCCTGGCTTCAATCCGGCACTAAAGTTAGACTCATGGCAACTGGCTACTATGGCTTCAGTTTGGGACTAAAGTTAGTCCCAAGGGCTGGCAGCCATGTGACCAGAGGCTGGAGTTCTCCCTGGTGGCCACAGGGGGACATGGCAGGCTGCTCTTACCTGGGACTAAATTTAGTCCAAGGTTGGCTGCTTGTGTAGATGCCGACCTATTCCTACTTACTGCGCAGTAAATTTAAGCCAGTGTAGGTTAGTTTTTAACTGGACATTTGAATAGAAACTTGATTTAAACCCAAACACCGTTTTTTCCCCAGCTCCACACAGTTTTGAGCTAAACTTATGCACATTCCTTCTGGCCGTACCCTGGGACAGACATGACTGACAAGTGATTTGCTGACAGCTACATGACAACTCAGATGGTGTTTTGGAGACAGAGCCCTCTCTGCCCAACAGGCAGTACCAGGCACCCAGTGGTTTGTGTCTGGAGGCTCCTGTGCTCAGCTGAATCAGTTTCATTCAGATGAGAAATTGTTTCAGGATGGTGCAACATGACTGCTTTCAATAATATATGAATTGCACTCAATAGCCCAGGCTTTCTCTTCCTGTCCTGGCTGGTATTGAGGACTCAGGACACTGCAGAGGGTATAAAACACCTTGGTAACACCTACTGTGTATATCATTGGTCCACTTTCCATTGGGAAACTCTACGCACTGTCTCACAGCCTAGTCTGCAGTGGCCCTAAAGGCACATTAAAAAACAGATGTTATTGGTAGAAAGGCTACGGCTCAGATAAGTAGGGACTGAGTCAGAGTGAAGGAGCGCTGGCAGCCAGTTGCTATGGCTTCAGCCAGCTGCCTATCCATACTAAACCTTGCTCTGTAAGTCTTCAGTGCTCCCCTTCTGGCATCATTCACCAATACTAAATTCAGTGAAAGAAGGAATGCTTGACCAGCTGCAAAGTGGTCAACCAAACTGCTCACCCCAGAACCTCAGGCTGCCCACTGAAGGCTCAGAGGTGACTGGCACCTTTCCTTGGGGGAAGGATGCCAGGAAAGGAGATTCCTGCAGTGGGGCAGAAAGCTGGAAACAAAACTCTGAAAGGAGGGGAAAAATGGCACTTCCAGGTTATGTCTACACACAAAATTAATATGACGCAATAAACTCTGGTGCACTTTGCACTGGATCTTATTGCTCCCAGGCACAGCATTTACACATGGGACCAGGACTGCAGCACAATGAGCTGTGGCAGCACAGCCCCAGCTGCCCAGGAGTCTGAGGAGTCAGCCTGCCAGCCCAGGGCTGCTCTGACCCGGCTCAATGTGCTGCAGAGGGGCTGGCTGGGGCACAAGGGCCCTACAGTGTGAGGCTAGCTGGCAGGCAGACAATCCCACACTGTAGCACCCTCATGCCCCAGCCAACCCTGGTTAGCATCAGCACATACATTGCAGTGGAGCAAATAACTCTGCTCTACAGTAAACATCTTGTGTAGATGCACCCCCCTATTACTGCTAAGCACACCCTCCTCTTGGAGCCTGCTGCCCCAAGCCACAGCCATTCTGACTTTTCAAAGGTGATTAATGCCAGCTTTTCCATTATAGCAGAATCACATCTTCCAGGAATCTAGATTATTCAGGTGGGCAAGAGTTGGCTCCCTGCCCTGCTGCTCTTTCATGAAAGGTGACTACTAATAGGTGAGAGTATTTGAAACCACAGAGCATCAGGAAAGCAGGTGACACCCTGCTGATTAATGGGGTTTGTTCTACAGGTTCATGGTCTTAATCTGGCCATTACAGCATCTGCTGCTTTGTCTGAATGGTCTCAAGCACCAGGGTGTTCTTCTAGCCTTTGCTTTTGCTACTGATCCAGGGGCAACTGAATCAGGTTTGTCTTGTCAAGCACAGCCTAGCAACAGTGGCCATAGTAATCCCTCTGTCATCATTGTATCACCACTGGGCAGCATATGTTATAAAGGTACATTGGCTTTAGTTCTTTAGGGTGCCAACGGTGGACCCTGAAGGTTATGACAAGCATCGTGGCATGGCCCTAGGTCACGCCCCAACCTAACAAACGAGCTGGGCCAGCTCAAAGCATAGCACATCTGTCCTGTCCTGCGCAGCATCCACTTTGAGGACTGTGTTGAGTTCCCACTCTGACCGGTGCACCAGAGACAAGGGTGTAGGGCAGGCTACTTAGCTTCTATATCTCTTCCTCCTTTGCAGTAACTGATTTTGGGTATGCACAATCACACAGGCTGTCAGCATGTCAGTGGGAGCCAATGGTCAGCACAGCTGAGCATGCAGCCCTTGACATTTCCAGTTGAGCACCCAAACATCAGCGGTAACTCTATAGAAAACGTGGCTGTGCATGCCTGCCCCTGGAACCCGACATTACTGGCTGGCTGGTCTGTGCTCTTGGGGTCTCCCCCATTAATTTACACACTAGTTTAACGTATGCCCTGAGTTTTCCTCCCTTCTGCTGAATCTCCTAAGGGGGATATTGTTCAAATCCCGCCCCCGCCATTAAGCATCACATCTGGCACAGCCTCAAGAGACACAGACCTAAGCAAATAAGCTACTGCGTGGCTCTTGCTATAGCATTGTTGTCTTCTCTGAGTGGTCTCTGCAGGTGGAGACACATTTGAGGTTTCAGTCTTTGCCTGCTGTAGATCACCTTGGTTCCAACCCAGAAGGCCAGTTACTTGTCAGTACTCTACACTTAGTCCCAGTGCAGCCATAAAAATCAAACCTCTGCCCAGGTTATATCCAGATGAGCTGCATTCACTGTCTTTTATACTTCCATTTCTTTCCATGTAGTTAGCTCACAGCTCCCTCTTGTGATCACCAGCTATACAAACCTTCCTTAAGAGCTAAACAGTCAAGATTTGAAAAATCCAGGGGCAGATCCTGTTCCTATTTCCCCTTATGCAAATCCAGGCGCTGGCAGTGTGAGTTTGTGCCTAGAGAATGTGCTGCCACAAAAAATGTATCCATTCATTTTATTTTCACGCCAGATAGTAGGTGAATGCAATCATTCCCCACCATTTTATATTATACCAGCAAATGCTAGACAGGTTTGTGTCCATAGTTGCACTTGAATCTGTGCTTCCCCCAAATTCTGGGGAGTTCAGAGCTGGGTGTTTTCCAGGCCTGCCCTGTTTTAACAAAGAGTCACAATTTTTCATGAGCTTCTGTAATAAGAACATATTAACAGTGTCTATTTGTATCTGAAACCATGATGAAATAAGCTATGGAAGCTGTTTTTTGGAAGGGGTTGGAGATTACTATAGGTTTCCATAATCTTCCGTTATGGAAGGAAGAACAGTTGTTAAAAATTGATGAAAAGAAATTAATCTCACTAAGGAAGGAGGACAGTAAAAATAAAGAACATTCTAAATAAGCATCGCTTCGCACTGTATGGTCACGTACACCCATGCAAAGGGGCAGAATTGCAGAGATTCATGCTCAGTGCATGTCTCTTTGAACTTGTGGAAGTGAAAGCACAAAGTGTGGAGTTGTGGTGAGCAGGATCCAGGAGGGGTTGGAGGGTGATTCCTCCCATTGCAACTGGTGAAAATCAGGAGGAGTCCATTGATGTCAGTGCAAAACTGGTGCAAGATGACAGTTTTGACAGGCTTTTCAGGCAGCTAGCAGAGTCAAAATATATAAACTGGTCTATGCATAGATTACAGGAACTCCTGGACTAACTGTAATGCATGAGGGTCGGCTGCTTTAAGTAGCTGAGCCACCAGAGCAGAAACCTGCATGAAATCCACTCAAGTACAACATCATGCACTTGATCTAAACACCCAAGTTTTGCTAACAGAAGAAATCACCCTGGGCCCCAAGCTGCCTAGCTCTGCCAGCAAAACCCTGTATCTGAATAGAGCTGTGGTATTGCAGCACTGGAGGCAGAACCCCCCTGTGGCCATACTCCATATCTCCAGCAGAGGACACTGCCACCATAGCTATGCTGGCAAAGCTGTAGCAGCAGCAAACTCTGTAATACAGATAAACCCATAGGCTAAGTACAGACAGTCAAAAAGCCTGAAGCTGAATCGATTCAGTTTTTGCAGGTTAATCTAAACTGCACAGATTAAACTGTGAAAAACTGGACACACATTTACCTGTGACTCAGGAAATGCAGCCACGTGCCTGCAGTGGCTCAGGCCACATGCCAGGGGGTGCTAGAGCATGGCACTGGCACTTCTCTTTTTGCTGCCCCCAAGGTCTCTGGGATTTACAGTCCAGCATCACCGAAGCAGGACTCTGCAGGGTTGCTCGTCACTTCCTTTTCCTGCTTCCATGTGCCTCTGCGATTTGTAGTCCACAGTCACAGCCAGCAGTAACTTTCAGTAAGTTCAGCAGGGCAGCTCTGTACTTGGAGGAAGTGGGGTTTAATTGGGGGAAGGGGGGTTTAGCCCCCCTTCCTGGCCCCAGATACCAGCCAAGGTTTGCCTAGGGGGGCAGTCCCTGCCTCTTATCACCTCCCTCCCCCAACCTTTCTCTGCTGCCCAGCCCAGCTGAAAAAAGCATGCTGGGCAACTGTGGTTTAACTTGAACCAGGAAGGGGTCTGGGAAATAAGTTTTATAAACCAGTGACCCAAATCAGTTAAGTCTGATACTACATTCAACCAGGTTTATCTCAAACTAGTTTCAGCGATTTTGAAACTGGTTTATGTGCACTGAGCTTCTGTTCCGTTACAGGTTTAAACCAGTTTCTGATCACTTAAACTGGTTGATGTGCAACTTCTGCTCCTAGCCATAGGCAGCATTTAAGCCCTGTGTTAAGGACTTGGGCACTGGGAATGAATTTTAACTTCTGAATCAAGCAGATGGGTGGGATGAGGCACATGAGAGCAGGAAGCAGCAGCTGCTGTCCCCTAGAAAACTGGGTTCCTGATGCTCCCATACATCTTGTTGTTCATATGTGGTTTTCATGAAAGTCCAAGCAAAGAGTGCACCGGTCACAAATGTTCATTGTCATTCCTTGGAGTCTCAGAACATGCCTGAAGAAGGGTGACTGTGCCTGAACGCTTCCTAAGAACTTTTTTCCAACTACTCAGTTGGTCTAATAAAAGATATCACATCTACTCAAAGAACTTTGCCTGCCCCAGTCACAAACAGGCCTTTTCATGGGAACCCTGTCTGGCCATTCAGTTCTCTCCGTGGCAGACCAGTCAAGCACATACCTCCAAGCAGTGGAAACTTGCCACTTCAAATGAGTGGAAAGTTAGTTATTCTGAAGTCTTTGTCCTCCTAAGAGCACAAGAAAAATAGCCATGCCTGCTAACCTACATCAGATTTGTCCCTTCCTTTACTGGCTTCTGAGTGAGTTGAACTAGGCATGGGGCTGAACCCTCTCCGTAATTACAGGTATATGGTGCCCATCACTCCAGAAAGTCCCAGTGCCACTGAAATGCAGCCACCTCTGGCCTGAAGGGTGGCAACTGGTAAGAACAGAAGTGAACCTTATTCTTTATACCAAAACCTATTACGTTATAATTGAACACATGAGCTGCTGGGGCTTCCCCGCTCTCCTGTTCACCTCTAGAGCCCCTTGATTGGACTGTATTCGCATGCAGGCAACCCTCTTAGCATATCCATTGTTTATTCAGGGCACAGCAGTTAAGGTTAACTGTTCTCCAGTCTCTCTGGTCTGGCAGAGACGTGAAGCAGCCCCTGTCAGCCAATGGTGGAATCCATGTTCACACAGGGGCATTTCACTGTACAACAGTTTCAGAGCAGCAGCTTCATAACACCAGCCAGATTTCATAAATTTTGCTAGATTCCTCAAGTCATCACCCTGGCTCGTTAATAAAATTGTGTTAAACTGTTGACAGTTCTGTTTTGTTTTCACTCCATAATATTTATCTTGGCGGGGGGGTTGTTGTTGTTGTTTCTGAACGTCCCAGACGGGGGGTCTGACTGGTCAAATTCCAGAGTCTGAGCAGTTCTCTTAATACAGGGATTCTAATGACACGGGGAAATGGTCAAATCTTAAAGCCTTTATTTTGTATTTTGTTATGTACTAATTGCTCAGAATGATTTACAGTTACGGCCTTTCTCCCACCCCATGTCTCTCTTCTGTGTTTGGACTCCAAGTTCTCCGGGGCAGCAGCACCACTATGTAATACCTACTTCAATGGGACCCCATCCTTCACTGGGGACTCTCTGTTACTAGACTGCAAATAAATAGTTGCTTTTTACAGAAACTCCGTTTCAGAAAATTAAATTTTGCCTCACGTCTCCTGACCTCTAGTGTCCTAAATGCACCACAGACTGAAGAAAGGTATAGTGCCCCTCAGTATGAAGCTCTCTCATAAAAGGGCTTTCCTTCCTTTGTCCCACAAATGGTCAGACATGAAGCATGGGGAAGGAGCATCTTTGTGATTTAAGCCTACTTAGTTTAACTGCAGGTGTCAACACCTTTCACGTAAATACTAATCCCGTTCCACAATGCTGAATATGGCAGAAGCATGAGCCATGCATGCAAGTATGAGCACCAAAACATCAGTGCCCTGAGATTAATTATTTATTGGAATGCAATGGCCTGAGCAGTTACAATGGCTTTTCTCAGGGGGTTCCCATTGTCTTAATATTGTTAGTACATTGTGATTCTTCCTGGAAATGTTGTTTGTAAAATACATTTGCTCTTTGCAAAATGCATTTGCATGTATCAAACACTGTGCCAAACAAACATCCTCCCTTCCAGCATTTGAGCTATTCTAGGTAGTGTTAGAAGGGGCCAGAACTAGACTTTCCAACGTCATTAATATCTATGGTTGGTTTATATTTTAAAATATAAATACTTGTCATCACAGTCCTGGAGCTAATCTAAGTCAAGGCATCTTCCAGTCACTGCTGTCCACCCGTCTCCTCCCTGCCTCCTCCTTCCTTTCTGTTTGGAGCAGAAACTAGACCTCAGATCTGATAGCTAGCATGCATCTTGCCCAGGCACTCAGCGCCAGTGAAGACTCCAGGCAAAGCCAATGGATGAAGCTGGTCAACAACAAAACAGCTTTTTTTTTTTTTTTACATGGAGAGTTTTGGTTAAAAAGAGAATAGATTCATAAAAAATTCAACTTTTTATCAAAACCAGAACGTTGGTCATCCAGGCCAGAGAATTTTGATCTGGACACGTAGATGCTGGATACTACAGGAAGCACAGGCTGGTCGGGAATGAGGCCCATAGCGGAGAACAAGGGCATGAGGCCCCTGGACTGCCACTCTTATGGGGTAACCTGGAAGCACTGTGAAATCAAAATTTTCAGTTTTCAGCTGGCAGATTTTGGTTTGGGGGTTCAGTTTGCCACCAGGATGCTGACATATGGGGAGGAAAGCAGCTTTTTTCCACAAAAGGAATCACTTAGCAAAAACCCAGACTCCCATAAGAAAAGCTGGTGTCGGTGGAAACGTTTCCATCACCCCGGCAGTGGAGCTGCACTGCCAACCCTTCTGACAGTGAGGATTGGAGCCTCAGGTTATAAATAAGGGTCTGCTCAATTTGTGATTCATGGAAAACGTGAAATATGGGATTATCTGCAAAATCAACTTTAAAAAAATTAAATCTTAATAAAAATAAGCAGGCACAAGATAGCGACTGCCCCCTTGTCCCTCCTTCTCTCACCAGGGCATAGGTGCCTACCTTCATGGATTGTTTTTATTAAGGTCAGCATAAATCAGTATTTCTAAACTTTTTATGCATCTCTACCTATCGTTTACTTTCTTGTATATCGTGTATGAGCACATCCGGGAAATATCCGCAGAATTTGCTATCGATACTGCAACCAACCCAGGAATATTGTTTAGTTTGTCCACAACTTAAGTAGACCCCTAATTACAAACTCTTTAGGGTCCAGTGACATTGTCCGGAGGGCTTAGTATAACAAGGTCTTCAGTCGTGACTGGGGAGACTGGATGTTGCCAGAGGGTAAATAAATGATCCATTCTCATCCCTATCATCCCGGCTGGCCTTGACCCACATTACATAATGCGGTCTCTCCAGGCCCCTCACTGCAGCTACAGTCCAGTCAGCATCTCCGGGATTGCTCTCAGGCTTGTGTTTACATGCACTCTTGCCCGATTGCTAGCTGTAAACATCCTGTGGTGATTTCCACCAGATTGTTTGTACAGCTGAGCGAGTCCGGACCAAGGGAGCACTCTCCCCCTGCTCCCTGCGAGGAGTGAGCAGAGGCAGCTGGACTCTCGCCAGGCGCGTGCCCTTTCTCCTGCATCAAGGAATACCGGGGTCCTTTGGATTGCGGGCCCGCTGGAGAGTTTGTGACACCCCCTTCCCTTCTCCTGGGGCTGGCTGCGCTCTTACCCACCCTCCTGCTAGATGACGGGATGGGAGGTGGTGTAAGAGGCCCGTGAATTGACATCACTGCACCTTTCTGGAGGGCAGCAGGAGAGCCTTGTGCTCTGGGTACCCTACCTTGCAGGCTACAACCTTACATATGCTGCCATGCCCAGACTCCCGCCACGTACAAAATGCCACTGATCTCTTTCGGTCATGTGGACAGAAATACGGTCTCTTTAATACTCTCCTCCGGAAGTCTCCCTGGTGCCTCCTTCAGCTCAGGATCCAGTTCGCTCTGGGCCTCCTCAATCCCATCTTCTTCATAGATACCGACAGTTTGGTTTCCCAATAGCTTCATGACTTTTCACACCAGCCAGCCAGCCAACCTCTGCGCAGCTCCAGCTAGTAGGAGATGGCCTGCCTATCTGTCCACTGCTCCATTGCGTACAAACTGAGCCGCTGGCATCTCTTTCATCGCTGGCATCTGCCCCCTTAGTTTCTCTCTCCTACTCTCTGCTACTGTTTGTTATCTCATTCTGTAAGCCATGCCAGTCTTTCAGGATAGGGTTTTATTGTTTGGTTAGCCAATGTTGAATTTCATTATACGGCATTGTTATTGGAGGGTAGGAAGTAGTGCATATGTGTGGGTTGGCTTGTTTTTTCAGAATCCAGGCTTTATATACAGCCTCCCACATCTTGCTTTCTTAGTCTTTTCCTTAACACAAGAAAGCAGCAGCTATCTGCAAGACACTTGGAACATGATGGGCCCTTGGCAGGGTAAAGTCAGAGGCTTGGCACCGCGCCTTCAATCCAAAAATGTGGAAAAACTTAAGAAGATGTTAAAGACCTCGGAGGGCAGACAGGAGGTCAACTGCATGGCACTGAAGCTGTGAGCCATGTCCTTCCATGCGAATGGACAGGAGACCTTCTGTGGCCAAACTGGGGAATTTCAACTTCGTATACCTACCAGTTCTCCTTTCTTCTGAGCTACATGCAAGTAAGTACAGCAAACAGTTGTAATCTCATCAGCTCTCAGCTCTCTAGCAGAATCAGGCCGCCTTAGTTTTTAGAGTAGTGACCACTGAGATGAAAACAAGCTCTCCAGGGGATGCCACTGGTGTTTCAGACAGTGATGCCACTAGTGTTTTGACAGTATTTCAGCCCCATGATATAGAAGAGATGCTGCGTTTGGGAATAGGATGTTTGGTTGTTAGTGATCCACTACACTTTTTACAGCTGGAACATGGTTAGTCCAGCTGCCCTCCCCAAATGCGAGTCTGGGTAATAATTAGATCTTACCTCCTCAAACCTGCCCTTTGCTATTAGACTGGAGGTGAGGGGCTGCCTGTTGTAAACTGGTCAGAAGACAGAGTAGATATGCACCTTTATAGATTAACTAAATAAGATATAGATATAGCAGGAGAGCACAAGCTGTTATGGATCCAAGTTCACTTCATCAGATGCTGAGGTGTAATTGCTGCCTTGCGCTACTAAACAACTACCATGCCCCAGACTAGAGACACCTTTATTATGACTCTCTGTTTGACCAAGTACTTGACCATCCCTCCGAAGATATTGAAACCAGTCCTCCCTATCTGGCAGGTAGTGAAAGGTGGTACAGATGCTCCTTGTAGGCAGTTTAGTGAACATCTCTGTATGTATTTAGGGGCACACATTTGTGTGAGAAAATGGCACAGGACACAAGGGATTAATCTGAAGCCAGAAGAGGCTCTGAATCAAAATGGAAAGAACAAGAAAAGATGAAAATTCAGTGCTCTCTTGTAAAGGACTCCTGAATAACATGATAAGGGTCCATGTGAATTGTGTACTAGGGATCCCATATCGCATTCACTCTTCAGGTCAGGTAAGATTTTGTCCTCTGTCTAGATCTGATTCTGCCTTCATTTTAAACCAGTCCATGTTATCGGCTTGCACATTTTGCCCTCAATTAACCCAGACAACTCCACTGCCTTCAACTACTACTGCAAAGATCTTGCACAGGTGAAAACAAAGGCACAAGCTGACCCTGTGCCTGCAACCTGATCAACAATGCAGTTAATGATGCACAAGGTAGGCACTGAATCTGAATGGCCCCACTGGACTCACTACTGTGCCAGCAGCTCACGTGGACATAACCAAACCAGCTCTAAACTAGCTAGGTCGGGTACTGCCGGCTCTGTAGCTGTGGTAGAATACAGGACGGCAACCCATGCATTTACCCTGCTTCTCAGCAGGTTTTGCAGCCCATGCCGAATATACCATGCTGTATAGCTAGCTATAACCAGCTAGATCATCCAGAGCTCATACAGCAATGCCAGCAGCCATCGCAGCAGAGGCTGCAGTGTAAACAGACCCTCCCATAGCTGTGGTAGCTCCACAGAGCTGGCAAAAGCAAGAGGAGTATTGAGCTTCTACTACTGCAGTAAAAGGAGGAGACTGGAGCCAGGCCTGGAGCAGGACTGAAGTAAAGGGGTGCTATTTTTACATGGTCTTTTTTAAGCTCAAAATCACCTTCTGAAACTATTGTTCTCCACAGCAAGCTGCAAAGGGGCTGAAACAGGCATTTACAAAATGCAGTCTGAACCCAAGCTTTCCCAGCGAGACTGTATGTGTGCACAGCCTCTAGGTCTTCTGTGCAGCTGGAGGAAGTTTAGAGCGTAGTGGCAAACACACAAACCACTGGAGTCAAAGCTGACTCCTAAATACGAGGCATGTTTGCCAGGGAAAGCTCAAATCCTGGCAGGGTTTGAGTCCTCCTGCAGTTAGAAGCTTGGAGAGTTTGACAAGAGTAATCTAAGCTCTCTGGGGAAGTTTGAGGACAGGAAAACTCAACCTAGCTAGGAAAAAAAGCAGAAGAAAGAAAGGGATTCTCAGAAGAAACCTAGCTCCCAAGATACAGATAAAGTCTCATCTCCCAGAAGCCCCTAGCCAAAAAAAAAGGAGGAGGGTTTCAGTTTAGCTCTGGGAACTCTCTGGCACCTTTAAACATATCTTTGGGAATATATTTACTTGAAAAGCAGTTAGAGAAATATGGTGACCTATTAAAAAGAAAAAAACAACAACGCACATACTCAATGAAAACGTGCCAGCAAAATGTTTCAAGTTAACTGAGAACAAAACTTTCCTGGAATCTGTTCCTGGCCTCCCAAAACATATGGTTTCATTTCTCCCTCTCTTTACAAAAGAAGAAAAGGGGGAAAAAAGCAGATCATGTGTTTCCAATAGATTATTTTGATACATTCCCAGGAAACATGACGACTGCCAAGAAGGTAGATCCAGTGAGTTGCCTATGAAAGAATTTATCATTTCACATATACAATCAATGAGCCACTAACGCACTGTGTCACTCGGCCCAGTGCCCTGCCCACAAACCCATTCATTGCAGCTCCACCAATAAGGGCAGAGTCTTGCAGCTACCAAAGTCTTGGTGCAGTGATGTTTTTTTGGGATCAGCTCTGCAAAGATCTCAGATCTCAAGGGGTTAAGAAATCTCAGCCCTCAGCCACACTGGTATAAATCCAGAGTAACCCAGTGAATTTGATGCAACTGAAAGCAGGGGTAGAGCCAAACTTGCTGCTTCTTTTAGCAATATTGTCCCTCAAGGGCCTCAATCCCCATTACAGATGCCATTGTTAGGGTGTGCAGTTCTGCTGCCCAAGACCCCTCTGTCAGAACTTACTGTCAAGGACTCGAGTCAGGTCTATACCACCTCCCTGCCAAGCCTGCCACCACCGCAAAGACAAAAAGCCCTGTCCACTCTGTGCATACCCAAGCTCAGCAAATAGGTAGCGTGGACAACTCAGAGTGGCCCAGGGGACATGCCTCATCACCACTCATGGCATCTTATTTGTGACCCACTGAGTCCAGTTGAACAGGGTCTGACTTACCTTGACCACTGAGTTCATTCACGCCTCTAGGCTTAGTCAGGGATACTGTGTTCTCAGAAAGCTTGCATATGCACCTGCCTGCTGCCCTGAAAAGAAAACACGTATGCAGGGAACCCATACCATGGCGTTCACAACTGTATCGATACTGGGTAGGGCATACTTTAGAGAAGCTCAGCAGACCCCTTGGCTAAGAAGTGTGTGTGACCTCAGTGGGAGTTGTGCACGCACTGTCTTTGAAGGAATAGGCCCTATGGTGAACATTTGTGGGGAAACCCAGAGGCAGATAGAAATAAACAGCCTCTGAAGAGAATGTCTCTTCTTAGAGCTTTTATCCTAACTCAGGTCCACTTTTTCTTTAGCTTTTTCCCTGCAGAACATTTTCAGTTTCCCATACCTTGGCAGTCACCTTTCCCAGCCAGCCAGTCTTGATGTAAAAATTGAACATAGGATTCACTGTGCCAGTGTATCCTTTGGAAAGCTGCTTTGCTGTGTCTTTGATGACCAAGATCTGCAGACGGAAACTGAGATGCTGGTCTACAATGCAATGGTTATCCCCATGCTCCTCTACGGGTGTGAGATGTGGGTGATGTATCAAAGTCATCTTAAGCACCTGGAACAGTTCCATCAGCATTGCCTCTGGAAGTCGGAGCTGGAAAGACCACCGCACCAATACCAGCATCCTCTCTGAAGCTACCATAACCTGCAATGGGGCAAAGATCATGAAACATCAACTCTGCTGGGCTGGCCACTGTGTGAGGACGGCTGCCACTCATCTCCCAAAGCAAGTCCTCTTCTCTCAACTAAGTCATGGAAAAAGGATTCAGAGGAGATTTGGCCCAATTTGACAGCCAAATCTCTGAATCCAAATTGAATCAGGGGACCAATTTAAAGGTCTGAATCGATTTGGAAAAGATTTGGAGAGCTTCAGTGATTTGGGCAGTCCCCACCCACTGAAGCAGGAAGCTGGACCCAGACTCCATGCTGGTAAGTAGGGGGTGCAGGAGGGGGAGCTGGGGAAGGGGACCATGCAGAGGACCCCTGCCAGGCCTCAGGGGACCCCAACCCCCACCCGCTCCCCCAACCCCTCCCATGGCTGCCCTGCCCGCCCCAGCTCCCGGCCCTTTAAAACAAAAACAAAAAACTCCGCACTCACCAGATGCTTGGGGCTTCGGGGGGCTTGTAGCAGAGCCTCCCATTGCCCCATGTAGAGTGGGGCAATGGGAGGCAGCAGGGATCACCCCCCCTGATAGCAGCAGCTGGTGACTACGCTTTTTTTTTTTAAAGGGCCGGGAGCTGCGGTGCGCAGGTAGCCATGGGGAGGCTGGGAGAGCAGGCGGGGATCAGGGGGCTCGTGACAGAGCCCCCCACACAGCGTAAGGCAGTGGGGGGGTGGCAGGGATCACCCTCCTGCCCAGCAGCAGCTGGTGAGCCGGGGCAGGCAGGGCAGCCATTGAGAGCAGGTGGGGGATGGGCCTGTGTGATTCAGAGATATGGCAGCAGCCAAATCTTTGAATCGGATTCGGCCAAATCTATCTGGGACAGTGATTCGAAATACTGAATTGAATCACTGTCCCCTGAATCGGCTGAATCCAAATCCAAAGTGAATACTAGGCGCTTCGCACAGGCCTAAAGAGGACCCACAGAGGAAGAGAGAGCACTACAAGGGCACCATGAAAGTATACCTTAAGAAAGGTGGCATCAACCCTGCAAATTGGGACGTGCTGGCTGTTAACAGGTCTCAATGGTGCTGCACCATACATCAAGCCACAGCCCACTTTGAAGAGAGCCATCTTGCTCGGGAAGCCGAGAAACAGCAGAGGAGGAAGGAAAGTGCACAACATCCTGACCAACAGTTGTTCCCTCCCCACCCCCTCAATCTGTGGAAAAACTTACAGAGCACGGACTGGACTCCTCAGCCACCCTGAAACCCACCAGCAATCCCGCCTCAGCAGACATCACCCTCGTTTTGAGGGATAGCTGATGAGCGATCCTAACTCAGATCCAATTTCTCTTTAGCTTTTCTCCCTTGCGGACATTTTCAATTTCTTTAGCAGACTTTGCAATTCTCTCTTGTGGCACCTTTTAGCCAAGGATCTCAAAATACTTTTCTAACACCGATTAAGTCATGCAGCACTCCTAAGAGGTAAGAATGAAAATATGCCTGGGACACAGCAATCATCATGCAAGTGGCAGCAAAATGTATGTCAGGTTATAAATAAATCTAATGCAGAACAAATCCCCTTCTAGGTTAGTCTCTTTCCCAGTGAGTTTTCAATGAAACTAATTGATTTCATAAAGGCCCCTGTGCATTTGAATGCTGATTGAACTTCCTTTTCACAGCTGTAACAATTTTATTTGCTGTGAAGGATACTATAGTCAAGCACTCCACACCTCAGTGACTTAGATGTCATGGCGATAACGTGGAGACAGAGCACCAGACTTTGCTCCTTGAGCTGAAGGAGAGGCTCCATTCATTGTACAGGAGTAGTATTTAGGCCGTGCATCACTGTGGGTTGGCCCATGGGCAGCCGACATGCTGATGCATACTTGAACAGGTCTGATGAGTGAAGCGTAGCAAGCAAACAGCTATTACATATTCCTTTTTCTTAGGAGACGTCCAGCAGCCGTGGTCATCTCTCCTTGTGGGCAGGGAGCAGCTTCTATATTCATTTCATTGTACAGTCTGTGTAGCAATGGTTTCCTGGTACTGAAAAGTTATATTGAAACATAACCCTTTTTTTTCCCTTTTCACCTTAACTAAAAGAAGTCATCTGAATGGAAAACATGGTCTGAGACCACTTCCCCAGCCTTTGTCCCTCATTGTTTCCTTCACCCTCACAAAGAAGATTATCTTTTCAGTCAAATCCCAATTCTGGAGAAAAATCAAGATGGCACCAAATCTGCCAGAGGGTTGAGAAGACGGCTTTCCTTTTAAAGGCAATCCCTCTAAGCGTCTTCCCCTCTCCCTCTTTAAAATATCCCTTTCAACCCCTGACTCTTAATAAGCATCTGACCCTCTTCCGATCCCCACTTCATCTTGCCTGGTATTTGTTTCCATTTCTGCCTTTTGATAACATTTTAAAATTCCTGAAAAGATAAACAGGAGGATTAGCTAAGTGATAGCAAAAAACGAAAACCTGTGATATGGTGTAAGAGAAGGAGCAGCTCACATTTGGGAATGTAAACAGTTACATGGGATACAGCCTATTGGTCACTGTTTTTAAAGCCTCGTCTAAAATTAGAGTTTCAGGAAAGTATTCTCTGCTCTGCTGTCTTCAGGAAATATCGAGCTGTCCTGCTAGCAGAGCACTAACCAGCAACGAGAGCAAGAGAGAGGCAGCCAGGACCCACCAAGCATATCTGCACCTTGAAACCAGCTGAGGTCCTATGCACCAGCACTGTTTGGAAAGCTCAGCAGCTTCAGTATAGGCCTTCTGTCCTCGCCTGCTCACACAGCTCAGCTGCGAAGGGGAGAAAAGAAGGAGTAAGCAAGGAATAGTATGTGCAGCTCTATTAAACAGTAGGGTAAACTCACCTTAGTCTTCATGTTTCTCTGTGAGGATGTCTCAGCTTAATCTCTGTGTCTTACATTGCTTTTTTGAGAAGACTCAATACCATGAGAGGCTTTTCTCCTCATCTCTTCTATCCCTTTGGGGTTACTTTTATATGCATGTAACTGCTGACATTAAACTCTGTGAGCACCATTTGACTTCCTCATATAGGATAGTCCTGAAAAGTTTTCCAGAATGAGCAGACCTGAAAGTGGAGGTGGTTCTTCAATGCTTCATGTCTACTTAAAAGTTGTATCAGAAAAGCTATGTCAGTGAGGGACATAATTTTTTGCTGATGTACCTATGCCCTGAAAAGCTCTAGTGCAGATGCAATTATATAGCGAGTTGCTTATTTCATTCGGGAACCTGGTACGAGCCAAAGCAGAAAAAGACCTTTTTCGCCCGCGTAACATATGTCCGCAGGACACGGATTTGCCAGTATGGCAAACCTTCAAGTGTAGACCTTCATTTATGTATTTTCTTCTCTTTCAGGAGGTCCAGCTGAGATTCACTTCACTTATCCAGCGGTGTTATACTGGAGGTAACTATAGTCCGAAAGACTGAAATGCAGCAGTATGTCATGCTTGTCAGCAAGTTTTAAGGCAGCACGGTCTGATGGAAAGCACACTATCTGGCCTTGGGCAGCCACTTCACCTCTGTATGCCTCAGAGCTTGTCTACTCAGAAAAGGCTTTCCCTTGTATAGCTTTTTTTTTTAAAGGGAAAATTTTTAGTATTCCAAGCCAAAAAAATTCCAAATTCCTGAGTCATTCAAGAACCAAATGTGGCCCTACTACTGGCCAACTTGCTCCACCCCCACCCGGGGCTTCCAACATTTCCAAATCATTTGGCAGGCATCCTATGTGCAGGCCCAAGCCCAGAGGCTTGGGGTTCAGATGCCCCCAGGTTTTGCTTGCCCTCAGCCATATGGCTGCAGGAGCATGCTAGGGATGGGTCTCCCAGTTTCATAAAGTCGGCGTAAAGCCAAGATCTTCCCACTGGAAATGAAAGTGGGAGGGTAACTATATACTACCTCCGCCCAGGTACTACCCCATGCCAGAAAACTGGTTATTCCCAATCCCTGGGAAAACCACTGTGCTGATCATGGACATCTCCAAATGTCAAGGTATAGTGGGAGAAAGACTCTGGCTGGTAGAAGCTGTCTGCACAGGGTGAGTTGCTGTCACAGGGTGAAGTAGGGATGTAATTTTTTTTTAATCATTTACCAGAATTAGTGTGTCAGTGAAAAAATCCTACTTGCTTTAACTTAGCAAGCCCTTGCCCTGGCTACAATGCAACTACTTGTCTAAGGAGAACTGGACTTGCCCTCACATTTTTTATCTTCACCTGGACTTTTTTGTTGCAGTCCCTAGATGTCTCAGTTCCCCCAAGAATCCGTTCACTTTGGGGAGGTAACTCCTTCCCCAGGGCACTCCCCTCCTCTCACAAAGCTCTAGATGGTGCCAGAAGTTGTCTCTTCTCAGCCCTTGATTTGTTTGAAGTGGGTTTTTTTCTCTAATTCAAAATCTGACACTGCATAATTCCTTTGTGTAACCACTTGTCCAACATTATTATCTCCCCATTAGTCTTTACTCAGGACTTTCCCTGGGTAGACATCCTTCATTTTTTTCCTAGGGTGTGACTCAGTTTTACAACATACTCTGGCAACATTTTCCACTGAGGGATGAAACAGGATTAGCCAAGTGTAAAGCTTCATGTTATTCAAATAAACAATATAGTAATGTGTATGCATGTCTTTGATGATATATTGCTTAGACAGAGCATTAAGGTTCCAGTTTGTGATTAGTTCTGCGTCACATTAAAGGTCTTTTGATAAACTTGTTAAATGTGGTTGTTATCGAGCCCCATGTTTTTAGGGATTATGTAATCGAATGCATATTAACCTGGAAGCTTGCGGGAGGTAAGATCCACTGATAGCATCTGAGGATGAAGCACTGGTGAATAAAATGCAGAACGCAGTCCTTGAAACCAGAACTTACCCTCCCAGGACTACTTGTGCTCCCTTTCTCTGGCCCCATGAGTTTTCCACTCCTTTGCTGCATCGTGGTGCAGCTTCAGCTGGAGACATGGAGACTGACCTCACCTAGACTAGCCTATAGCCTGGTGTGTACGGCGCTTCCATGGGTGATAGGGAAGGTAAATGCGAGTCCCTTCATGCAGAGGATGAAATCAAAGCCAGGTTTCCCACTTACTGGGCAACTACTGTAACCACTGACACCTCCTTCTCCCCTACATGCATTTTGAAAGGTAAAAGTGAAGCAAGCAAAGAAAAAGCAGAGGCACCTGTCATAAGAAGATGGTTCCAGGATCTGGATGCTAAGTAGGTGGAGATGCTTGCCTGCAGCCTTGAAGAAGGCTTCTGCAGCCTGGATTAAAACTGTGTCCCTATCTTCCACACTTGACCATGCCTAGCTCCAGGTGGCTGCATACTGAGCGTGCTGACATCAGGCAGTGGCACATTCAGCGTGCTGCCTGTTTTGGATCCGTCAAAGGCACCTAACTCTCCTCAGCACAGCAGAGGGAGCTGGGGCACCTACCACAAGTTCCTGGATAACACAATGGAGGGTGGCAGGGCCTTCGCTTTTAGGCAGCTCGGTCTTTTATTTGATCGCCAACTTAGTCACTTATTGCCTTTGATCCAATTTTCTTCATGCTTTCTTTATGCCAATATCAAGATCATTCATTTCTGTCTGGGCCCAGCAAAATCACATTCTCTGAGCCAGACTTTAAGGATTCGGGCTGACTTTATATTTTGATACAATACTGAACCATTGTACAACTCAACGTTGTTTTGGTACCAAGGCACGGGATTTGAGGAGAGGAACAAACTGTCACCCACACACTCAAACGTTGTATTCTTGCTCACCCGGCCTTTGGAGACATTCTGCTCAAATCATTGTGTTGTTACGGATAAAGATAAAGAGAACAGAACCAGAACGACAGGGCTTTCCTGCCTGGTCCCTCCACAAAGAGGAAGTGTTCAGGTGTGCATTTGACTGCAGTTAAATGTTGTGTTATTTACCAAAGGTTAAATTCACCCCTGCAGAGGAGCAAGCCAAAGGCCCATGCATCCACTGAAGTCTCTGCTCCAGGCTGGCATAGGGATCAAGTGATGCCCGCCTCGCACACGCACCACGCCCACGTGTGCATTTCCCTGCACTGCTCTGTTCACATTCTAGTTTGGTAGCGAGCAATCGTCAGCAAGAGCAAGGGTCCCCATGATGAAACCAAGAGCACTGTGATTGTCCTCGGGGTTGTTTTTTGCCATAGCACCAGAAAGTATGGGTGAGTGCAGGGGAGGATTCAAAACTAATGGAAGTATAAAATCTCTCGCTTCTAAAACGCTAATTTAGTTTCAGTTCAGGTGGATGGACACAGCTGTTCTAACAGTTTATGGGTGAAATCTGCCCATTACCTAGTGCCTACCATACAATGCACACTAAATAATGGCTCTGTTAACATCTTGGTAGAAGGGCTAAGAACAGAGTCAAAAATGAAGGCCTGCCTCTGTGGCATAACGGGCTCAGAAAGCAACCCAGCCCTCCGCAGATGGAAGGCAGTGGGAACATGGGTACAGAGAGACTTCCAGCAGTAACAGAAGAAGGTGTAATAGCCCCGTCCTCTCTTCCACCATTAGCCCTGTTACAGAAACAGGCAAGGGCTGAGGCCGGAGCAGCACTTGCGTTCTGGCCAGTTGGGGAAAGCTGCTATAGTTTAGAGCAGCTCCTGGAGCGACCGTCCCTTGACACTACAGGCCATGCCAGCCCCCATGCCTTGGTGACACGGAGTCATTTTGTCCCCAGTCCCTCCTCGGCCTCGCTTCCTGGTTCCTCTTCTCACCTCAGACCCTAAGCAGCTATCACAGCAGATCAAGTACCATGGATGAGGGAGTGCAGGGAAGCACAATTTTTATGTGGCAAAACAGAAACCACCAGTCTCCAGAAGAGACCATTTGGGCCTCTTTCACTGGAATTAAATTTGCCCAGGAAAAATGCAAAGGAAAACAAGGCCTGCTAAGTATCTACATTCAATTAATGCAAGTAATGGCTGGAATTACGTATCATTTAAAGATATGTAAAGCCAGTCAGGTAAACTGGCTCTAAGTAGATCCACAACTGAAACTTGCTCACATCTGCTTTCCCGTCATCACAAGTAGAGAATGGTTAAAAGCACAGTGGGACTCCGGACTGCAGCCCGGGCATTCCCACTGCACAGGAAATGTGCCCTTCGGCTCGCATGCCGGCCTAAAAATAGGAAAGATTTCGGATATCGTTTTTCTTCAAGGAAGGGGAAGCTTCTGCACATAAGAGGAAAGAGGCCCCTGGCAAACAGTGGAAAGCCTGTTCCTTGCAAGGGACAAATTAATTCTTGTTATGGACAAGAGATCAGGAAGGATATAAGAATTAGGTCCTTTGTTTACAGCTACTACTGTTATGGCAATGCCCCACCAGATAGGAGTCGATGGCTGCACTCTTAGCACCGATCTAATTCAAGGCGGCACAGAAGCATCTCAGCTGCCATCAGCAGCTGAGATCTGAGAGTGCTCCAGGCTCCATTTTCAAAGATGCTTAAAGCTGCAGAGAAGCGTCTCAGCAAGTTTGGCACCTCCAGCCCACTGAAGCGCCAGCCTCCAGGTCCTGCCCTAAGGCTCAGGTGCTTGCTTGTTCTGGACAGCACGGGACATTTGAAACATAGGTGATGCTTTTAGGTCTGTGCTAGCATTACCTCACTGAATTAAAGGGTTAAAACTAGATTGCAATGGCTCTGTTTTACAAGACTTACTCTGGATTGTACCTGCAAACAGCGACTGTCCCTCCCGGATCACCCACAACAGTCCAGAATTTTGGGCCTGCACCACAGTGCCCCGAGAGAGCCCCTGAAACGCTCACCAGGCCCTGATTTTGGACAACCCCCTCCCAGCTAGTCTCGTGGCTCTCCTTAGGCTAATCAGGTATCCCTTAAACAGCGTGGCTACATTCAGACACCACTGTGCCTGGGCGAACTGGCCCTTGCTCCCAGAAGAGCTAAGGAGCCTACCTGCACTGTCACATAGAGACAGCTACACCAGAATCGGAAGCAGTTTTAATTCATGCGGTGCTACAGGGATTTGGGTGCAGGCATAAAGGGTCTGGGGGCACAGGTGGTGTTTTCTTTGATCCTCCCAGTCTCAAGCTATGGGCTGAGGAGGGAGAGGAGGATCCACGCAGTCAACCAAAGACTGCGTTGCTGGTGTCATTGGGAAGGCTTTGGCTTCCATGACCACAGCCCGCTCTTTGGCGAGAGAGGCAGCGAGCTGCTGGGAAGGGATGGCCTCCACCTCTCTCCATTGGGGAGGAGGCTCTTCTCAGCTAGACTGGCTGACCTGCTCCACCGGGCTTTAAACTAAGCCCGCCGGGGGATGGGGGGACTACCACCACTGCTGGCCCACTGAGTGGCCCTTGCAAAGCCAGCAGGCCAAGGCACATAAGGGATCCCACCCCAGCCCCAGCCCTGGAACAAAATGTAGGCAAGGCAAGGGCCCCGAAGGGGACACTTGCGTGTCTATACACAAATGCCAGGAGCCTGGGGAATAAACAAGAGGAGCTTGTTCTCCTGCTCAATGCAAATAACTACGATGTCATTGGGATAACGGAGACCTGGTGGGACTCCACCCATGACTGGACCATGGGTATAGACAGCTATACCCTGTACAGGAGGGATTGAGTGGACAAAAGGGGCGGGGGGTAGCTCTCTATGTCAAGGAAAGGTACACGTCCCTGCAAGCCGACATTGGCACCCACAGTGGGCAACTTGAGACCCTCTGGGTTAAAATCCATGGGGAACACAGCACAGGGGATACTATGGTGGGAGTCTACTACAGACCCCCTGCCCAGGGTCAAGACCTTGACCAGGAGTTCGCTAGTGTATGGTTGTCATGGGAGACCTTAACTACCCAGACATCTCATGGGAGGAGCGCTCAGCCAAATCTGAGTGGTCACAAAGCTCTCTCTCATGTGTGGACAACCTCTATCTGATGCAGGAAGTCTATGAGCCGACAAGAGGTAAAGTGCTGCTCGACCTCGTACTGGCACCCGGGGATGACCTAATCAACAACCTAACGATCGATGGGAAGCTGGGTGACAGTGATCATGAACTGATTACCTTCACCATCTGCCATAAAGCTGGCAAGTCAGTCAGTAATACAGAAGTCCGCAACTTCAGGAAAGCTGACTTTGACAAGCCAAGTTGTCAGTTAGACCCTAAAGTGCCACAACCCAAAGGGGAGGGGAGGTCAGGACGAGTGGTTGTTCCTCAAGGAAGCAATCCTGGATGCGCAAGCAAAGTCCATCCGATCTCGGAGGAAAGGCAGCAAAAGGGCACAGCGGCCCCTTGGCTCTCCAGGGAACTGGTGGACCTCCTGCGTCTTAAAAGGAAGACCTACAAAGGATGGAGGACTGGAACTGCCACCAAGGAGAAATACTCTGCTTTAGTCCGGACTCGCAGAGAGCAAATCAGGAAAGCCAAGGCTGTGCTGGAACTCCAGCTAGCTACAAATATCAAGGACAATAAAAAGTCCTTTTTTAGATATGTGGGGAGCCGGAGGAAAAGCAAGGGCAACACTGGACCCCTGCTAAACCAGATGGGGCAACTGACAACTGATGCCAATGAAAAAGCGAATATTGCTAAATAGGTACTTTGCGTCAGTTTTTCACCAGTCCCATGGGACGCTCCTGCTGACTGTGGGTCAGGGAGGCCTGGGCGAGGGAGATTCCTTGCCCTCCATCGAAGCTGACCTTGTGAAGGAACACCTTGACAGGCTGGACACCTTCAAGTCAGCCGGCCCTGATGAGTTACACCCCAGGGTACTCAGGGAGCCGTCGAACATCATAGCCCAGCCCCTGGCACAGATCTTTGAGAACTCCTCATGCTCTGGTGAAATGCCCGAAGATTGGAAGAAGGCTAATGTTGTGCCAATCTTCAAGAAAGGGAGGAAAGTAGATCTGGCAAACTACAGGCCCATCAGCCTGACCTCTATCCTGGGGAAGGTCTTGGAAAAGATTATCAAGGAGGCCATCCTTAACAGATTAGCTGAAGGCAATATCCTGAGGGATACCCAGCATGGGTTTGTTGCGGGTAGGTCTTGCTTGACCAATCTCATTTCCTTTTATGGCCAGGTGACCTATCACCTGGACAAGTGGGAAGAGATCGAGGTCATGTACCTCGACTTTAAAAAAGCCTTCAATCTGGTATCCCACGATCACCTCTTGGTAAAACTGGCTAACTGCAGCCTTGACGTCACCACGATCCGCTGGCTGGGGAACTGGCTCTGCAGCAGGACCCAGAGGGTGGTGGTCAATGGGAGCCAATCATCTTGGTGCGCTGTGACCAGTGGGGTCCATCAAGGCTCTGTCCTAGGGCCTATACTGTTTAACATCTTCATCAGTGATGTGGACATTGGTGTCAGAAGTGGACTGGCCAAGTTCACCAACGACACCAAACTCTGGGGTAAAGCATCCACACCTGAGGACAGGAAGGTGATCCAAGCAGATCTGGACAGGCTCATGAAATGGGCAGATGAGAACCTGATGGAGTTCAACACCAAAAAATGCAAGGTTCTCCACCTGGGCAGGAAAAACCTGCAGCCTGCTTATAGACTTGGCAGTGCTACGCTGGCTAGCACTACAGATGAAAGGGACTTGAGGGTCATGATTGACCACAAGATGAACATGAGCCTTCAGTGTGATGCTGTGGCTAGTAAAGCAAGCAAAAGGCTGGCTTGCATCCGTAGATGCTTCTCAAGCAAATCCCGGGACGTCATTCTCCCCTTGTACTTGGCCTTGGTGAGGCTGCAGCTGGAGTATTGCGTCCAGTTTTGGGCCCCACAATTCAAACAGGATGTGGAGAAACTTGGGAAGGTGCAGAGGAGAGCCACATGAATGATCAGAGCTCAGGAAAACAGACCTTATGAAAGGCTGAGAGCAATGGGGTTATTCAGCCTGGAAAAGAGCAGGCTCAGGGTGATCTGGTGGCCACCTATAAGTTTATCAGGGGTGCTCACCAGGATCTGGGGGAACGTCTGTTCACCAGAGCCCCCCCAAGGGATGACAAGATCAAACAGTCACAAACTCCACCATCACTGATTCAGGCTGGACATAAGAAAGAACTTCTTCACTGTCCAAGGTTTGGAATAGACTGCCTCCAGAGGCAGTTCAAGCACCTACTTTGAATGCCTTCAGGACACATTTGGATGCTTATCTTGCTGGGATCCTATGATCCCTGCTGACTTCCTGCCCCTGGGGCAGGGGGCTGGACTCAATGTTCCTCCGGGGTCCCTTCCAGCCCAAATGTCTATGAATCTACGAATTTCTGGCTCCAAAAGTCTGTAGGAAGCCTTAGATGTGTCATGCCCAGGCCCTTGTCCCTGTTAAAATAACTCATTTTTTAGTCCAGTTTGTTATAAAATCAGGTGCCTCTTGCTACAAGTATATCCAGGGCTCCCTAAAAGAATTCTAAGTCTCTGTCCCATGGCAGAATTAGCTGATTTTTATTTTTAAATTTTCCTCCTCTATATCCTGTAATTGTTGTGGGGCTCTATGTGCTCTGATTTCTTTAATTTGCATTGTTTTATTTAGCCTGCTTTAGTCTCATAATTTTGCACTTCCATGTAATTGCCTTTGGCACTAAAGCAATTACCTTTTCATTATGTTTAAACAATGTTTGGATGCAAATATTTTAACACGTCCCAAACTTCCATATGTGCATCTGTGAACATTTTGGCATCAATATGCACAAAATCCTTGCTCAAGGAGAAAAGCCAGCTGGGGAGTCATGCTTCTGTGAATGCAAGTCAGTATCCACATGTGAAGAACCCAAAATCCCTATTTGAGAGTGTCACAGTAAAAAACTCTTCATTATTTTCCTTGCTTGATACAAAAAGGAAATAAATTGAGTTATTTCCCATCACATCACATGCAGTGCACATACAGTCAGGCTCTAGAGTCCTGTGATAGTCAGGCTGCCCCACAAAGGGGCTACAAACCAAAGATGTATTTGATCTGCTAAAGGACTGATGCAAAATTATATCAAATTTTACTTGTGTCAAGTTTTAAGAGTTACAGAGAAAATTTCCTGGGGATGAAGAGGAGGCACATTGCAGATCTGCTGCTTTCCATTTCCAATCATTCTTCTCTTAAAATGCCAGAAGACAGATATTTTCAGCTTTAATACTATGAATTTGACAAGTTGCCTCTAAGGACAGGAAAAACCAGGACTTGTCTACTTGCCTCTATTTTAAGTCATGAGAAGCATGGGGGGCTTTTAAATACTGTGGTTTTACATGTATAAAGCACTACCAGGTGTTAAGGATGCAGCATTGTAATGAGAAAACTGTATTTTCCCTGGTGAAGGCTTAGTGCCAGTAATTGGCCGGTTGGTTTGTTTATAGGTGTGGCTTGATAAGGATGACTCCTTGATTCCCTTCTGGAAAGTAAGGTGACAAGGGTTTGAACAGGAGAAAGAGGCTCAAACAGAAGGAAGAGAGCAAATGAGCAAACAAAAGGAAACATTCATAGAGGGGCAGAAAGGGCTGATTGGTTAATAACAACAAGGGGTGGAGCCAAGCGATTATAAAAGTGGCCTTCAAGCCAGGTTAGGTTTTGGAGGTAGTCTTTAAGATGTTAGCCAGAAGCCTTCTGACTGATGTCGGACTTACAAGGCTAATTGCCTCTTTGTATTGCTTAACACTATCAGCTAAGAAACTATGATTTATTGGAGTTTTAAAAACTTAATGTACTCTTGGTGTCTGCAATAGGTTCCTGAATCCTCCCTTTTCTTCTCTCAATTGCTTCAATAAGTCTGCAGTCCCTATCCCCACCTGCCCTGAGGCTACCGGGGCTGCACAAATTTAGGTTTATTCTTAACTTCAAGCCTGCTGCATTTCCAGGAATTTCCACCTAAGGTGACTTCTTACCATCTTTACTTTTTCCTGAGCCTGAGGAAGGGTGCGTGTGCCTGAAAGCTTGCAGAAAAGGTAATTGTTTTTTGCAATTTCTTAGTTTGTCTAACAAAAGATATCATCCCTGAACCAAGAGTTCTGGAGTTTTGCATTTCCAGGAATAGGGCATAGATCAGCAATATACAGGATTTTTCCTTTGGGGTTTCCTTTCCTGCTTGGTCTGTCTTATGTGCTTACTGAAGAGGCAACAAGTTTTCTACTTGAAGTCACTGCTGCAGGGTGTAGTTTCTTAAATAACCTTCTACTCTGTTGTACTAGCAACAGATGGGAAGGGACAATCCTGCTTTGCCTCAAATGAGCAGGAAAGCATATACTGTTGTCAAATCCAGGAAGACCATCCTTCACATGGGCTGGCCGCTTGAAGCCAAGTAGGTCTACATTGCAATAAGGGACTTCTCAATATCCACCTATTCTTTTCCTTAGCCTGTGAGTGTGCCAGTTCAATCTTATTTTTACAATGTATGCTTAAGCTTTTGTTTTTTCTTTTCTTTAAAAGTAAAGTGATAACAATCTAAGCAGCGAACAATAGCTGTGGGCAGAAATGCAGTTCCTCCAGCTGATGTAACAATATTTCTGAGTTAACACGAGTTGCTGTGGCCAGGGCTTTCGCATATAGAGAACAGGCTTCATCTGTGGCTCAGAGCATGGAAATCTTTGGCAAACAAGCCAAGCTGAAGAGGCTAGAACAAGTTTAACTATAGTAAACTGGAAGGCTTGGTCTACAGAGCTAAGAATCAGGCACTCCTGAGTTTTAATCCTAGAGCTGCTGCTCATGAGCTGTACCCAACAGACTTCAACCTCTTCTGCTGTTGCTTTTCCTTATCTGAAAAACCAGGTTAACAAATTGCCTAATAGGTTTAGGAGCCTTATTTACTTAGTATTTGGGAAGTGCCAGTATTTTTAATTGCATCATGCCATATACACTGCTGCTCCATGAAATCCTCAGAGATGGCTTCAAGTCATGGCACTTGTAATTCTACTTGCCTATCTCCAAGGGATTTAGTCCAACTAAAAAGGGAGAAAACTGGTTTTGATTAAGAAACCCCTGAGCCTTCTGTTTTTTTCTCCTCACCTCCTGTTATTGCATGGGGCTGTCCCTGCATCTGGGCTAGATTTGGAAACATGAAAATTAGGCTTAAATACACAGATGTCATCCTTACCTCCCACTGAATGGGTGTTTTCCAGGAAGTGATATTCCTTGAGCCTTCCACCCAAAAACTAATTGTGCAACCAATCAAATTTTCTTTAAACAACTCCTGAGACATAATTTTTATATTTTAAGTTTTCATTTCTAAGTTTTCAATTCAACACTGCAAAGGGAGAAGGGCTCATAGTCTATCCAGTCTCCTGCCCACATTCAGATCTGGGCTGCAGTTCCCAAAAGCTTCACTGCAATATGTAAACCAATGGAAATGTATTTCAAACTCTAACTCCTTTTGCCTTCACTCAAGAGTGGGCTCTTTCCAGAGCTCAAGATTTCATCTCAATGTTTCACCTAACTGGTAAATAGTTCCAGCTAGAAAAGCTGTCAGGAGCTGCATAAGGTTCGGTAGTGTCCTCAAATGTTTGCAGGTAAGAGACATTGTTCTACCCTCTAATTGAAAATTCAGTTTCAATTAACAGCGGTAACTTTAAAAAACAATGTGTAGGGAGAGAGATGGCAACTCTCTTCAAAGATCTCATGGCTCCACGCATGGTTAGAACACAATTGTGCAAGAATACTATCGTCCACCTGATCCAAAGTCAGTCATCTCCCCCACAAATGCAGTGACTTTGCATAAGGCCAAGGAGCACAGGACACCGACACTGCCGCAACAGCATAATGCTACCTCAAACTTAACCAAGCATTTCTGTTTTTACACTTCCTGCAAACAGGCAGCTAGTTGTCTCTTAAGAACCAGGACTTGGGTTTGATCAGAGGGAGCAGCACATGAACCCCTTCAATGGCAAGTGCTCTCTAGAACTGGGTGGACTTCTGTTACAAAGCTCTAACCATGGCTTACGTGTGCAAATTGGTTGAACTAAATAAACCTTTCCTTTCCATGGCAACCAGAGATGGAATTTCTGGTTTGAACACTCAGACATTTATATGTGGAAGAAGGCTGTATATTGAGAGTATTGTAGTGTGGATGGAGGGGGATGCTTTTCCCGGAGGCCAATGGAAGAGAGTAAGATCTATTGGTTTCTCATGAGGAAGAAGGATCTGAATCTCCCCAAGACATTTGAGAGTAAAAGGAGAATATGTGGCCCAACTAAACTTATCCCTTCCCTGCCTAGAGCTTTTCCTGTGCAAGTGCCATGCTTCTCCACAGAGGTCTGACCTGAGCCACTGCAGATCAATGCTGCTTATCCACACTTTTTCAGTTGTCAACAGACTTCCTGGAGATCATAAGCTTCAACTGATGCAAATAAGCTTTTTGCCCTTTTATTTTAAGAGCAAATTTTTCCAAAATGAAAAGTGAACAGGTAGCAGAGCTGCTGTACTGAGGGCATGCTTCCACTCTATGGCAGTGAGTACACAAGGCCCTGAATAAAACAGATCTGTTAGCCAGACCCTAAATCTCAAAGGACTGGCCTATTCTCTTTTATCCCAATGATCTTTGAAGCTTGATAACTACAAGTATCGAGTACTGGTAATTATCCAATAAACATCTTAGCTAAAATATCCAGTTCACCCAGGGTTACATTTAGAGCTTGAATCCCAGCAATATCCCTGCCCTTACATGGTTGTTTTGCCTTCAAATAACATTTCCTGCTTAGCTAAATTCCGGTCCAATATCCTTGTTGCACTCTTGCAAATACACAAGAGAAAGGAAGAGGAAATATCTAAAAGAAATACTTTTAAATAAAGATACAACTGAAAACATACCGCAGACAGTGTGTGATTTTCCAGTTCTTGAGGACAGGCACAGAAAAGCAGTGGAGTCCAAAAATATTTCTTCTCTTATAAAACCAATCATTGTAAAAGTTACTGGAGAAAGGGAAGAAAGGAGCCATTCTGCTTACACCCAGTTAGGATTGCTTACAACAAGAGTGACACACTCACTATTTCTCTCTGGATTCTTTTGCTTATCAGCTTTCCACCAAAATACAAACAAGAAGATTATCTCACTGATGCACAAATACACACTTACTTGTATGTAATTATTGCTGCTTTTTTTTAAGGGTCTCTGGAAGCTGAAAAGCAAATAGTCTCTAGTTGTCATCCTTTTTAATATATTCCTAGATGATCTGTACAGGTGTTCCAGGATATTTTCATGTAAAAGATGCTAGGATTCTACAGGTGATAAAAGGAGGCATTTAAAAGATTCAAAATATTATGCAATTGTGGGGGTGGAGGCTGGGAGGGGGGGGGTTTCAGTTTGCTTATATTTGCTTTAAATCTGCTTTTAAATAATCTAACTAGTAGTACAATATAATTATGTTTGGAAAGTTGCCATATTCAAAATTAAATCCAGGCCACATTTGGAAAAATAGCTCTTAAGTCAGCGGAAAGAAATGATTTCCCTTAAAGAATACTGTCATGTACACTAGCCAAAGAATTATCAGGGCTTTGCATGTTCTACCCTCCCTGGGTGCACTGTGCTACATCATTAAACCCTTTTTACTGTTAATGGAAGTTACACACGGGCCAAGGGAACAATAGGCCCAAAGTGTTGGAGGCTTTTTTTGTTCATTTAAGAATACAGGCATTGCAAACCTCAATAAAAAATAAAATGAGATTTGGTTTCTTTTTAAGCACATCAAAAATGATTGAGCAGGGAGAGGAAAAATACATCCTTGACACTTTCTCCAAAGACACTTCTCCTACATAGCAGTTCTAAGTACTACGGTGGTTGGGCTTTGAGATGTCAAACTGGAATAGTGATGGCTGTGGAGCATATTGTGCATGTGTGCCAAAGCAGGTCTGTTAAAACACTTGCTATGTGAATACAAAACAGTGTAAGGGCAAAAACAAACCAAAAATCATCTGTGCAAGTGTCCTGACGAAAGACCCATTCCAGGCACTGTAAATCTTTCCATAGTATCCTTTATGGATGCTGGCTCAAGCTACTACATGTTTGAGCACATCCAAATGACTGGCCCACTGTACTATAAGCCAGGTTTTGCAAACTGTTTAAATATGCTGGCAAGGCCATTTGTGGACAGGTTACGTTTGCACTATTTAAAAAAAAAAGAAAAAAAGAAAAAACTACACAGTCCTTGCAGCTATCTATGGATTATCCAGCTAAACAATCAAGACAAATGAATTAGCAGGGAAGACAGACTAACTAAAAACACCACTACAATTTCTGAAGTGAGGATGATGATTGTTATAACTTTAATCTTTGGTGCCTAGTTTTTGCTGATGTGGCTTTTATGTATGAAACTACTGCTGGCCAGTATATTGACTTCTAGACACTCAGTGCCAGGTGATCAATACTCCTAAGACAGGACGGAGAGAAGGAAAGAAACAAATCAGCAAACTATGCTTAAAGTTCATGTGGTGATAATCATGCCATTCATTTCAGATGAACTTTTCCAACATCTTGGCCTAAGATGCTCTAAGCCTCTTGGATATGGAGGGATATAAATCTAAAAAACAATTTTTTGATTTGTGGGTTTCTTCAGGCACCTCAAGAGTCCAATTCCCAAAGAGAAGGTGCTTAGCCTATTCCGAAAAATCAGATAGCTGTTCTTGTTTTAAATTAGAAAATCAAAGGCAGTAGCAGCATTTTGTATCATTAGCACTATTCAAAACGTTACATGTTTAAAAATGTTCAATGGAAAAAAAAATAATGATATTTTTTCTTTGCAAAAGAAGTCCTTTTGTCCTCCGAGGAGGTACAGAATTAGTTGGGGAAAGTTCAGATGTCAAAATGTTGACAAGGAAAAAGTTTATTCAAAATCTCAACAAAAAAAATCAACTTTCTTCCCCCAACTTCATGAAAAATGTGTCCATTTTTTAAAACTCTGATACATTTTTTCACCTCCATTTTTCGTCCTAATGTACATTCCATCAGATTCTGCAGAGAGACTCCTGTGAACATGTGGTGAGATGCATATCTGATATGGTTGTGTAGGTTAAAATAAGTCCTTACACTTAAAAAAAAAAAAAAAAAAAAAAGGAAGGAAGAGGGGAAGGAGCAAGCCCATGATGATGATAATAACCATTCAAAACACAAGATTCACTTTTAGAAAACACACAAGATACTTTATGGCTACCTACAGACATGATGACAGACATTCACAAGACACATAGCGCATATTTACACTTTTTCTAGGATTAAAGCTGCCACATTCTTCAAAGATGTTTTAGGGATATTTCAATAGTTGTATTAGAAAACAGCTCATTTCATAACTTATTAAATCAACTTGACAGTTTAAACAAAAATGAAAAAAAAACATTTAGCTTGTTTTAATATAGATTTATATAGAAAAGACTATTCTCTAATTAAGTTTTATCCTTAAGGTTGGTTGCTTTTAAATAAGAAACTTGATTTCAATTCATTTCTTTGATATGTTGGACAGTCAAAATAAGCAGCACATTGGTCACTTTTTTGTCTGGCTCTTCCCTATTGGTCATAACTCCAGGGAAACCAAATAATCATGAAATGTTATTCCACCTAATAGTTCTCTCCCATTTGTAGGATAGTAACTACAGAAGTGAAGTCATAGAGGAAGGATACCTCTTTTTAAGGGCTTTGTCTCTCACCACTCGAGTCAATGAGCATTTTGCCATTGCTTTCAGCAGCTGTGAGAACAGCCTTCTATGCCAAGTCAAATCTCCAAAGGTCTTGACAAGCATCAAGACAACTTTTTTTGGGTGTTGAGCTGAACTTCACCAGGCAAGTCTCCCAAGCATAGTTTCTGAAGTTACTTCAACACCCCTGCTTCTGGTCCCAGCCAGAAATAGGAGGGGAATGAAAATGTACTCACTCAAACATGTCAGAACTGAAACTCAAGTGTGCTTTGTTTTAAATTAGAAGGGAGGAGGAGGTTTCCTATTTACCACAGGTGTTTAGCTCACCTCTGGTTTCACACTGAATGTAACACAGTGGAAAAAAAGAGCTGGGTTTCAATGCTTCTTCTGCAAGCCTAAGAAACAATATTAGAAATCAAAGACTAAAACCACCCTAGAGTAAGATCTTTATGAAAAGATGTGTATTTTTTTCCATAAATACAGTACACTTACATTGCCTATGTCTTTTATCTTCTAGACATTACAAATGCTAACTTCTTTAAAAAAGTTCCTATACAAATACATGAAAAGGGAACCTTCCCCTCCCCCGCCCCATCTGGAGCAAAAACATTCAACACGGTGTAGCAGTACAGTGAATCCTGTGCTCTAGTTTGCCAGCATTCATGGGGGGGGTGGGGGTTGTCAAATTCAAAGGACTCATAAAAGTTCCTCCATGCTAGCTGCACTGTGTTACACTGCCATCCTGGTAACAAGCGGATTACAACCACCCTCTTTGGTGGCTACTGTTTTTGCAATTTCAGCTGGGAAGTGAAACTGACTAGAAACTAGCATGAAACTTGCAACATTTTACAATACTTGAGAATACAAAAAACTTTTGCTTTTTCCCCATTAAGTGGGGGAAGGCAATATTTGAAATGTAAAACTTTTGGCAATTAACATGGTGGAGCTTTTACCTTGGGTGAGACCCTAACTGCAATTTCCCTGGGTGAAAGGATTCACTGTACAGATTTCTTAAGAGACTATGGTAGCATTACCTTGGCACATACAACACAGCTGTATGCACATCTTTTTATATAGAATTTGAGTTATCTGCATGGGCTTCTAGACCATGAACTATTGTTGGTAACTTTTTTTTTTGACCTGTCTTGCGAACCTCCCCATCCAGGCAGCTCCCAAGAGAACCTACCAAGTCAAGCCAGGGATGATCCTGCCTTGAGCAGAGGGCTGAACTAGAGCTCCCTTCCAGCCCTACTTTTCTATGGTTCTATCTAGGTCAACACAAAAGTGTCTGGTGGGAGCTATTTAAAATCACTAGTGATGACACTGAATCAGATCAGAAAAAGAAAATAGTGATGAAAGACTCTTTATCGTATGTCTCTGAGCAACTGAATTGCAATGGATTTCCCAATGGAAAGGATTTGCTGGATTGGCCATTCTATAAGCATTTAAAGGAGGAAAAAAAATAAACTGAACTTGATCCTTGTTTTGCTCTCTGAGAGGAATATGTGGCTCTCCTTACAAAAGCTGCAATTCTGCTTCTAATTACCCGAGTTTAAGGCAACTCTTAGTCTAAAAGTTTGGCTTGAAAAATGAAGGTCCTTGCAATTTATGCTGCATTTTAAACGTATACCTAGAAGCAAAAGACAGAAAAGAGCTAGGCATGCAGTTTGGCTTTACGTAGATTTTTGTTTTCAAAAGAGAAAAAAGTCTATAGAAAAAGACTGAAAACTATATTACACAATTCCCCCAAATGAAAGCAGCAATTTTAAATTCACAGCAGGACTGTTTAATGGAGTCCTAAGAGAAGCACCTATTTCTGATGGTTCCTAGTTTATCAGCCCCACAATGCTTTCAAATTCCCAACTTGTACAAGACTTTTTTTTTAGGCTGCTTTTCTGTTTTCTTCCTCTTAAGGGCTGAATAGGGTGAGAGGAAGAGAACTTAACTCATGAAGTCAATCCTAGAAAATAAGGCATGAAAGCAAGGAATTGGTCAAAGCAGTGTGAAACTGTGGGTGTCATTTGTCTTTGTAGAGAACTGCCAATACAACCTTTTGATACTGAGGTTTTTGTAGTTTGTACTGTACATCTTACAGATTTTGTTCACAAAAAGCTATTAAGTCTTTATCTTTTTTTTTAATTATCTTAAATAAAATGGAATTTTGTTTACCAGCAATGAGTTGAAAAAGGATGTACATACATGTATGTACATGTACATACTATGACTAACTGTTCCACTTCAGCCATCAACACACTGATTAGAAAATCCAGTTTTCCAAAATCAGATATGTGCCTAAATGATCCAGCTCCTTCCTGTGTAGCTCAGTTGAGTTAGGGTGGAAGAAGCAGCACTCCCACAAGCTATCAAACACTTTTCCAGCTGCTGGTAGACATAATAGTCTGATTCTTTTTTCCCTAACTTTGAAACAGCAAAGGAAATACTTGTACTTCTCACCTTGAATTTCTCTCTCACAGCTATACACACTCAGTCTCATTTGTTGTTCATTCTTTTTAAACCCATAAATTGTGTGATAAAAACCAGTCCTGAAACAGCTGGAAGGACAAGGTGGCTAGCAGAAAGGCATAGCTGCCATGTTTCCAGTGATTTACAAAGGAAGGAGAAAGATGGCTTAGGTTTATCCAGACTAGGTCTTACTCAACAGAATGATATGAAGTGAAGCAAACAAATATATGCTATTCCCAACATAGACAATTATGGGCTGTGAGGGTCTTGGGAAGAGGATAGAAAATAGTCTCAAAAAATAACAAAGGATCAATCCTACTATGACCAGAAGAAAGCCTGTGATCTATGGGGCAGAGATGAGACCAAGCTTTTTAAAATACACCTCTGAGTTGTCCTGCACAGTGGCTGTATTCAGGCTCAAAAGAAAATAAGTCAATAGGGGTATTGAGCCTAGACCCACTTCTAACTCTTATGGGTCTAAGACTGCTCACTGATTTAACCTTAGCAAGCAGCTAACCTACTGGAACCCACATGAGCTCCCCAGTAAAATGCATGCTGCTCCCACTAAGCTGTTAAGGCTATTTCCTTCGGTTCTCTTGAAGGGAGATTAGTTAGAGGCAACACAGAGTACTGATGGAGAATGATTCTGCACCCCCTGTACGCCCCTTGTGCTTTGGGCCTAGTTCTGAAAGATTCCAAGTATTGTCCGTGCAAAGGGTGCTCAGGATATGGCAGTATTAGGCTGTGTTTTAACCTGAAACTATTTCATTCCATGGCAAAATCTGGCTACTATAAATAAGGCAGGGAACGTTGGGATCAACTAGGTTGCTTTAAACTGCCTTGTTAGATGGTAAAAGATGCCATTTAAAACCAGAACTTTCAATACAAACTACGAACACAAGGCTGCCCATAAAATTGAAAAAAACCCTCCAAAATGTTTTCCAAGTTTAACTGTACCTCTGCAGCACTTGTGACCCTAGTGCCAAGAACTTTTGCAATTTCAACTGGGAAGTGAAACTGACTAGTTTCCTGACTAGCAGGAAACGTGCAACATTTTACAATACTTGAGAATACAAAAAACTCTTGCTTTTTCCCCATTAGGTGGGGGAAGGCAATATTTGAAATGTAAAACTTTTGGCAATAACATCCTGGAGCTTTAACCTTGGGTGAGACCCTAACTGCAGTTTCCCTGGATGAAAGGGAATTTATTACCTGATGGAAGGAGAGACAGACCAACTGGAAAGGGAGATGGAACAGAAGAAAGTCTGCCGTAAGAAAAGATTTCCATAGAGGTTTAATGCAGTACACCGAGTTGCTAATATTCATTGTATTATCCACTGCATAAATTACTCTGAAGTATTCATGCCTGATAATACAGGGACTCCTCTGACATAGATTAAATGCCATATTTGACATTTTAAAAACTAGAGCTATTAAAAATGGGATTAAGAGAGTACAAAAATGTTTTGGTGTGGGCACAAACTGAATCTTCCCAGCCCTGGAGTATGGAATAGCCATGATGACTTCTTACCACTGAGGGCAATAGAGAGACATCTCCCTAAGCAACTCAAAAATACCTGCGTTCTCAAGTTGTGACACACAACAAAGCACCACAAACTAGTTCTGGTTTTTACAATGTCATTGTGTGATCTGGTGTCGAACACACTTGTCAAGTCATTACATCCATCTTGTTGCATTCAAGCTAAACAATTAACCAACTGCTGTGAAATAAGTACTTAAAAACCCCCACAAGATTTAAAAAATACTGAAATTAAAAATAAAATTTAGTGCATTTAAGACCTTGGTTTTTCTCCAGTTACCAGATCCAGTATTTTAAAAAGGGGAGGGACATTACTAGATCCAGTATTTTTTAAAAGAATGGAAGGAACTTTCAAAGAACAAGTATTTTATAATTTAGAACAAATTATAAATTAACCTGTCCACACTTTTGAGACATAATATACAAGAGCAAAAAACTGAGTGGTCCTTTTATTACTCAGGTACAAGATTTCCCCCCTCCCCCTTTTAATAAAAAATGTCTTTTTTTTTTTAAAAAAAAATCTTGCTATTGTGTCCCAGCGCCAATGCAAGGTCTGCCTTTCAGATGAGGTATTCCACCATTTCGGCATCAGTGAGGTCCTGCCCCAGGCTTTGAATTGGGGTTTTTCTTTCAAGAGTGCTGGAGTGGAAAACTGGCCCATCTATATCAAGAGGAGGAAACAAAACAGAAAGAATCAAGCTCTAACTCCAGCTGCAGGCACCAAGTATAGTGAAGACATAATTAAGACAGTAGGGTTCCCTCCCCATTCTGGAAAGTTGGTCTGTGCCCCTCGTCAGAAGGCACTTTATTTAATTCAAATGCTGCCTCTAGTTCTTCCATTCTCTTCAAGTATCTCACTTATAAATGTTACAGTTCACTTTGGATTTTACTTTGGACTACATATGAAATCTGGTACAGTCATGGATTTACATCCATTTAAAAGAGATCATAATCTGTCCCTCTGTCTCTCTTACGGGCACTAAATAAAATTACAGGAATGAAATGCACACAGAGAGCTCAAATTCATCTGATTTTAAAAAGTCCATATATTCCATGTCGGGTACAAAGTGGTCACAAAACATGAGACACAAAGTCACATCATTGAATTTGAAATGGACTGGACTATGGAAATGGGAAAGCAGCCTGGCATTATTTCAGAAGTAAATATGGCTTCCCACTAACTCTCACTGCAGGCTAGACTCACTTATATCAGTGCTGATTTTGTTTCCAGGAATGAATGCTGAGACACTGTAAAGGGGAGAGCTTCACCCTGTCCATTGCTTTTCTTGCCCCACCCACCTTGAGCCACCTACTGACGCTGGCTTTTGCACAGCAGCTCAAAAGCCAAATTGGTGCAGGTTACACTGCTTGCTCCAATACCCATTTTGAACTATTTACACCCAATGTGCCACTTTTACATCATCTGTCTCATCACTGAATCTGACCATCTGCCCTGCACTGACTTCTTTCTGAAGCCAATTTTTTACCCCTTTCTGCACTGGCTAGGAATGGCCCCACACACTCCCTCCACTTCTTGCCTTCTGGGATTAGCCCCAGAGGAACCTCCAAACTTTACTGTGATAACCACTGAACCCACATCACCATGCTAACAGCAAAGCCTACAGTTCTGGCAACCTCAGAAGCCTTTACACAGCGGTTAACATTGCAGCAGCAATCACTATGAAATAACACGAGTGCTCTAAAGGAGACCCATTGGGGCCCATTACCTGTTTTGTCTGAACTGTAGGCCAGGCTGGTGCTAGGGAGTCGCCCCTGAGGAGGGGCCATGGCAGAAGAAGCAGCTTTGTTTTGGTCACTCCCCCTGTCTGTCTGAGTGCTGCAGTCTCGGCTGCCTGTTTTCGAGTGCGCAGACAGCAGTGGGGTGGAGGGGAGGACAGGCGAGGGGGTTGAAGGAATGGACTCCGAGCGGTATTCTGTTCCCAGCAGAACACCTTCAGGGAAAGACAGCCAAGCAGATTAAAAAGTGCTTCTGGATAAACAGCATCAAGGCTCAAAGGGCTGTAGTACAGGCTCCTGCAGTAGTGCTGTTCTGCACTTCCATAGCATTTTCATGTGTGGGTCTCAAAGTGCTTCACAAAGGACAGCCCTAGCCCCACGTTCCAGACCCAGTAACAGGATGGTGACAATACTGGAATACACTTATTTCTCACTTGCCTTTTCTCTAGCCACCAGACAAACTGCTTTCCTTTCCCTACCCCCTTCCCACTTCCTTTCCTCATTCTTCTCACTCATCCTTACGCTGATATCACAAAACCCCTTCCATTTTTATAACCTGGAGGTGGGACTGGGCCCAGAGTCTGTGCTGAAGTCACTGGCAGGAGGAGCAGGCCCAAAGCCAACAGAAAGTTACATATAACTTGGCCTCTTTACAACCTACCTGAGGTGTAACAGGCAGCTTTTGCACCCTGGGCAGCAGTGATAGCTAGGGCTGTGGCAGTAGCTGCTATTCTTGCCCTACTCGCCCATCCCTAGTTACACTACTGCAACCCACTTTCCCCAAATCTCAGCTCTGAGCCCTTCAAGGCAGTCCAACAGGGTTTTAGTAGCAGAGCCTGGACTAGAACCAAGCATTGCCGCTCCCATGTGGGGAACTCTACCCATAAAAGATGCTTGTTCTCAGTTTGCTCCATCCAATACATTTTTGCTTAGTGCACAGGAGTCAACAGGCTGCAAAGCAGCATCATATATAATTGAAGCCTATCATAGGGCTGATCGTATGTTCTCCTTTCACTGTGAGCACCCTCCCAAGTGACTGGCTTACGCAGTGGTTTAGACAGAACTCTAACATAACTCTTGCTGCTGCTTATAAAGTTACCTAAGCTGCCTTTCCAGCTTTTATCTTCTCTTTTCTCTTCCAATATGGGAGTGCTGCTCAGCGTTGAAGAGTGGGACAGTAGACCTGACCCAGCATTGGAAATTGACATGAGGGACTTGGCTGGTCTCATCGAGGAGAGCTGGTCTGTTTTACTGGTCTCTTTCCGAGAACGTTGCTGAAGGACTTTAATCATGGCATCCTTTTCAATGATTTGAGCATGGAGTGTTTTTATCCTGGGAGAAGAACAAAAAATGGTATCATCAGATCCATGCCTCAAATCCACTGTAGGAGAATCCAACTGAGCTAACAAACCTGAACACCAATACCTGCTGTCCCAACTACAGCCCAGGGGCAGATTGTGTGCATAAGCCTTTCTACACAGGAGGGAGTTTCATGGAACTAGCTGCTTACCTTACCTTGGGCTACTGTAAGCAGTTGCTGAAGAGGCTGCAGCTTTTAGATCTGAAACTTATGGTCAGGAATGAGAAGGGTGACGAAGACAGTCACCTCAGGCAATCTACACCATACCAAATACAAGGATAAAGATTCCCAGAAGCAAAAAGATGTAAGCTCAGTATTAAACAAATGTGCCCATATGAATGTGGTGAAGAGGAAAGGGAAGAGCAGGGAGAAAAATAAAAAACAACCCCCTATCCACAAGTATCTGAGAGGATACTTTTGCTCAGAAATCCAACCTTTTTCAAGACTGAAGACAATGCATTGCCTTGCTCAAGCAAGAAAGCACAACCCAATGTCCTGGCATGCTTCATCGCTATTAATGATCGTGCCAACAACCAATGTCATGACTCTCAGTCATCTAGCTCAACAGTTAACATAAACTTGCAATTGTAAAGAATCCATCCAATTGTAAAGAATGAACTGCATTTTACCTGCCCTCCATGTCAAGACACCTCCTGTTAGCCAGCAGGATCTCCTCCTCTTCCTTCTGAATGCGAGCTTCCAGGGAAGTGTCATAGCTAGCATTAGGCGAGTGGCTGATCACAGTTGTGTCCCTGAGAAGGGATATAGAGAACTCTGAGCAACTACAATCCTTTACTGGGGATAAATATGTTCTGTGAATAATGCCTGGTTCAGTGTCCTCATTTCTGACCACAAAAAAATCCAACTGCTAGCGATGAAGAAACAACGGCTCAGAAGATGCTTTAAAGTGACTAAAAACAATGGTTTTATCTCCATGCAGTTCACAATTAAAGGTGTGATTTTAAAGTGATTTATTTAAACCTGAGCAAAATTCCTTGTAGACAAGGTGAAGAAGGGGTATGAGAAAATGGCACCACAAGTGCTTGTCCCCTTTTAAACTGGAAAATACTGAATTCGCCTGCACTCAGATCTATAGGTCTCGCCTTAAATGCTGTTTCTCCAACGTATTGGTTGGATGATGGAGCATAAGCAGTCCTCTTCCACCACTTCTCCTACATAGCACACAGCATATTCTTCTGAACACGTCCCAAAAATGTCATGCCAGTATATAATTAAACTTCATATGTATTTTAGTATCTAGGGAAATTATCCTGCCATTTCTGGTTTGTTTTGTCTTGCATTTCTCAAACCCACACCAAACATTCTTGACAGACTTTCAGAATTGCAGAAACTGGAAACCACAAGTGGTTTGAGCATCTCAGCCCAAATGTGTCAGAAAAGGATAAAGTTTATGCTGATTATTACATAGCACTCTGCATTTTAACACTGATTTGTCTTTCAATCTACTACCAATACAATTCCACTTGTTCTGTAAGATGCCAGGCCATAACACAGGGGCAGGCAATTATTCTGGGCGGAGGGCCGCTTACTGAGTTTTGGCGAGCCATTGAGGGCCACATGACAGGTAGCCCATGGCAGATTAATAAATTAATGTTATTTATCTAAATTTTTAGGGGCCCCACAGGCCGGACAGAATGGCTTGGTGGGCCATATCCGGCCTGCAGGCTGCATTTTGCCCACCCCTGCCATAACAGGTACCAGAAAGCAACTACTAACGAGCAGAAGAGTCCAAGAAAGGCTTTTAACTTCTACTGTGGTGGGCCTGCGTTGTGGGAGGGCACATTGTAGTAGGGCATCTAGTTAGGTCCTTGGAAGCAACAACAGCCGTGAATGTACACTGAGTAATGAGAATGAAAAGGGCTGAAGGAGACTCAAGGTACCTTTGGCTACAAATGGTAATGTACTAATTTTGGTTTTCCACATCCGGCAGTGCTAAGAACTGACTGGACAACATAGCGCACCCAGCCAATGCCCAAAATGAGGCCGTAGTACATAGCAAAGTTCCCATGTGAGGGGTACAAAAAGACTATTCACCTGGAGAACTTAGCATGGGTGAGATTCATTATTTTACTGTCAACAAGTCTCTCTGAAACCTCTGCTCCATGATTGTTTAGAATGTTAGTTATTTTCTACTGTCAAGTTCAGGGAACAGCAAATTTCAGTGGACTACGGGTGAGGTTCTGACCAAAATGGATAGTGTCCTGTGAAGGAAGGGACACTCGGAGGGAGGGTGACTTGTCTAAACTTTTTCAATTAACTTCTGGATGATTAGGTGGTAATAGAGCTGTCCTATCCTTTAAAAAAATGGCAGCTAAAAGGCGGCAAGAAAGCAGAGTCCAAAAGATGGGATCTTTCCCAACCCTGTAAACATTTCTGTTGTTTATTCTCTTAAAACCTGAACAGGTTTAACCTGACCTCTGTCTGTGTATATGACAAGCATTAGACCAGGATCTTATCAGCGTGCGCTGCAAATATAACAGCCCCTGGGGAAATGCAAGCAAGAGGCCTTTTTGAGAATTTCTGGGGAGGTGGGAAACACTGAACAAGAGGCTGCTTCTGGACTAAGATAAGATAGCTCTTGACATGCTAACAGAGCAGACCCTGTAACTCTCCCTGCTGGTTTGTACTCTGATTGCATAATCAAAGTGCCAAAGCCACAGCAGCATCTACATTTGAATCTGGTTTATGAAACAAACCGCAGGAACTAAACAAAAATGTTCTGTCTGGAACTGGCAGTAATAAAATCCTAGGCAAATACTAGCTAATGCTGAAGCCTTGCATTCTGTCAGAAGCACTTTTTTACTAGTTTGCTACAAACACTGACGCCTATTTACAGCAAGTTATAATAAGTATTTCTGGGCAGTAATCTTGAATCTAAGCTGAATACCAAATTTCAGACACCCTTCTCCTCTCGTCCCTGCAAATGCCATCCATGCACAGCAGACTGCTTGGAGTGGAATTTTTCAGGATACATCTCTGGTCAGCAGCCATATTGTGGACAATACCACAAAGTAATATTTTGCAAAAACAGTCTAGAGAACAACTATGCCATTCAGGGTGAACGATGTGAATCACCAGGCTTACCCCATTTCACATGACTGCAGCACGGACAGATTCCTGTAAAACTTTTACTGCTCAAAACATCTTTTTTTTTTTAAATTTGAAGTCAACAAGCTTCTAGGAACTGCTCAAAAGAATTTTAGCATGAGAAATACCACTTTCATTTTGGGAGGAAAATTCCCTTGGAAAAAGGTTTTAAATGTTTGTAACTAGGCAGGGTCTCCAGCAGAAGGGATAATGTTTGGACAGCAAAGGGAGGTTTCACAGGAAAGAGAGACTTCTGGCAACACCTATGAGCTGGAAATATGACATGACACTTCACTGAAGAGGGAAAAAATAAACCTTTGCTATGAATAGTCTCATTTACCTCTGAGCAGCCACAGTTGCTGCTGCATCCAAAGCAAACTGTCTCATCACGCTTTCCTCAAGGTATTTCTGTTCCCATTTAGTCATGTCGGCTTCCAAAGCAAGAATTCGTTCCTCTTTTTCACGCAGGAGTTCCATAAGTGCTGCTGCATTATACTCTGAGACGTTGGCTGTCTGAGATGTGCCTTGACGCTGATTTTTTTTTTTTCAAAAGAAAAATCATGCATTAGGATAGATTTGTGGAAGAGGTGTTTTCCAAGGAAGAATAAGGAACCATTGCTCCAGGTTACTAATTAGCTTTATGCAGGAACCACATTGCCTTGCACACTGACTAAAATTTTACAGACTAGCTTATGATAAGGATAATGGCCTTAAATCTATCAACTAGCTGGTGCAAGTTGGCTTAGTACTACTAAAGTCATTGAAAACATGCTGATCTACCCCAGTAAGAGAGACTTCTGTTTTATGAACACAGACTGAGCACCATCCAAAACCAAACTCTGCTACTGGCAAAAAGAGCTTAATTGACAGCATATATTGGGGAATGTTTCTCAACACTCTTCTGAAATGGATCAACCCCAAAAAGCTAATGTCTGAAATGAAAATATTGTATAATGCTTATATCCACATCCAACCACACACATTTACTCTGGAGCGTTCTATCCTGCAACTTGGATGGGCTAATTCTAACAATGCTCCACATTCACACTAATGCAATGCCATTCATTTTCAAAGGAGTTGCACCAGAGTATGCATGTTGATAACAGAGCCACAGAAGTTTAACAGCCATGCCCTGCTGTCAAACTCTTGTCACATGTTTGATCATGTAACATGGATGAGGGCAAAGCAGGTTAAACAAATGCTTTTGCTGTTATTGAGCTGAATTCCCATAAGAGCTCCAGTCATAAGATGCAGCATGTGATATTATTTGGTCCCTATATGGAGGAACAGAATTGCTGAGATAAAGGAAGCTTGGTTGGTAATTTAAAAAAATGGCGATTAGCAGTACTGTCTCAGGGGCAAATAGGCTATAAAAGAGAAGAAAATATAAGTAAATAATGTACCAGACCCTGCCCTTTAATGGATGTATAGCAGAACTGATCCACAGTATTAGAAAAATGGCTTCACAGGTTGCTGCACAACATTAGGTCTGCTGGGTGTGCAAATATCTATACATGATTTACGAGATAAACCCAGAGATTTCAAATGGGAAACCACAATGTCAAAAAACATTCTGATCTGTCATGGTCTTCCTAAATTCTCTGCAACAGAAGATCTGCTCTATTATTCTTCTGCAGTCAAAAAAACAAGTGAAAGTTAAAGGGCAGGCATTTTCTAATGGGTGCCTTGAGTCTAACAAGGGTTGCCTGGAATCTAACAAGGTTGAGAACCACTATCCTAAAACCTAACAGAGGAATAGCAGAAAATACAAAAAAGTTGTCTCTCTGATTTGCTTTGCAACAAATTCAAAGGACAATATACGAACTGTTATGTGGAGATCTGCTCAAAGATTGGCAGGACCTTGTTCCCCAAGGAGCTAGTTAGGAGAAGGTCATTTACAAGGAATGAAGCAAAATGAATCTATGTTTGGCTCAGGATTGACATTATCAAGTAAAGCAATATATTTCACGCTTTCTGTTTTAAGAGACATTCTCTGGTTTAAAGCCAAAAACTAAGTTGTCAGAGCTTTTAACCTCTTAAAGGCTGGGCACAACTCATTAACAAATTGTGTCAAGTAAATGCTTCTTCTGTATTGGGAGGAATTTTTAAACAAAGTTTATTTTAAACCCGATGTAGATTTTTTTAATACATTCTATTGTCTTTCAAGACCATTTTCTTGAACAATAACTTTATTTCATTTTTCATATACTTTATTTAATTTTAACTTTATTCACTCTCTTATTAAAGCAGGCACAACACTTGCATGCTACATGAATACAAGTAAAGCATGGAAGTAGCTTATCGTTTTAATTGACTGTGTATTTGGCAGCATGTTTCAGTCCATTGCATTTTTAACTGTCATATGAAACCACCAAAAAAAGTTAACTGTAAAATACAAGTTAGTATGCTGCAATAATTTGTTCTTTTAGCATGCTTAATTTGTTCTTTTAGCATGCTTACAGCATGACTACATTTTATGTTTTTAACTAGTTCGCTAATGTAGTTATAAAGTCTAGTGTATACAGCACAAACATTTTGTTCTGGGGGGGTTTAAGCATTTTTTTTCTAGTGGTGTGTCACAGCTGAGGAACTATTTACTTGGAACTATTTACCCCAGAACTTTCAATGCAATTAGTCAACACATGCTAACATATGTCAACACATGACTAAAAATCCAATTCATACCGCCACAAGAGAGCCTGCCTTTTCTTCTATACATTGGAAGAGGGGGGAAGTACTAGTTCCAATACTTGGAACACATTCCAAGTTGATACAAGTTTCTATCATGGGCATTTATGGTATTGTACAAGCTACAAGCATTTCAAAAAGCTCTCTCTCTTCAGATCAGTGCTTGAGAGTATCTAAACAGATGTGACCATCTACCAAATCCTGGGTGTCTTAAATTGCAGCAAATTAAGATGCAGGAACACAGAAAGGGACAGAACACTTTCTGGACGTTGTGGATAGGCCTGTTCTGTCCCATGTGATGAATCTGCTCGTATTCTATCATTTAAAAAATATCTGAATAGAATGGAAAGGTTTTGGATAGAGTATATTTAACTGAGTGAAAACAATACAAACCCAGCAAGATAATGGCACTGCTGCATGTTCTGTGCATGATTTGATGGGAAAAGCATGCAAGAAACACATTTCTTATTAGAAAGTGCCCAGTGCAGATAGATCCCAGTTACCTGCTGCATCCGGAGAGATTCCAGCTCTCTCTCCAGGCGAGTTCGGAGCCGGTGTTCCAGCTGCTCCCGTTTCTCACAAGCTGCCTGCAGCTGCACCAAAGCCTGCTGCATCTTCTCCACCTTCTCCACATAAACTTGCTTCTTTTTCAGCTGAAGCAAAGGAAAGGAAAAGAATGGATCATAAGTTATGTGCTGAAAATAAGTGACTTTTTCTATTGCACACATCAGAAGTGTCACAAGTAATGCTCTGCTGGAAACTGAAATTCCAATCAAGGCTTTGAGCTAGTGCAAAACTTTCCACACCTGCTCTCCACTCTTCCTCTTTCTCTCCTTGTCAGTCCTACTTAGGCTCTAGCCAGGTCCTACATGTCTTCCCTACCCCACTATTATAATAGTTGACCATTCACCATCACTACTGAAGGTATCTTCACAATCTCCTTCAGAGGTAGGAAAGGTGCTGAGGCATGGAGAAAGTTAAGTAACTAGGCCTAATGTCATATTAAGAGCCAAGAATTGAAGTTGGTGAAAAAAATTCAAATTTGCAGTTTTCTGATGAGCTTCAGCAGGAATGGAACCAAGAATTCCTTCCAGTCCTGTTCTATAACGATAGGAGCAAATGACATTATAAAGATGTTAAGGCCTTGTGCTCTCTCCATGCTTCATCCAAGTACTCCTCCCCTAGTAGCTGCTGTGTGAGGTTCTGCACACGGTCTGTTGGGCTAGCGAGACCGAGAAATTTCCATTCTCTGCTTAACTCTTGCATTCTCCACCAAGAATCAAGCTAGCAAACTGAAAACTTGATCGATAATACACACTGAAAACTACCACGCTGGTAGACTCATTGGTAAAGCTATGTTTTGCAATATGGCAGTCACGGTGATCCAAGAGAGCATGAATCTGAATAAACTCTACTAAATCATGCAAAGGGAAGTGGGGAGAGTATTACATCTAATTTGGTTGATTCTTTATAGATTTTTTTTTTTTTTAAAGCATGCCCTGGCACGTGCAAGTCAGATGAAATCATTGGGTGTCTCACTTAGTAAAGGGTGCTGTTCTACCATTCAAGTCTGCAACAAGTACGCACATGTAACAAGGCAGCTCAGCCAATGAGATCTGTAGAAGAGCAAGTACATGAGTAATTGCCACTGTATTGAAAAGATACAAAATGGCCATATGGTATGCAAGAGAAGTGGCAAATAAAAATGTTAAGCAAAGACATGGAATATATCCAACAGTGCATTTGACAGAAGCAGCAAAGTGATGATTTAGGTTACATATAATATTCCCATGGATTTCAAACCAAACCAATCCATGACAAACATCTTGAGAGTGCTTTGCAGAAATAGGAGCTGGAAGGAGCTGAATCGCCAGTAGAAAAGCCAAGTACAAAAATGAGCTATTTTCTGTGAGGACAGAACAGACTTCTTAAGAAGAGAAGTTTAGAAACCTGGAGAGGCTTTTTGTACTGCTAATGCTCCACTTCACATCAAAGACAACCCCACTAGGCAAAGCTATTTGGAAAGCTCTTTCAAAAACATTTGTGTCATACCTTGTTTGGATCAACTGAGGAAAATCTACTTACCAAAGCATTTCTGAAGTCCTGTAAATGACCTGAAAGAACTGCTGAAAGACTGTCTTGGGCTCTGTAATACTGCTGACAAGACCAGAAAGTCTGCAGGCTACCCTGCTCTAAATATTTTAGCAATGTCATTTTCTTTACAAACACTTTTGGGGCTATGGGAGAGGTGTCTGTAAGCGAAGTCCATTCTAACAGAGCATGTGCACTTAGAGACTGCAAACTTCAAAACACCGGGTCAGACAGTGGTAACAGAGAAATGACAATATTTGTATACACGAGCAAAACATTGGGAATGAGTGCTGCTGCTTCCGAGCACATGGCTGGCACAATGCATTTGCTCAATACAGCCTGTAATATGTGGAGAAAAGCAGTTTTACGTAATAGGCTTGTAGTAAAATGAGCCTTTACTGTCACAAGGCCCAGTTTTGTCAATGCCTCCAGGAAAACAGGATAGTGCCTGCAATACCCCTTTCACTGGCAATGACAAGATGGAGCAACTGGTTTGAAAGTGTCCACTGTTATGGGCCAGCCACCTCAAGAGTTAAGTGGAAATTTTGAAGAGCATGAGCAAAGTTGTAGATTCACAGTGACCATTAGAAATATACGTCAATATTGCAAGAGTGGAAGCATTTGCTCCAAGAAGTGTTGGCTTCTACCACTCGTGAAAAGCACAAATCAGAGATCATAACAAGCCAAATGATTTGGCTGACTGTGTAGGCCTTCAAGGGTCATGCTGTGATATGGTTTGGCTTTTTCTCAGAGCAGCCATGTTTTATATACATTAAGAAACCATGTCCCAACATGTTGGCCTTTTACAGTGGTCTACAGTAAATTTTAGTGTGCTTCAATCCATACAAATGTCACAACACCATGTTAAAACATACTTGTGGCCTAATTCTGTCTAAAGCGCTTGAGTATAGTAACGGTTGTAGCACAGAGTAGGCCTCCTGCACAGCTACACACATGAATGCCAAAAGAAAAAATATATGAACACAATGGCTGTTAGTTCGGCTTCAACTGTGAAGGCAGGGCAGAGGCCCTGGAGGAGTCAGAACACCATGTGCAGAGAAGCCCCTACTGCAAGGACAAGTTTCCTTGATTTTTTTTTCCCCCTCCCACAGTTCCCTCAACAAAATCTCATCACATGCTCCTCAAGACTTTTGCTTTCCAAGTCCATCTTGTCTAAGCCGTAACAGAGACACCAGGTGAGCTCCAGACCAGTGCCATAGCAAGGGGGGTGAGCTGGGCGACTGTCCCGGGTGCCGAAATGAAGAGACATCAACAGGCGCCGTCCAGCCAAGACGGGGCATGGGATGGAGCTGTGAACAGCTCATTTTGGGGGGAGCAGGCACAGGGGAAGGGCAACTCCCACTCCTGCATGCACTCCTGGGCAAGCGTGGGGGGGGTGCCCCCTGGATCTGTGCATGGGGTGAGGGAGGGCTGCCACTGCAGGCTTTGCCCCAGGCACCAAACTTTGTTGCTACAGCACTGCTCCAGACACTGAACCAGACAGCAGCATCAGCAGACGCTTCCTCTGGCAAGGTGATGCAATGTGACTGTCAGAGGGGGTTTCTCCCGAGACAGCAATTGTGCTACGCAAGCTTCAGGAATGGGTGAGTAATCCAAGCACAGAGCTCCCAGCTAGGGCAGGTGGATATTTCTACCTCTTGATTGCCCATGATTTCGAACCATCTTGGATCATGAGCAGCAAGGACCTTTTTAATGCAACGTTACATGAAAGATGCTATGGAGGGCACTGATAGTTCTCCAGCAGAGTGCATTATGGACAGTTTAGATTTGACCCTAGATCCTCACAGTAAGGTGAATACTGCTATACCAATTTTACAGATAACAGGGGCTCAAATAGGTTCTGTGACAACACAAAGGTCTCACGCAGTGAATCAGCAGAACGGCCACAACCAGAACCCCAGAGTTTCTGGTTCTGGTCCATTGTTTTTTGCATTGGAGTTAAGCTCTTTGTAAAAATTCAGAGAACGGTGTAATAAAGTGCCTGGCAAAATGAAAAGGAAAGCAATTTGAGCGTTACGCTAAATAAATTAAATCAGTAATAATCAGGATCTCTCCTAATTATTGTAAGAAAATGAATGAGAGGTCTTGGGGCTACTAAAAGACATCCTAGATCTCTAATATTTTCTAAAGCCACAGGTAAAATTACTTAAAGAAATCAGCTGATCACCTGCTAAAAGGAAAAATAAGGTGGCTAGCAAACACTTACTAGTTCAATAATTAATAAATCTGAGAATGCCTGTGGATTACATTGTTTTTTTGGCAGGGTGGTTTTTTGTGGGGTTTCTTTTTTTTTGGCCTACAGTCAACACATACCAAGAGCCCAGCCAAAGAAAGAATTAGGACACAAATTTGGCTGAGACATTCACTTTGGAAAGTGCTCCCAAGAGCCAAACCTGCAGGTGAAATTTTGCAATACAAGTGTGGTTACCCAACGTTAGCACTGCCTGCACATGTTTCACTGATGCACCAAACCCAACGTACAGGCATGGCTTGTTCAGTGGATTTTCATCACGCCAGGTTTTTTTCCTTTTAAAAAAATCTTCATTTAACCTTTCCATGTCAAATATGGATTACTAATATAAGAAAATAAGATTGTTTTTGAAAGAGCTTAGCTACAGAGGGAACTCAGAAACTCTTCAAATCTACCTTTGTGCAACAAAATCAAAGATGTTAGGTACATTTTTAAAGCTCCTTACATACCCTTGAACAAAACTTGAGCCCTCTAATGTACCATACTGTCTCTTAGACTGACTGAGTACAGTAATTTTATCCTGTATTCACAGTGAAGAGCTCTTCTTCCATCTCCGACTAAACTTCTATGAATATCAGCCCGGAGCAGTGAGCTGTGAACCAGAACTTTCCCACAGAAGTTTCACTGCCGATTTTCTAGTTCTGTTTTGTCTTTCAGAGGGATCTGTCCTCCACATAAAAAGGGCTGGGAAGATTGCAGCCAAGCACATAGGGATTTTATTAATATAAACTGAGAATGTTTCTCTGGGACTGGAATTAGAAACAGCATTTCTTGAACACTGCCAGCATGCTGCAGGCAAACAAAAGGGAAAATGAGAGAGAGCAGCGTCCTAAGGCTTGTTCTTCATTGTCCCTAACTGTACCTAACCCCCACTCTTTCCCCCCCAGCACAAGACAAAAAAACTTGGCTTGCTTTATGTTACTACGGCCATCGTAACATCTGCCAGTCGAAGATGGCAGCAGGTCACGATGGACTCTTTTCCTCTGCAAGTGGCCTTTCAATCAGGAAGTGTTCTGCCAAGCAGCTCTCTCCAGCTCTTAGGAAGATGCCAAGACCAGGATCTTTTCTCCTTTTCTCCCTTCCACCAAGATCTGGAAACTCTGGCAACTAAGTAGCTATGACTTCAGACTCGTAACATCTGCAAATCTAAAAAAGAACCAGCAGGAAGAACTAGACATTTAATGTGCGCTTTCCTACCACCAATGCAGGCCTCTGCCTCACAAGCCCAAGTAATCTGTCATTCCAAAATTGTACCCACAGCCAACAAAACATTTTACCCCTCAGAAGCTAATTCTAACCAATTAGGGATACTCTGGTGGTTTCTTTTATTGTGGCATGAATTTATTCAGCACAAAAGCAAATGCCCATCTTTGTTCTTAGCAGACTCTTTTAATGATGATCTAGTGATGTTTCTAGTGGCAATTTTTTTTTTTTAAGGATCCTGAATTAAACTGGATAATCTTATGCCCATTTTACTTACAGTAACCAACCTTTCCTGGGGAGGGGAATGCAAGGCATTCTGTCAATAAATACAGCAGCTTTTTTAAACCAGAAGATAACAAAGTGCTTCAGCAACACTGCTTACAGGTCAGGAAAGCTGGCTGTATTGCAGAGTCCCCGCAGTACCACATTTTGTGGAGAGACTGTTTTCTGTAGCACACCATACAGTTCTAACTATGTGTAGGCTTGTAACCATACAAATCCTTTTTATTTCACTGCCACGTTGCTTTGAAAAAATCATCCCCAGATACCCAATTTTAATCCCGTCAGATGTTTTAACTGTAGCAGCAGTGTCTAATTTAACCATTTAAGTGTAGCTGTCTTCCCATCCCCCACTTCCTCTGGAAAGAACTGCAAAATAACCCTCTGCTCCCTAGTTTTCTTGTTCAAGTGCTGCTGCAGAACTTCCCACGTGTCCTTATGGGACTTGCTCATTAATGGGATACAGAACACACACAATTTTAAAAGTCAACCAATTGTTTTCCCTAAAATTCCTGGGTCTCCTGATCCAAGGAGAGTTTCTCATTTCTTCTCTTTTACTAACAAGACTGTATTCCTGCAGACTTCTGGGCGGTTTCAGTGCAATAAAGAGCATGTTGAGCTACGCTGTTCCAGAAAATCCTGAAGAATAATCTGTTTCTGAGTTAGAAGGTTTTATTGCTTGGAAATGTCCATGCATTAAAATCCCTGAACTAAAAGGCTCTCAGCAGAGGGAAATGGATCCATCTCTTTAAATATACAGGAATAAAATTAAAACAAATATATGCACCGAACTGCAGCAAGCAGGAACTAGCCCTTCATGCTCTTCACAGGGGAGCATGCTTAAATACCCACTTCCCAGGGAGCAGAGAATTCGTTAGCAATGCCAGTCACCAGGCCACCTGCTTTTACCACAGAGAGCATTTGATTCAACATGCAGTCCAAAAGCACTGAAAAACAATGTGTCGCCCTCATAACACAGAAAGCTGGATCGTACAGCTACTCCCCAAAAGAGAGTAAGAAGAAAAAATTCCAAGAGCCAAATGAGTATCATTCCCCTGTTTTATTCAGACTCGCTCTCTTTGAGCCCAAATTCCCTGTAATTAGATTAGCACGGTTCTGGAGCACCAGGGGTAGTGCTGGAAGAAGGCTTTCAAAGAAACCAAAGAGAGTCTATGTATATGATACCAGGAACAACGGCATGCAGGGCAGAGGCACTTTCATGGTGCAGGTCCTTAGATACCAGGAGAACACTGGGGATACAGAGTCATTTTGGGAATCCTGGAATTAGCCTCCACAGAGAGGAAATGTTCCTCTCTTGTGAAGAAAAGCACAACTCCTCAGAGGAGGTGCACAGCAAGGAATGATAGAAAATTAGGGCTGGAAGGGACCTCAGGAGGTCACAACTAGTTCAACCCCTGCTCAGAGTAGGACCATCCCCAACTAGATCATCCCAGCCAAAGCTCTGTCTACCCGGGGTCTTAATCTCCAAGAGTGGAGAGTCCACCACCTCCCTGGGTAACTTGTTCCAGTGTTTTACTGCCATCCTCGTGAGAATTTTTCCTTGTATCCAACATAAATTTCCCTTGCTGCAACTTGAAGGAGTTGGATAAGGACTTCCTGAATAACTTGCAATGATTCAGAAATGTTCCCAGGCTTGGGAAAAACCCAGCCATTACCCTGTTGATTCTGAATTATGCTATTACATCATATTTGTAATGCTTGTCAACATCTGCTTCCCTCCCACCACCATTTTGACGTCTTCAAAGTGTTTTTTGTTTTAAAATCTCTCCTGCATGTGTTAATTCTCTCCGAGTTTCTCCTACACCTGAATCAGTTCAGATGAAGCTGAAAATGTGCTTCTCTCCAGGAATCTGCTTGCTATTGCCCAAATGTACTAAGAAGAGAGCTGGCACAATTAATCCACCTCTCCCTCTTGGAATATATTCCTGCAGGATTCCTGTGAACCGCAGCTCGACTGCGTTCTGTTCCAGCGAGGCCACTGGGAAGAGCTCAAGTGTAGGTTGAAGTGATTTGATGATGCTGTCCTGCTAAGGAGTAGACCCTGAGCGAGAGTGCCAAAAATATTTTTGAAAAAATATTTCTGAAAAAATCCAGTTGGTCTAATAAAAGAGATCACCTCTACCACAAGTAGATTCCTTTTGCCTCTGACAGCTACAACCTGGATACGCGACACAATGTGGTCTCTCCATCTGTACTTAAAATAAGTTTACAGTCCTCAAAGCCACCTCCGGAAAATTACTAACAGGTAGACACACAGCAATAAAAACGGAGAATAAAAAATAATCTGCATTTCCTATTAAAAAGGGCTCTCTGTTTTCTAAGACATCCTTGAGATGACACAGAATAAACAGTAGATGCCAGCTGTATTCAGTTCATGTAAAGTATGTGCATGTTTATGTGCATATTTTATATGTATATAAAGAGAAACTTATCTACCCCATCTTCTCTCCATACATGCCTAAAATGTGCACATAGACATTATTAAAGAGGAACAGGCTAAATAGTCCACTAAAACAACATTTGTTATGATGCTGATTTAATGATTACTGTGAAACTGTACTGAGAATGACACCTATTATTGAGACCTAAAAAGGAACTACTGATTTGATTAACAAGTAGCACACAATAAGCCAGCCTGTGCTAATACTGCCATATTCGCACTTCAGTAATACCTTTGTATCTTAAAGAGCTTTAAGCCACGCAGTCTGGCACAACTTGAATGAAATGAGCAAATCCTACACCCAGATGTGAACAGGATATACCAGGTTAATTTAAGAAGTTCCTTGCAGTCACACAGCAAGTCGGTGGCAGTAGTAGGATTCAGGAGTTCCAACTAGTATAGCAAACTGTCTCCTCCCCTGGTCCTGATGTGCTGGGGGAAAAAAGTGTTGTGATCCCATACAGCACAGCGATGGTTAACATTTTCCCTCAGCAGTCTCTACCAGGCATTCAAGCAAAGGAAAAAAAAAAACCAACTTAAGCTAACTGGTATATGCTGGCTATTTTATGACCAGCCTGTTCTTCTCTGCATTTGGTATCTTAAATGTCAGCACAAAACACTTGCCCTTTTTCCAGCAAGATTCAATGCTCAACACAACTTGATCACTTTGAACCAACATCAAGCAAGAAACTCCACTAGCCTGGAGTCTGGCATTAATGCCAGCCACGTCCTTAACATTAAGTACATTTTCCCCTTAATACTGTCGTGGCCACAGAAAAACACTGAAGTTCTTTGAGCAATTTCACAAAGCTTTACTCAGTTCCACCTCTTCCATTTCCTCCTTCTATTCAACGCTTCTGCAAACTACCTCCCATTCGGACACCTAAATGAAGTGGGCAGACATGCAGACATTTTAAGTGGTCAGCACGGAGCAGCGCACTGACAACTTAGCAGCTAGGATCCTTTGAAAATCCTGTCTTTACAAAACTGCTGGTCATCTTATAAAACTTACTAAGAGACTCCATGAAATCAATGAGGTCTGCTTACATAGATAGCATGATATGGCCCTAAATGTACATGAAAATGCTAGCATTTATATTTTTCCCTTTATTAAAAATTAATCCTTACCTACCAAGTGAAAGAAGGGACTTCCAAACACCTAACCTAAATACACAATAGAAAGGTGAAGCTCCGTATTTCCTTTAATAACAAACATTGTTCTCATCATGCCCTCAGCCGTTTGTGCATTTACAAATGAACGCACGACTGACAGCTGTCCCTACATCTCACAGCTGGAAGTGCAGGACCAATACTGGCTCAGTTAATGTGTGAGGAGGGAGAGCTGCAGTTAATACTGTTTATTAAGCTCCTCTTTCAAGGTCCTAGCAAGGCCCCTCTGGCAGAGGAAGTTTTTTTAGTATTCTCCCTATCTGAAGTGAAAAAGGCAAAAATGGAATTAAACATTCCTGGGGGAGAAGGCTATCATGAAGAAGTAGAAATAAGAAATCTCATACAACATATGCAGACATATACCAAGTGGATGCAGACACATTTGCTTTCAGTTTCCTTTTAAATACCCCCAATCATGCCCTTACTTCAGAAATAACTTCAGCACTTCCTAAACTTTACTTTCAATAGTAGCTTATATTCTAAACCAGTGGTGCTCAGCCCTGAGGGCCAGATAAGTAGCGTGGGACCAGTCTACAGACTGGATCAGGCCCCCACCTACCTAGCTTGGGCCCCAATGCCCCATGTTACCTTCACCCAGCCCCATGGGATCGGGCCCTGGTATCCCATGCTACCACGTCCCCACATACAAAACAGGTGACAAATATAGAGAGACTAGAAGACTTACATAAGGCAGTAAGCTAGTAGTGGAATGAAACCAATAAATCTGATTCTAAGGCAAAATTTTAAATTCCATCCCAACGGTACAATTTCTAGCCCTCATCTAAACTGGAGTAAAGGGTATCTGAAAAGGTTTGATGAAGATTAGGCAGGATGAGAATCTGCTGAGCAGGAAGCCCAAAAGGAAGAAGAAAAACTGAAAAACCCACACGACAGGATGCAACGACTGAAACACGCCATCCCTCAGGCCTTGAACCACTGCCTCTGCCAGATGTTAGTGTAACCAACCCCACCCTCTTTTGAAGCACTAACTTGGAAATTCCTGACCATTATGCAGACGGGCTATTTGAGTGAAGCACACGGGAATAAAAGAAATCATTGACAAATTGCTCAGATAACTTGGTCACTGGATACCATTAAATCATAGCCTGACATTTAGAGTTCTCCTTAAGTTGTACTCTGGGCACTGAACAGTTTCCTGTGCCTTCTTTCAGAAAGTTATTGAAAGGGGAGATAAAAGATTTGAGCAGCTTTCCTGGTCTGATGCCGAGGCAACAAATGCTTTCATGATCCTAAGTGCTTCCCTGAAAAGTGATTTCTGAGACCTACAAAAATGAGTGGCTTTTTCTCTCCCATTCCCTCCCCCACATCTTCAAAAAGAGCAGACTCCTAGAAGGCTCGTGTCTACTTTCTCACTGAGAAGCTTCCATATTTATCTACAACAGGAAGGGTGGCACTTCCTGTAGAACTGGGACTACAGGCAAAAGATGGAGTAAAAGCCACCACAAACCCTCAGGCAGTCAAGACTATATTTTTTCATTCACAATGGTGGAGGTCCATTGTGTATATTTAAAAGAACCATTATGTATATTCTGGATCTTGTTTTTTAAAGGACAGTAGGCAAATACTTTGAGATGGCAGCATCCCCTGAGCATACACAAGAGGGCTCTTTTGCAATACAGCATGTCCATGTTTATGGGTTACTGTCTCTAGGTGCTTGGAAGTTACAGTAAGGGAGGCAGTAGCAGAAGCTCAATTAGGGGCTCAAGCTTGCAAGGTGCTGAACTTGATGGCCCTGGTCCAGGAACCTTTGAGTATATGAGCCATCTTGTGGACATCTAGGAGACGATTTGCATGCTAAAACCAAAGCATGCACTGGATTTTTAAAGGTATTTAGGTGACTAAGCCTTTGGACTGGTGCCAGAGCACTCTGTACCTTGCAGGTTCAAGCTTATTGAATAGGTTCAGACCCAAACTGTATCACTGCTCTCATAAATCAGCTCGTCTCCTTCCGTCTCCTGAATGTAAGCAAAGTGTAATTCACACCTGGCATTAGAGGCTGCAGCTCTACTGATATTGCTGGATTGCCAGCTTCACTCAGGGTTGGATTTGGTCCATGATTCTTAACAGCTTCTCATCCCTCCACCCTGCCAAACCTCACAGAGTCACCACTCTTCCCATCTCTTTGAGAGCCCACCTCTCCAGCCCTTTGAGCAACAAAACCAAGTCTCTCTCACTTTGGAGCTGAACACAATTCTAGGAGAAGTTCAACTAGTGTTTTCCATTCATGCGAAGTTTGCACTCTCTCCTCCAGAACAGGTACAGCATATGTGTTGCTGTAGTAGGGCCAGCTTTCTTCACCGTGTCCCACAGACTGACTTCAGCCCTATCAAGGAGCAGCACCCTCTCTGTCAGAGGGGAGTTCATGATCCACAGCCCTGTCCCTCTCTATTCCTAAGACTTAAATTCCTTGGTCTCCAAAGGACTCCTCACCTGTTGATCTCTGTCCTCCTCTCCTCCCACACTCTCTGGAGCTTGCCAAAGCCCCTCATCAGACAGGTCTCCGATTCCTTGAGCTATGATGGAGAGAAAGTGTACAAGGGGGAAAATAAAAGGGGGGGGGACTCTGTGGAACCTACTCAAAAAATGGAGGGAGGATATCCTACAGGAACAATTAGAGAAACAGAAGAAACAGGAAAGTAGAAAGTCACAAAAGCCAAGGGAGGGCAAGATTTCTAGAAGAGCAGGGTCAATGGCATGGAAGACAGCTTACTAGGCCTTGGAGGATGAAATGCATGCTTTGCCTTTGGCCAGAAAGAGGTGATAAGAAATTCTGGTTAATGTGGCTTCAGTAGAGCGTAAGGAGTCAAAAATTGGACTGGACCAGGTCATGGATGGAGCTGGGGGGAGGAACTCCAGACTGAGATGAAAGGGAGATGGCCAGAAAGACATGAGGGGACAAAAGGGGGAGTATTTTAAGATGGGACAAACTGAATCACATTTACAGAGAGTGGGGAGAGAGGAATGGGCATGAGTGAGATCCAAGGATGGGATGGAATCGCTGAGTAAGTGCAGAAGTCACAGGACACCAGGTGAGTAACTTCTGCACTTCAGATAGGTGAAGAGAAGGAAGCAAAGGCAAGTGGAGGGGAGGGACAGATTCATATCTCCTTCTATCAATTTTGTTTCTTGGAAGAAACTGGTAAGACTCTACACAGAATCCTGGAGGCCCAAGAGTGAGCAAAAGCAGTAAAAACACTGGGACTGAGGACCCTGTATTACTTTAATGTCAGAGTAGCAGAACTGTTTAGTGAAGAAAATGACCAAACTGAACAAGAAGAGACTATTCTGTAGTGGAGAAAGCCAGCTTGGTCACAGGATTTTCACCAGAGAGACTCCACGATACAAGAGGAGGGCAGAGGCAATGGTTGTTGGAGGTGGGAAATGGAATCAGTGAGGGGAAGGAGAGGGCAGAAGGAAGAAGGATGGATGCTATGACAATGAGCATAGAGAGGTGAAAGTCAAAGAGACAACCTCTGAACAAGGCAGGTCCCATGCTAAGCAGGGAAAAGGCCGGTCCCTGTCCCTGTCCTTCTCCCTGGCAAGAGGAGGAGGAGAGCAGCCAGGCTCTGACCCAGCCTATATGAATGAGGAAAAAAGTTATTGTAGAGCTACATTACTCACAACACAGCTTTGACAGAACTCTTGGCAATGTGTGAGCTGAGTTCACTTGCTATTATTTATAAGACTGAGTCCAGATCTGAATTTCTGCCAAATTCAGGGGATAACTGGATCTGGGACTTCAGCTCAAACCTGTTTTAACAGATGATGAAGACAAGAGGCAAATGCAGTGAGGCTGCCCAAAGAATGAAGAATGCTTTTCCAAGCAAATATAAACTTGCAGCTTATCTGAACACCTTTTAAAACAGTGTAACTAACCAAGGCAATGCAATGCAGTGCAAATTAAACCTCTCAAAGAGAGCATATTTCTCACTCACTTTGCAAAGGGTGGACCACTGCCCATTCCCTTTCATTAATACATACACTAAGCTACGCTCAGACATACTCCCCCAGTGAGCTTACCTCTTCCTCCAGTTTCACCACCTTGGCCTGCGCGTTGTTTAGGGCCTGGTCTCGAATCTCAATGTGCCTCCGCTGATCCTCATTAGTTGAGCGTGCAGCAGCTAGTTCAATCTCCAGTTTTTCCTTCTCCCTCTGTGTTTCTTTATCTATATATATAAAAATAGAGTGGGAAACATGATGTGATCTCAAAATGAACAGAGCCTTCCCTGACCAGACTCATATGAGTGGGACATTCCCATAAATTCCACAGTAGAGAGGAGTTCCCAGGCCACTGTGTACCATTATCTGCATTCACAGGCAACCACTTGCCCAAAGGGAAGATGGGACCTTTGCTAATACCAGATGAATCTCTGGGAAGAAAGAGGGCAAAGAGAGCACTACAGACAGAGATGAAAAAGAGGGACTTTTCGGTAAATAGCTTCTGTTAGGTCAGAAGTGTCAAACTCACCACATACCCTGGGCCTGATCCAGCCTGTGGCATGGGGTTGTTCCAGGCAATGATGCACAGGGGCAGCGATGGTAGCAGTTCCAGCTCAGACACGGGGCACATGGCTGCAGCAGAGACAGCTCCAGATCCCACAATGTGCCTGTGCCAGAACCAGAACTGCTGCCCTTGTTGCATGCCCTGTGACACAGTGGCAGGACTCACAGCTGAGGAGACAGGACAACAGCAGTGGTGATGGGTGGAGTGGATGGAAAGCCAGTAGGGCTGCACCAGCCTTTGCTCACCCTCCTCCTGCCAATGTCTGCCTTTCTGTAGCAGACCACACCCCAACTTCCCATAGCAGCAGGCAGGATAGAGTGGTTCCACAGGCTGGATCCAGCCCACAGGCCATACATTTGACACCCTTGAGTTAGGCTGTGTCCTACCTACGTAGCTAGATAGCTACTGGGACACGGTGCCTTGTACTTGTAGCTAACAGAATCAAAGTCAGAGAAAAGCTGATATCCTTAGAAGCTGGTAACACCCCAGGTTAGCGAGTAGACAATAGCAAAGGTACATCATAGAGCTGTCTGGTTTTATTGCAAGGCTTTGCTTTTCTGCTTCGCTTCCCCATGATAAGCCTGTTTTCAATAATAACAATGTAAAAACACAAATAACCCAACCAGTCCATGTCAGTTCAGCTACTGGTGGGTCAGCGTCATTGTCATACAAGCACCATGCTGACTGGCCCCCTTTGCTGGCATTTTCTTCTGAGAGATGAGCAATAAAATTCTTCTCTGCTGCCTCCAGGTAAAGCAGTGGACCTGTGCCATCAGTGCTTCGACTGTCCCGTACTCTGAGATCACAAGTCACCTCTCTCTCTCTCTCCAAAGCTTTATACAAACCCACTCACTTGTACTGAAAACCCCCTTGTCAATTTTTTAAAGCCAACGCCTGATGCAGAAATTCAGTCCAGGTTCTATGCTGTGCCAAAGGCTGGACTAGATTATCTTAACTGTCCTTCTTAGTCCTCACATTCAGGAAGCAGTCTGTAGCTGGGCTATTTCTTGACTGCTTAGCCCTCAACACAGCGACTAGCCAGACACAAGATCATGCTGCTAGCAATGGGGCAATACTGTTACCTAAAGATGCCAGACTGTAATTTTGGACTTCGAGTTTCTATTTTTTTCTCTCCTTGGGAAGGAAATGCTCTTTGACACAATTTAATGCATATTTTTTTCCTCAGACCTCTAGACAGATGGTTCATACCATTCCTGACTCTTTCACGTTGCAGCTTGAGCAGATCTGTTATGTTGGAAAATATCATGTCATGCAATGGATGGTGTACAGGTTTAGCCATTACCAAGAAGGCCAGGAGCAAGTATAGATACATACATGCACATGTGCTCAGTAGGCAGTGGAGGTCCTCAACATGGGGACAGTGGAGTTTAGAATAGATAAGGCTGAATCCATTCAGTGCAACATGTCTGGTCCATTCAAGCTGCCACCCACAAAACACCTGGACTTTGTGAGTGTCTTAAAGCATTTCCATTCACAAAGCAACTACTTTTAGTAAAAATAAATGGGATAACATAAGGACAAGGAAAACCAGTGCGAACATGTAAGCAAGCCCACAAGCAAAGCTGGAATGCAGAGCAGACGTCCTCTGTGGAGTTGCTGCCATTCCCAGCAGTTCTTGCAAACCACTTGCAATGGTAGCATTAACTCATCTACTGAATACATAACTATGAAATACTCCCCAGAGCAATCTACACCCAGCACTGATGACACCAGAGAAACTGCATTCCAAAAACTTAATATCCCACGACAAAGGAATGAGGACAAGGAGTGGAAGGCTTGAAAAACAGGAACCAGCTCCTGGCTGCGCAGAGGGGTTACATTGCCTTTCTTCTGCTGGGAAGAGCCAAGTGCAAAGCCCTAATAGCACATAGCAACTACAAACTCCTTTCTGCAAGAGGATTGAAACAGCCCAAACAGTGATTGCAAAGGAAGAGTGGGAACCTGGCCAGAGCAGACAAGATGAAGACTGCCAACTCAGCATAACCCCAGATCAGCCTCTGTCAAGGGGAAAGACCTGAAGGCACCTTTTAGAGCTGGCTTCTGCAGGCAGAAACCCTGAGGCACAGTAAGTGGTGGTATGGGCCTTTCCTACAGCACTGGGATACAGTATTGCCACCTGGTATTAAACTACCTGCTTGTACAGGCCTGGAGGAGTGTGGTCTACAAACTCACATGTATGTGGCCAAATGCTGCTGCTGTAAAAGTTGATTCGTTTTGCTATTAATTTTGGTGAGAACTTCCATAAGCTAAGGTCATTGCTTGCACGAAGGGGCTCACTGAAAGCTTCTCCCCCATGTGGTGCACTGCCCTGTCCCTCCATTTTAGGGTCTCTCTGCAACCTACACCTGAGGAACATGCATTTCTCTGTGGCAATTTTTCCCCCTCAATTTTAAAACATTATCTTTTATATAATGGAAAATAGTGAGCTCTTTCAGAAGGGTGGAGTGCACTGAGCAATCAGGAAGAAGGTTGACTCACTGTCATAAACCTCAAGATATTTCAGTACAGGGGAAAGGCAAAAATCACTTACCTGTAATTTTGGTTTGCCCTGTGGTGGATCCATTGCTTTGGACAGAAGTCATGACCCTTAAGTATCTCTGCCCAGACAGCTATGCAGAGGACCCCATTTTTTTAAACTACTGAGTCCTCCCTACTGGCCTGTTCACTGAACCAAATGCATCAATGAGGGACTTCAGAAAAAACTGTGGCAATAAGAAGTAGAGAAAAAAGAGCTAAGGGGATCTAAAGCCCTCTTGCTGAAACTCAGCTCCTCCACAGCCTCCTCCACACTTTTGCTCAACCGTGAAGGACAGACACAAAGTGCATCTTCAGGCCACAAAATAGATGCTGAGCTGCAGACTCAGTAGATGGTGGAAGGCCTTAAGGTCCTCCCCGGCTAGGGCTAAAGAAACGTACAGAAAAAGCCGCATACGAGCTGAAAGCAGGTGAATGGTGCTCGTTTTCCAATCTTTCCACTTGATACGTGTCATTCAATGAATTTTATTTACTGATAGAAGGAAAATCCTGAATTCAACCTCCTCTTCCACTAGCAGTTTCAAACTATCACCTCCTTACATGGCCCTCCTCACCACAACAGCTGAGCACAAGATAAGACAGGCTGATCTTCATGTGATGAAGTAAGCACTCTGCTTATGAAAGCATATGCTACACATCTCCAATTTAGTTACCCTACTTTCTGCCTGATTTCAGACTAATGCCGCTACCTACCTCTCTCTACGGTGCATGACAGTACTCCATTTTTACCTGAGTGGTGCATTTTACTAGCTAGACCACAATGAACGTCTGACTCACTCTGTGCAAAGAGTTGAGAGATGGTTTTCCGATTGTCTTCAGACCCCTCAAATTCCTTCTCTGCAAGTTGCTTGTTGGCTGTCTCCATACGCTCTGCAGAATTTTTTAAAGAGGAGAAACAACAAAGAATGAAAAGCTTTCAGGCAAACTTTTTGAACTTGCTTTGTAAGTTGCATCCACTGGGGACACTTGCAAAAACAAGTTCAGTGCTCAGCACTTTTAGTTCTAAATAATCAGAAGATTTGAAATCAGAGGGAAATGAAATTGCATGAAATTTGCAGATAGTATTATAATCAGAACATTCAAAGCTCTTGTAAAAACATTCTGGTGTATTCTAAAGGTATGAAACAAAAAAGGGTATAAAAATTATTCCAAAAAAACAAAGTGTGAAAGGCAGTGAGCTTTTTTTTTTTTTTAAATGTTTCTACAAATGTACTGAATCGCTCCATAGAAGTCTATGAAAGGGAGATAATTTTCTGGGAAGCTTATACAAGAGGGCTAGAGAAACCTATAGAAAATACCCTTTTTGTATGAGTTCTAGAAGGCTTGTCTATGCAATTAAGAGAGTCTCTCTAAGGCTTCCATTAAATCTAGGAACATAAGCTGAAAAATAAAAATCACTAATGTCTCTGATGCCTTATCTGACTTCAGAAAAATTAACTGCCCCAATTGCAGGTGTATATTTGTCTCGTTAGATCTCTAACAGAAGATTCTATCAATCCATGAAACTTATTAACTACCTGCTGGTAATATCTGATTTAGTTTATTACAACCCTTACATGAAACCTTTTGCTTTAATATTGGGTACTGCATGGTCTTAGACTGGAACTCAAAACACTTCCCCTGTCAATACCTAGGGATCGTGGCTTTAAACAATTAGAGGCTGAAAGGACAGCAAAAGCAGAAGATATTCAGGAGAATTGGAAGGTGTTTACAGAAAAAGCAGTTTAAATTATTCTGACTGCATGCCCCTAAAGACACAGCTGGCTTTCTCTCTCTATCATTTTAGACTCAAACCGCATTCAATGCCAGTCTCAATTTCCAGCCATTGCACTACTGCAACTTTTTAGCTAGAAATAGATACATTCTTCTCCGGGACCAGAACAAATTGCTGCCTCCACTGATAAGTAGTGTTGAGAAACTGCAAGAAGAGTGGACTGTCTGAGAGACGGTGTGGAGGGGTTGCAGGATAGGAGATAAAAAGACCATGCAGAATGGGCAGTCAGCGGAGTGTTTTTCAATTATATTTTAAAATGTTTATTCACAGAGATGCACCAATATACTGGTTCATATATCAGCACCAATAAAAGCAAAATTGACATTACCAGTAATTGGCTTTTCTTGGCCATTGGTATCAGCCAAAAAAATCATTATAGGTGCACCCCTATTTATTAGCTATAACATGATAAAGAATTCTAATGTTATGCCCTAGTTTGGGCTTGGCTGGATTTTTTTTCCCCCACCTTTATAATTAGAGAGGCTGGAAATCAGATGCTGCAGCAATCAACCAAACCTCGCCTTTCTAAAGTCCAAAGCAATTCGCTGACAACCCTAGACAGCTGAGAATACCTGGTGCATCATGTCATGTTCTGTAAGTGTCGGCCAACACAAGCAAGTCCAGCAGCAAAACTCTCACCAGTCAAGTACAACATGAAGGCATAAGGAAATGATATGCATTTACCTCTCAGGTCCCTGTTGAAATCGTGAAGCCTGCGGATTTCTCCTTCCAGCTTGTTTCGCATGGCCTTTTCCAAGGCATCCCGCTTAGAGGAGGACTTTTCTAGGTTTTTGTAGGCCTCTGAAACTTGCTGAATTTCTGTTTCCAGCTACAGTGGAAATGGAAGCATGCGATTTAATGAGCAATAATGCCTGGCACTTAAGATATGTGTTTCTGTCTAGGTTCTCAAAGTGCTTTAATGAATAAATATTTTTCAGCCTCAAGTGAGGTAAAGCATGATTACATCCATATACCAAGGAGGTAAAACTGTGGCCAAAGTAAACTGCAATGTATCCCAGATCTCACAGAGCAAGGAATAAAGATTTAGAGCTCAGTCTTCCAAGGCCTGGCTCTAACCACTTTTCATTAGTGCAGGAAAATTGACTTACAAATAAAGCTGCGCCAAAAAATACTAATATCAGGTTGTAACTTACTGATGAGATTCACTAGACTGCATTCATTTATGGGCTTAACAATCCAGAGCTGGCACTGAAAAAATGGAAATATAGTCTAGAAAACTAAAAGGGTTCAGTCTCATTAGGTCTTCAGTTTTCAGAATGAAGATCTGTTAACAATAAATATGCTTTCCTCAGTCCGTCTGTCTTGCATGGTAAAGCCTCCAATTTGTTCTCTGAAGGAAAGAGCTAAACACCAGAGACAGAAAATAATTCACTTCCACTTAACCCAAGCTGACTGTGTCTCATGTCACTTTGGCAGTAAGGATCTACCAAGAAGCAGACACCACCATTTCTATCTTTAGCAAGGAGTCAGCTGGGTAAGGGGACAGAGGGGAGTTCCTTTGTTATCAGGAAGCTGTCATACATTTCACTAAATCACTTCCTTCATTGCAACCTTCCTAAAAATGAACAAACCAACCTGAACAGAAGTCACATAGGAAACAAACTGGTGGACAGAAATACTCAAATGCAGAACAAAAAGCAAGAGCATTGTAACAGCCGGGAACTCCTAGGGCCCCACAGGCTGTTCAGGGGTCAAAGAACAGTTCAAAGCCTACAGACACCTAAACTACAGTCAGTGCTCAACTTCTCCCTTACAGCTCCAGGGTAAAGGCAATTCTCACTAGGTCTGCATTCTAATTGCTGGTGAACTCATTAGACAACAAGTCATTTCTGCGAGTCTTTCATGGCACAGCCAGATGCAGGTCACTGGCAATATGCTGGGGGGAACACAGGGGGTACGTGCCCCCTCTCCCAGATTTCTGCGCTGATGGTGGGGCACGGGGCTGCAGCCCAGCCAAAGCCAAGACCTGGCAGCAGCGGAGCCTGGTGCAACTTCTGCACTGACCAGAGGGAGGGGTGCAGGGCGGTAGCCCAGGCGGAGCCAGCACCCAGCAGTAGCTCTGAGTCGTATCCCTCCCCACTGTCAACATTTATGCATCATCAGTGGTGCAAGTATTACTGACAATTCTAGAAAGAGTTATGAAAATGTATGTGCCAGCTTGATGCCAAGTGTTGTGGACTCTGTTTAACGAAGCAAACAATTAGCTTCATACCACGGAGACAACTAGGATTACATCACCTTGTGTTGCCTTTGGGGCTTCAGCTATACCCTGAAAACTCTGTATGTCCAAATTTCTTTTAGACACAGGGGCACACCACAGGAAACTAGCTGTGCAAGTTTCTCTCACTGTCTAGTCAGCCAGTTTTGAAGGCACCAACTCAGTTGCTGGCCTATGTGATCTTTAGAGCTCCCATGACCACACTATCTAAGCCTTTCAAATATAATAAGAACATCAAGCCTGCAGCTGTCTTGCAGTCCTGGTTCTAGCTGAGAAAACTGCCCAAACCACTAGCCTCTCTAAGGCAGCTGATGAGGCTGCCTATTGAAATGTGGCCAGTTGCCTACTTGAGAGTAGAACTGAGGCCACTTACTCATTGAATACAGGCCAACAGACTGCTATCATGGGATGAAGCTGAAGACACCACTGACACAGGATGAAGAGCTCTAGAGCAGGTAACTAATCTCTTGAATCAGCTGCAGTCATTTGCTGGAGAGTGATTTTTAATTGCAGAGAAGACTTTCAGGGCCATACAACACCTACCTTCTGTAACCTTGCTACCTTCTCATAGCACCCATCCAACTCCTGCCGTAAGGACCGGTTCTCCTCTGACAGGATCTCCACCATCTGCTGGGCCCTGGAAACAATGGCAAAAGGATCCACTTGCATCTGCTGATAAGGAGAAGGAATCTGCTGAGCTCTTGACATTAGTGAGTAGGAATCTCCTTGTTGCTGCTGCTGGCCTAGAATAGGTTGACATAGTCGATAAAGATCTCCCTGATGGACCTGATTTGACATGAATGGTGGCTGGGTCCGTGGTAGAAGGCTTGAGTCTCCCTGGTTAGAAGTAAGGGGTTGCTGATGCTGAGAAGGAGACAGTCTGGATGGTGGTGGAGACTGTAGTAAGGTCAAAGATCCCAAGGACGTTAAGGAGGAAGTTGGGCTGTGATGGTGAGGTGGCCTCTGCTGTAACTGCATCTGTACATCGGGGTTTAGCCTGTGAAATAGTAAGCACAAGCTCAGCTGAAGCACAGCAGAGAATTACATATGAACCAAACAGTACAGTGAGGTGATGAATGCATGTACATATAGAGCGACTATTGACAGGATGTCCTGCATGCAAGATTTTACATGCATTTTTTCCTATTTAAAATGTTTGCATAACAAACTCCAAAAATCACTAAGTAGCTGTGAGAAGAAGAACCTAAACTTAATGGTTCTTAAGTACATTTTATACAGAGGCAGTAAGAGAAACTCTTGATACCCATTTCATCCACTGATGGAGAGGGATGACTGCAATATACAATATACTAGCAATGTATTAAAAATCAAATCTGTAAAACTGCAGGAGAAGAAACTATTTTCTAAATGTTCACTTTTCCCTGCTTTTGTAAGTAAATTGAATCAAGTTGAGGGCAGTTCAGAATGGACTGGGTCAGGCTGTACCTAAGGGCACTATTTCCACAGCAAAAGCCCTGCCAACAAAGAATATCCTTCTGAAATTCAGGACAGAGATTTAAATGAGTAAGCTCAAGTCTTACTTATTGCTGTTGGCTGATGTGTACCAAAATGCCAACTAATGACCATCAGCCTCGCTCAAGGAAAGAGGTAAAAGGATGTGATAGACAACCTAAAAGTTAGGATTAGAATACAGAACCAGAAGTCTTCTCAGCCCTGGATAATGGGCATCTTTATTGCTCCCAACACCCTAATATGTGAGCGTAATTCACTGATGAGAGTGTGCTGACAGATCTACCTCTGCACACAATCCATAGAGGATACCACAGCTGTGGGAACAGCTGGAGAACTCTAACTCAAGATGCAGCAGGTCAGGGTTTTAACTCTGGAGATTCTTGGTTCAGTTCCCGGTGTGCTGTTATCACCAGCAGATCTACTGTCCGCTCACCCATGGAGGAGTGAGTGTCAGAGCTCTGTTCTCCCATGGTCCTCACTTACTGGCATGTGGAAAAGCACTGGCAGCTGCACTCAGGACTATGCCCTGTCAGGGAGGAAAAATCTCCATAAGGTTATATTGATGTGTGTTATTGGATAGGTGGGAGGGAATAAAAGGTGAGGAAAAACCAGGAGGATTCCCTCCTCACATATGCGCAGAGTCCTCCTGAAATTACATGTGAAGTTCCAAGGACATATTCACAACCCAGGGCTCTTCCTAAATACAGACACTGGCCCTGGCACAAGTGCAGTCTATTTACTATTCTGTACAGTCTTCCAATTCTTCTGATGTAACTGAACCCTTAATTGCTGTGGCTCAAAAGCACAGCTGGACTGGATTTGCTATCTCCTGTCGGGTGTAGCTAGGCAGAAGACACCTGTCATGCTGCTGCCCGGCACTGCTGAAGGTATCGGAAACCTCAAGGGGAATGGTCGCGCCAGGCCCTGGAGCCGGCCTGAGCCTGCTGCACTGCAGAATTCACCAGGCCTGGTCTCAAACTCCAATCCAGCTCCAACGCTTCTTGACCACAGCCAGCGCTCCTGTGGACTAGACACTAAAGGGTTACACGTAAAACTTATCAGAGGATGCATGAGTGCTCAGCATTGGCCTTCCTGTGCTGTGCTGAATGAACTAACGCATCAACTCTTCGTACTCATCCAAAAAGGAAACGTCTGTGTTAATCACATCTTGCTGGCAACATGTTTCAGAGGTCACACACTGTGGGCCTCTGCACAGGACTGACCGTCTCAGGGTTACACATCCTGTGCCTCTCCCGACAAACATTTACCGCTCTATCCTTGCTCACACACGACTGGCTGCTTTTGTTACATGTCAGTACTAGGACTCTGGGTCAGAAATCCACTAGTCTGGTTCTCAAGTTCCCTACACACGGGGCCAGAGACACCTCCCTGTCGCTTCAGCAAAGTACCAGTCTCTTTTATTCCACCCTCTGATGACTACGGTACTTACTCGTTGCCAGCCACATTATTGCAAGGAATGCGTTTCCCCAGGAGAGGTCAGATGCCACATGTGGTTCTCAGGGGTTGGTGGGAGAGAGGAGATGTGCAATTAATTTCCTCAGGAATGTGCAGGTCAGATGCAGTGTCTGGCTGTTTCTCTGCTGGGGGGGGGGCTCTTTTTTGCTACTTTTCAAATCCGAGGTAAAGAGTGCTAGTGGCTTGCTCAAGGTCACTCGCTGAGTCAGTGGTTCGGTCAAGAGAGAAACTCTGGATCTTCCTATCATCCAGTCCTGTTCTCCATCCACTACAAAGAGGAGGAGGACGCAGCCCCTTGCGGTCATTTAAAATGAGTCCTGATCCCTCACAGAAAACTGAAAATATGCCAAAGAGAAGCAAAAGCATGTTGCTGATGTAGATAACTTTCAGCTATGTTTATGAAGCTGCTACGGCACATAAAGATCTAATTTTGCCGCTTTAGACTTCACTGGTTCCTGGACCTTAGTCCCCAGGTGACATCATACTCTTCTGTGTGATGTCACGGTGCTTTCCAAAGGAACGGTGCTGTGACAACCCACCTATGCTGACTGACAGAGGGAGCAGCCCTCGTGCTTACGAGGAAAGCCTTCCAGCTGTGAATGGACGCAGCACCGTCTGCCCGAGTCTGCAGACAGCCGGCAGCCCCGACCGTAACTGCCACACGCCACCTGCCTGCGTTTCAGCCTTGGGACTGGTTAGCGCTGCAAGCCTAACAGAGGTCATGGAAATGTCAACTCTGTTTACAATTTCAGTGCCATGTATTTGATTAGAAGCCTCTCGTTACTTTGCAGGGGGGAGTAAAGTTCGGGAGGAGTATTACCATTACCTCCCATGACCTGAAGCCTGAGGGCAGGCAAAACAAGCACCGAAAGCAGGCGAGTTCCCAAATGACGACAAGTTGCTGCGCAGGTCTTCACAATGAGTATAAATAACCTTTTAAAATCATTCTGGTCTTGTGCGTTCAACCCATGACCTGGAAGTTGGACACGTTTGGTTGTATTACCTGCTCTGATGCAGGCTAGATGAATGACTTCAGACGAGTCCCTAATTCTAAGTGCCTTGGATACCATTTGTCAAATAAAGGGGTGGAATACACCTGTCTTGAAATACTTTCATCATAATCTGTGACAGCTAGCCATAACATTTCCAAACCTTACTGGAGCTTTGAAACCTCTATATGGAAAACACCATATACAAGTTCAAAGTGGTATTCAGTGTTGCCAAGTCTCACAATTTTACCTTACAACATTTGGTGTTTTCCTTGGACTCCAGTTCTTGGATTCCTCAGATTATGTGGGAATCACAGTTCCACTTTTAAAAAAGGATGCAAATCTCCTATTCCTTCTAATTATGGAAACAAACTTGAGAATCTGACCTGAGTGAACTCTAGAGGCTTAGAAACCAGAAAAGAAACACCATGGAACTCAATGGATGAGGTTTCACAATGTAAATTTCACAATTTTTAAAGCTGAATTCTTGTTGTTTTTGAAGCCCAAATTGTTGTTTGACATTTCAGAGCCATCCATACTTTTATTAATAGCATTCAAGAGAAACATCCCTGTATAAAAGACTACAGCTATCCACATAGCTTTGCAGTGTTAAAACTAGTTATTATAAAAGATTATTATAATCATTACATAATTATTATAGTAATAAGACGAGCATTGCTTCACACAACCACCCACTATGTTCTAGGTGCAATCCAAACATTCAAAAAGGAGCTCACAATCTATGTAAAATAATATATATATAATTCCTATTGAATGTAAACTCAGCATATAATTGAGTGGTACATTTGTCCAGGATGGAGACATGAGAAGCTCTATGTGCAGGGGAAAAAAAAGAGTGAAAGAATTCCTAGAAGAGATTCTAAACATGAAGGCCAACCTTCAAGGTGTTGTTGCTCCCAAGACCATATCTTGAAAGAACTTCTCCTTCCCTCCATTCCCTGGCACATCATATAGGATGGTGCAGACTGGGCACTTTGGGTCAGCACTCTTGCCACTAAAATGGTCGTGTAATATTGCAGCCATGAGGGCACAGAGGTTTGATATACTGGGCAGGAATAGGAACACCAAGCAAACAAAGGCCTGTCTGCTGCATGCACTGCATACATCGAGCCATGCAGAAATCCATGGAACTGGGAGTGCAGGCAACCCCGCTTAGCGCTCTTAATTGGTTCCTGAAAAACCAAGCGTTAAGTGAAACAAGTGTTAAGCGAAAACGAAAGTTACTGATGACCCAAGATGGCGACTGCAATTGTTTGTAATGACCCAAGATGGTGACCACGAGCGTGATAACAAAACTCACTGAGCGCTAAGTGAAATCAGGTATCAACTTCGAATGAGCGTTATAGCGCTAAGTGAAACAGCATTAAGCGGGGGTTACCTGTATATTTTAAGCCATGTCCGTTTCAGCTTGGCCTTTCCCGCCTCTCTTGCCTATGTCAAGTTGGAGCAGTATCGTTCTTCCCTTCTCCCACAGCCCTCCCTTCCCAGACTTGGAAACCATTAACCACAAAAAATGAGCAGGCTTCACATGATCAAATAGCTGAAACCTAACCAAAGCATTTATGTTCTACTTCCTAGTCACACCTGATTATCATCTGCTTTTGATACAGCACAAGCAGGAGAGGCAAATGCAGTGTACAGAAGCTATGCTAATTATGGGACCAATTCTCTAGTAATCCCTTCACAAAAAACAGTCCCACCAAAGTCCATGGGATTAATCCCCACAGCAAGGGCCCTGTTGACGGCACCTGAAGCTCAAATATTTTACTACAAACACCAAAGTGCGACAGAGATACTAAAGAGAAAACAAGGCTTGCCGAGTTTGGGGTTCACTTTACCCTTACTGAAGTCTTACAACTTCCAAACAGCCTGGGAATGTCAGTCTGGGTTCTTGGCTCGTCCAATATTTACTTTCAAGCAACACCGTTAGCAACGTATACACGTTGCCACACTCACGCCACCCAAAAGCAGGTGAGGCAAAACTGTTTGCAGACTGGTTGGAACTCACCATGCAAGCCAGTCCTTTCCCAGACTCAAAGAGCGAATCGTGAGAGTGCTGTGAATTCCCTAATGTTTATCTTGCTCAACAAGTTTTCATCTGACCGCATTGTTAGGTCACCCTCAGATTCCACTGAACAATGAGGGGAAAAAACCCTCTGAAGTGGGTGGAGTTTTTAACAACAGAAAAAAGGGTCTTTGTTTCCTTTACATATAGTAAGGCAGGCAATCTCTCTTTCCCTCTTCCCACCCCCCCCACCCCCAACCAACCCTGACAGATGCATATACCACTGCATGGAAAACCATATTAATAGAAAAAAAAAGACAAAAAACAAACACTCGTGTAATTCCAGAATGAGGCTGCAGAGCCATCCATTGCCCCTGCTTGGCATCCAGAAAGCATTCCCATTTTAAAAGATGTGCACTTTTCAAATGCCCAGTCCATTCTGCAGTAGTATGTTTAATTGCACAGAAGGCTTACTGTTTTAATGACAGTTTGTTTAAAGGGGGGGGCTCCATAATTTATGGTTTAGCAGCTAAAAGTTTAGTCTTATTTGTTCCACCGTTTCAGCAATGCAAAGGAACTCTCTTCTCTGCACAACTCCTCTGATTAAAAAGTAACCTCACTAGATTCCCAATACATGTTTGGAGACACACATTTTCCTTGTTTTGTTGTACTGGAAAACTTGCCAACTGAACCTCCATCCTCCTCCCCTCTGAATCTCCTCTAGTGGCTGAGATCCATCCAGTACAGACAAAAAAAATCATCCCATACCGAGAAGCTGGCTGTTGGCATGCTTTCAAATACCTCTCTCAACACAGCAAGCAGGCAGGCTCTGATACTGGTAACATTGTATATTCCCACTGAGAGATAATCATTAAGAATCTGGTTGCCCTTTCCTGTTTGCACAGAGTTGAGGCCTCATCTTGCCTGTGGATTTTGCAAGCTATTTGCAACAAGTTTCTGAAGTCAGTAGCCAAAAAAATAAAATAAAATGAGGGGAAAAAAAACCTACTTCCCCCTTTCCTGGCCTCTTTCTTATTTACTTAGCCAGATCAAAGGGCCTTTTCACCAGGCTTGTATGCTACTGAAGTCATTTCAGATCATGAACAATGGTGAACAAAGTCTGAAAATAGCTCCCTATAGGGCTGGAAAGGTCCCGAAAAGATTCAGATTCTCTAAAGGTCTGAATCCATTGCAAGAATATTGGCCAGTCTCTTCCTTCTGTATACACACACACACGCGTGCGCACACACACGCATCATCCTGCCCCCCACCATCCCCTTTCTGCTTTACATCATCTTTCAAGCAAAAAGGCAGGAATTGGTGGGCGGATATCCACTAGATTGGAACATTTCAAGTTGAATTCCCTCTTAAGAGAAAATGCTCGACCACTGGCTGGATCTGAACATAGAGTAAGACAAAGGACAACGTAGGTTAAAGCAAAGTTCTCATTCTGGTTTATTAAACTTGATTTGCTCCACCCACCAGGATGTCAGTGTTGGCCCAAACAGGATCCAGTTTAGAGCAAACCAGAGCAGACTGGAATGTCAATTAATGCAGAGAAAGCGACTGCTAAACAAGCAGTGAACAAACAGCACCCCATTCTCCACCCCCACCGTTGCCTCGATATATGAAGGCTGGAAACTCAGGTAAACTTATCGTTCTTGTCTGCAATCACTTTCCCCTTTCCAAAGTTATCTGATATAAAAATACTTGGGCAATGGGCCACACCCTGAACATCTATTGTCCTGGAAGAGGTTAATTAAAGCCTGGCTTACTCTTGCAATAAGGGACTGCAAGTTTGAACAGTGAATCATGCTACAGCCCTGGCCTTTTAGCAGGGCCCTTGCATGATCCAGGAACCGTAGAGCCCAGCTTTGCACCCTGTTGTAAAATGAAACCGCAATCAGCAATATAACTAGAAAACTGGCTCCTTCAGAAAGCAAATCATGATCTTACCACACCACAGATACAGGCTAACAACAGAGAAAGGATCCTTGTTTAAAGGCAACCTGTTATGAGGGGGAAAAACAGACCGTGCTTTGCTTGTTACAAAGCTAAAAGCCGCCAGCCTAGAAAAGCAGTTAAGAGTCTGCTTACCTGATAGAGCCATACTCAGGAGGATGCTGATATCTCATCATAGGCCCATCAGATCTCCCCTGCTGGCTCATACGATGATCACCATAGAAATGCCCAGGGTCCTGAGGTTTGCAGTTCATGGGTGGGGTGGACATACTTTTATATGGGTACTCTGGTGGAGGCCCCCTGTGCTCCATGCCTTTCATGTTTGGCTGGGGAGGCGTCTGCACTGAGTTTTTGTAGAAATCATTGGAATTGGAGTTCTTGTATGGGTCATTTTGCTGCTGAGAAGAAAGAGAAGAGAGCGGAGACAGAGGAGCACTTGTGACAGGTGCGTGGGCCTTGACACCACTGGTGGCCAAAGACAGCTGCATCAGCCTTTCACTCAGTGAGCGAACATGCCCTTGCTTGAGGTCCTTGAGTCCTTCATCCTGATGGACCTTCCCAGGGCTCACTCGCTGAACTGTGGGCCGCCCTTCAGTCCTCATCTTTTGATTGGTTACCCCTGTTACATAAAATGCTGCCCCAACACTGGCATGCTGCTGGCCCCTGAAATACTGCGACTGGACTTTGGCTTCCTCATACGTAGGGAGGTCTTCACTGTTCTGAAGTCTTGGAGAGAGCTGCTTCTCCATGATGCTGTTGTCCACCTGAATCTCCTGGCCCTGGGGCTCTTGTCGGGCAGCATGAGTCACAAGCTGATGGTCCTGGGAGCTCAGCCCGTCATTCTGAGACACTGGACTCCCACTGCTGTTGAAAGGGGGTGCATTTCCTGTGGCTTGTTGATGTAAGGCAAGAAGGTTACGGTTGTCATTTGGGTTTCCGTATCTGAGCTGCTCCTGCAGCAGACGCTGTAAAACTGTCGTAGCTGTTTGCTCTTCTGAATTCCTCATCTCAAATTGTGGTGCCTTTTGAGTGGAATGCAAAAGCTGCCCTTGACCTAAGCAGAGGAGACATGGTTATTAGCTCTTGAGTGGATCAAGCAAGGGCCATTTAGGAGCAATGGCTTGAAATTCTAGAAAAATGCAGGTTAGATTAGAAAAGGTTTTCATAATAATAAGGGTCATTACAGCTGTTAGATGTGGAAAGGACCTGCCTGCTAAGGTAGCAAAGCCTGTGGAAGTGATGTAATTTCAAAACTTATTAACTACAAGCTGTAGAGCTATGTGCTAGACAGCCAATTTCTTGCCGGCTCAAAGACCTGTAAAATGACTGAGCCACATCTACACTACACGCATTACCCCCAACTGAGAACTAATGGTTCACAATACTGCCATGTAGACAAGGGTAAGGGAGAACTCCATGAATTCTGTTTAAACTGTGATGTCTAAATAACACCAGCTTCCCCGCAAGCAACTGCAAGAGAGAAGGAACTGTCAGACTGAGGCACACAAAAATTAAATTCTTAGGCTGAGTTTAGATTCGAAAGCCCAAAAAGATACAAATGTAATTTAAAAAAAAAAAATCTATAAAAACAAATGTCAAGCATGTGCACAGATCAGAAGGGCTCAGTGATCAATAACCTTACAGATTCAGACTCCCACGGCATTAGGAGTTATGGGTTTTCAGCACTTCTGAAAATAAGGTCCAATAGAGCTCTCATTTGGATGCATAAGAACTGATGCTCCAAAAATCTATGGTCTCTTTCAAAAGTCTGAGTAAAAGCGACTTGTCCTGGTCCAGGGATTAAAATCCAGGTCTTCTGAATTGCATGAAATCTTCTTTTTGTGCCTTAGCTACAAAACCACCTTGCTTCCACGTCTCTCTCATGACAGTTTTTAGAGTAGATATATCGGTTGCGAACTACCGCCTGTGCTTATGCTGTCAAGAGAAAATGTTCTTCTCCAAAATATAACACAGAGCACATTTAAATATTTCTTATTCCATAAAGCTTCCTCATGACCTCAACACTGTGGCACTGACACACGCACTGTAATGCTACCCGTTTTTAATCAAGTGTGAAGTGGCTACATACCTATTTCCTTTTACTGAGAGTCCCTCAGTCAGAAGGAGCACTTCCAGTACATAGGAGGACCCTTGGCCTTCTTCTGCAGGTCCAAAGTCACCACTCAGAAACGGCCTCTGTCCCTTCAGTAATTTGGATCACTTGATGCTCTCTCCACTCCCAACAAAATTCTAAGGAGAAAAAAAACCTAAATTAACTTTAGCCACCAGTTAGGATGCCCAAAACTACCAAGCTTGGTCAACCGTGCTTGTCAAACCTTCATGCATTCCCCATTCTTCCCAAACCCAATAGTTTTGGTCCCTTTAAGGTGAGGCAATCCCACTGCTCAACAATGCCAACTGCTGCGGCTTGATCATGATTTTTGTCTTGAGATCAAATGCCTCATTTGTGTGTCTGAGTAAAACATGAAGAATCATCTCCCTTCCTGCACCCCGCACACCCTCCCCGTGATTTTTAGATCCAGTTATTCCCTTTGGGGTGTGGGGAGCAGGAATGAAAGCTGCAGTGCTGAAAATGATGCTCGGGGCAGATGGACCTCTCAGTGGTACTGCATATGTATGTAAATACAGACTATATAATGTCTCCAATGGATATAACAACTTTTGTCACAGGAACTCAAAGCATTTCATACATAAATGAACTAAGACTCGGGAGGTCTCTGTGAAGCAAGCAGGAGAGCATTATCTCTATTCTACAGACCTGAGAAAATGAGGAACACTTGCTATAGGCTCCACAGAAGTATAGGACAACCTAGACATAACTCCCAAACCTCTTCTTATACCCCTGTATTATTTTTTCCCTTCTAGGAGGGAAATCATGACAGAGATATACAATATTTCAAATAATTTTGAAATGAGAGGATAATAAAAAGATCAAAAATCATACATTATGATAAATCAATACATGGTGTGGGTGTCACCACATTTGTATTCAGAGCCTGTATGTATTTTAAGAGCAGACAATTATACACAAAGTAAAACAAAGCAAGGAGAATGGGAAAAGTGCAATTCCTGGAATGCTGCAAAAAATAAATGTACAGATGCCGTGAAAAAATCCTGACATGGATACTTTGTGTCCATCCTATTATGTTCACACCCAACAAAAAATTTACTAGATCTGTAAGTTAAATACTCTGGAGTGTCTGTAGCAATTTCAAGGCACAGGAACAATATCTAACTGTGGAACAAAGCTGTGTTGTGCAGTACAGTACAGCACTTGCAAGATGGTGGCTAGGAACAAACACCTAATGTCAAATTCTTAACTAGTGACTTAGTTTGGGAAGGGTATATTGAAAACAGCTGCCAACAAATATGCAGCAAGAGATCCTTTAAACCAGGCATTAAGATAGCAGATAACAAGGGCCATTTCTAGCCTCTTTTTCAGTATTGCACAACCTAAGTTCAAGGATTCTTAGTCCCATTTATACCAATATCATCATCTAATCTTTTTTTTTTTTTTTTAAACAAAGCTGCCCTAAGCAACCTTTTTTATGAGAGTGTAAAAAGGCTTTTATCCTGTAATATGATGCTGCTTTCCACCCAACTATTCCTTTTTGTCTTTACTGGCCACATGTAGTTTTTGTTTGTTTTAATAGGAAGATACAATCCACTTTGAAGGAAAAGTCCACAGATCTTGCTTCCCAATTTAAAAGATTTTTCTCAACAGAGCATTTCAATTTGTGTGCATCTAACTCCCTCCTATTAGGCAGGAAATGGTATAAAGTTCTGTGCAGTCATTTCACACACAGACACACATGCTTTTACATCAAGACTATGCAAGCTTCTTGCACTGGCCCAGTGGAACAAGCAAGGTCACGCTGAAATCCAGAAGATTACCAGCTTTGATTAAGGACCGCTCAACTATTCCCTCAGTACTTTGGGACCAATTTGCAAACCATACCTGAAAATCTGGAACAGAAGATGAAGCCAGTCACACTATGGGGAGATCTCTGGCCAGTGTTCACTCTAAACTCTAGCTATTAGCCATGTGATAAGCCCACTTCGTTAGCTCCACCTTATCCACTTTTATTATTGCCAAACAAAACCTTGTGCAACTGCTGCAACAAGATTTCTGGATTCTGTTCTTGTGAGTCAGCTAGAAATGTTATGGCAGATCCATTTAGCTGAATATTTTAGACAATCAAACATTCAAATAACTGAAACGGTACTGCAGCCCAGGTGGTGTTTATTTTAGATTCTACCTTCTATTTATTCTGGTCTCTCTCATCGTGTCAAAGATTTTTGCATCAAAACTACCTGAAGCACCCTGAAAACACTGTCAAGGTGGAACTGGCAGTTTTGTCAGCTGGTATCTGAGGAGGCTGGAGCATAACATTTCCTAACTTATGCTATAAAGTAGTTTGTGCTGACACTTTTAAACGGGTATCTACAGGCACCGGGCTTAACCCATTAAATTTCAAGGGACATTTCACATTTATTTTTCAGTCTGCCAAACTCTGCAAGACAATGCTGGTTTCCACGTGGTTCATGCTTTCTCCACAAAGGTCAGAAACACGGGTTATAAAATGAACATTTCAATTCCAGAGCACAATTCTGTTGCGAGGAGCCAGAATTGTGAATTCTGCGGGTTGAATCTATGCTGGCTGTTTTTAGCAGGCTTCTCACCGTGTGTTTCTAGCACCCATGAAAGCATTGTTCTATGAACATTAACATTTCTCCATGCTGTGGCCTTTCTTCGTGGTATTTAGTAGCGGAAGAATCACTATGAGTCCTATTGGGTCACTGAAGACAAGACTCACGTTTGCATGTCATTTTGTAGACATGTAAAAGCAGAGGCGCCTACTTTAAATGCCCTATAGTTATGCCATAAGACACTTGTCACTCACCCAGTCAAATTGCCAGAGATTTAATGAAGAATTTTAAATGGTTACATGGCTCAGCTGTCAGAACAAAGCCCCATGTTTCATGCATCACACGCATCATCTTGAATTAAAAAAATAAGCAAGCTTAGACAAGTAAAATGCTCACCACTCTTGATAAGTCACTTTAATACTATAACTAAATTAAGTTGCATGGAGCAATAATGGCCTCACAGGTGAAGGAAAGCATCTCTCTTCTGCTTACGAAATTAAGTGGAATGTAAGATTCCCTGTAAATGCTGCCTGTACATACTTGCCCTGAATTACCGTTTGGCCAAGAAGCTAATTAACTAATGCATCAGATGAGATGAGAACAGGTTCACCTCTTCAGAAGGGCTGACATTCACTTAAGCACATGCAATTGTAATGCTCAATACAAAATCATCCATTCAAATAAAAATTACAATCCAAAGACTTTATGGGCTTGAGCTCATAAGCAAAATACTTTCAGCCTCTTCAAAGGGTGGGATTCACAAGTGGCCTAAAGGCTTTTCTGGCCGATACCATATTCTGCTTTGCTGAAGATACGGTCTTGCTGGCTCTGGCTGGCTGCAGAGGAATAGTGCGGAGATGCTCAGTGAGAAAGTGACAGTCTTGAACTGCAGCAGAAATTAAGCGATATCTCAAGAAGTATTTGGATACTGTGATAAAGGGGTGAAGGCATACAACAAGAGCGAGGTAACAGCACAGCTAACAGCTTGCATTCCAAGTCACCTACCAGTAAAAAGACAAGCTTCCCAGTTTGCCACATAGATGAGACAAGGGGAGGTAGGATAAAGTCCATGTGCGTATGTACATACTTTGAAGAGCCTAGAAATGTCAAGTTCCTAAGACAAGGACCATGAAGTTATGTAATGAATAATGCAGGTTATAACTAAACACTCTTAACTATATTTTAGCCCTTTCCAAAAAGATAAAACACTGTTGTAAGGGTTACCCTTATGAATAAAAGTTTACTCCAGTGAAAAACCTCAGGGCTATGCACCCACAATCCCCAGAAATCTGGTATTCTTTTAGTGAGCAAAACTTCCCCCAAATGGATGTCAGGTTTGAAAACCAAAAGGTACATACCATCAGCGCACATGTATTGCCTAAGTTCACGCACTGTCCTAGCTCCAATTCAACCTTCCCTTTCCCAGCTGCCTGCGTCTGCTGACTGTCTCAAATGATCTTGCAGGTGTGGCACCCAGCAGGTGCATGAAGTGATGTCAGCATTACTCATTTTCATACCAGAGGGACAAAGTCACTGCACAAAAGAGAAAAACTTCCTCCTTTCAACTAAAAACAAAGAACAATGCCATCCAGAGTAGTCCAAGTATTATACATGCTCTTAACATTAGATCATCAGGCACTACCGCAATTGGCTTCAGCACCCTAGGTAGACTGATAATCATTCAGATGACTGACTAGACAAATCTAGAGTCCAGTTTCAGCAAGAATCAGTTCATCGGATCAGTGATCAGCTTACTGGAAGTGGGTCACAAGGCCATAAAGGCTCAGCAGGTTTAGCTGAGAGTTGAGAAAACCCAACTTGTACCAGCCTAGGAAAGAGGAGTCACAGCATCAAAGAGAGTAAAAGCCTCCTGAGTAACACAGCTGAGGACGAAGTGAAAACACCTTCCCTGTTCTCACTTTGCATTCTTCAGTACCAATTTCCTTACTGGAAGGACACTGGCAAGTAACTTTAGCCCAACATAAGTTAGATTTTACAGTTTAAGAAAAAAAAAAAAAGGAAGCAGGAAACGTCCACAAATCTACATGTCAGTTGAAATGTTTTGTGAATCTGAGTTGCAGTATTTCAGGAGAGAACTGCTACAGGATTTAAACGTTCCCTAGAAGTGTAGGAAAGCCAGACTCAATAGTACTGCTGGGAAGGGTCAAGGGCATTATTCCTGTCATCCTGGTCAAATCGCCTGACATCCTGGTCAAACTGCAAGACCTGCTCATTTAAAGTAATCCTGCTTTCTCCACTGCATGCGACAGTCTTTTGTTCACGTTCCAAACTGCTAGTGTGGCTGGGATCTGTTACACGGCTACTACAGTGTGCAGAGGAGCCTACAGTTTAAGCAGCAGACACAGTCATTTCTGCCCATGCACTGTGGTTCCACCAAAGTTAATGGAGTTTTGTCTAGGGACTGGATTTCACTTTAAAGTGTTGACACAGTACAACTAGATCAACCCTGCATGGATTTAGTTATACTGGTGCAAGTTTTTGAATATAGAACCAGGCTTGCATCACATTAAGTCACAGGTAAATCTGGTCCCCGATGCATGCTAAGCCAAATCCACCCACCTTGAACATCACTGGCTTTTTTGTAACTATCTTCACTAGGTTATTCAGAGGAACTTTGTGAATTATTGTCAAACCCAAACCGCACTTTTAATTCAACATTTTAGCTTGCGCGTTCAGAGCACTCTACTCCTTGAACTCAGGCTGTGCTCCGTTTCTGTCGTCAGGAGCCCCGTCCCACAAGTATCCCAAGCATGCAGCAGCATCATTTTTGCTGCATTGTGTGGTTTCTTCATTCCTTTGCTGATTTAGTCCAGACCTCTCCTCAAGGCCCTCAGATAATGAAAACCATGTGAAGTTAAACTGCAGTCTTCAAACGCATGAACCAGTTTCATCTGCATTATCAAGAGGGAACAAAATGCTTACGGCAGATCATTCGGCCCTACCAATCGGATCAAAACGTTAAATTGTTTAAGAAGAAAACATCAGAATCAGCTTCTACATTTAAAAAAAAACAAAACAAACATCAACCCCAAAAGCTTAAAACACAGAGACAATCAGCATATGTTCCCCAGGCAGACTGTTATTCTTGTGTAGTTTTTCCTGATACTTAACTCTGAAAGTTGCAATGGACCTAACTTAACATAAACTGGCAGAGGAAAGGGAAGAAAACTACTAAATCCTAATGTGACCACAGAATTCCCTGCTTTTCCCAATATGTCACAGCATTAAGTTTGCTTACATCCTGATTTTAGCAGCCCTTGTACCTACTGAAAAGCTCCCTGTTCTACAAATAATTCTGCTGGAACTGATCATGCCTAGAATTACGGGATTCATTATTGGGAGGAAGGTTTTGGAATCCGGATCTTAATTTTAGAGAGAGCTATTTTTAGAAAGAAACTGAGCAAATACATTTTTGACCAACTAATGGGTAAATGCTGACAACTTCTAAATGATTCATCATCATAATGGACTGTAAATGGACCTTTCTGAGAGACTACGTACAACTCAATGAGTGGGACTGCTCTACTATGGTAGCACAGGGACAGCCCTAGGTCACCAACAAGCCCATTTTGTCATACCAATGTGCATCCTCTGTTCAAATGATGATCTGTAAGGCTGATCTTAGAAAAAAAAAAAAAGAAAAGAAAAAAAACCTATTCCAGATCTCCAGGTATAGCTCTGGGACCTGCTAAGAGCCAAAGGACTTTGTTTACTAGTAGGATTTTCCACTATAGCAAATTTATCTGCCTGCATTACTCCATATGCCTGTGCATCATCCTGTTTTTGTGCTAATGAGTGTCATGAGCTTAGTGTTCAAGTGTCAGGCAGATGACTTTGGTCAAGGAGCCAGGAATTCACAGGTGCGCGCACACACACATTGCACTTGTGTAAGTAGACCAAGTTTTTAATCATTGTAAATCCTTTCATATCTGATTTCTAGTTTGAACCAGTAACTTAGTCCTTATCTACATGGAGATGCTACCTCAAGCTGATTTTTCACTCAGAGATACAGTAACTGAATTATAATAGAAACAACGGCATCTGCACCTCTGTTGTTCTGCTTTAAAGTCGTGTATTAGCGTTAAGCACTGAATCCACGCAACTCTGTGCTTGGTACAAATTAGCTACTCGGCATTCTGCGCAGACATCCCATGGGGCAACATGCTGTCATGCAGCTCTATGATCTCTGACTTTTCTCCCAGTACGTTACGGGCTGCCTACTAAAAACTATCATGATTTCTGGTACTTCTGTGATTCCTCTCCTGCTAGCGCGTTAATTTTGTCAGCGCCATTTCCATGCTCCTGTCCGGCTGCAGGCTGAGCATGGCCTTCATGGCAATTATTTGTACAAACAGGATGAAACACAGGCCTTTGAAGTCAAGGCAGCAGATGGGTTGGGCTTTGTGATTTTGGTAAGGCAGTTGATGCCACTGAGATATGGCTAATGGAGAAGGAGGAGCAGGAGGATGTAATCAAACAGGTCCTTCAGCAAGGCATTTATCTGGGCACCTCTGCTGAGTAAAGCACCACTTCTGGGCTTGGTCAGGCAGTAGTGACTTGAAGGGAGAGAAATTAGTCAGCACTGGGATGACCAGGAGTGATGGCTGAACATCAGGATATCAAAGGCCACCAGAGCTGCAGATGCAAAACAACAGCCCAAGAGCTCCTGTCATTGTGGAAAAGCTTCCCTCACCATCTGGAAGTTCAGCACTCTACTTGTTACCAGTTGGGAGCTAACTGGTTTGGTGTTGGTAGATCCACTGTCAGGGCTTTTGCAGTGGAGGTTTTGTTGTTGTCCCATGACATAATGCTCAGCATTGCATAGAAACTTTGCATGAATGGGGTTCTTCACCTGCATAGAGCCTGTGATTGTGTATGTGAACTTATTTGCCCTTCACACCAGGGCTAAGATTTCATTTCTCCATAGTGCAACAAGGCCTGGCGGATTGCCATAGAGGATTCACCATTAATTTGAAATAGCCTGCAAAGGTCCATGGTGGCAGGGCATTTGAGCCTATCTGCTAGCATGAGAAAAGGGAAAGCTTAGGATGAAAGTCTGGAAAGGATCTCCTTGGGTTATCAAGTCCAGGCCCTGGCTGTCACAAGCAACCACATCATACAACTCATTTCCACAAACTTATCACCCAGACCGCCACAGATATAAATGGAGTGGTGATTCAGCTTATTATCTGCTTTCCTGGATTATCAAGTTTTTTTTACTTGGGGACCAGGACACAAGAAAGAGGTTTTTAACTTTATGCTGAGAAGCTGTAGCCCATTAAAAGAGTGTACTTTAGCAGACACAACAGTAAGCAGCAACGTCTTGTGGAAAGGTGGGATGTTTCTCAGTATTACCGACCACACAAAACACGTGAGCCTGATGTATTCTGCACACTGAGAGCAGGAAGAGATCCTAGGAAACTGGTGGCAGGAGAAGGCAGAAAGAGATTTTCTGAACATTATGGGCAGCAGGAAAAGGGGGCCTCTGCAAAAATGCCCTGAGTGGTCACAAAGACAGGCTGAGATGTGCTCCTACCATGAGAGCTATGCATACTGGGCTCTGGGTTCCTGCTACGAGGGTTAGTTTTGGGCATAGAATATAATAAAAGAAATGTGTTTAGTTCTACTAGGAATGTGCAACAAGTGGGAACTGATGTTGTCACTGATGGGTTAAGAGGCATCAAAATGAACGTTCAATTTAAAAAAGCCATAGTGAATTGTTCCCTGAATAACAACAAAAACAATTAAACAAGTCCATGGTACAAACTTATGATCAAAGACTTGTGACCTGAGGTATGGCTACACAAAGGCATGCATGCTCACAAACTCCTGTAGGTGATGCAGGCAAAAGGGATCTTCTCATCCCAAGGTCTTGGTTTTACATTGTAATCATATCATATGCATGTTCCATTGTTACAGGGGAAATAACTAAGTATTAATATGATTTTCACATATTTTGCTTTAAAATGTAGTTGAATGATTTGGATTCTATGGCACTCTTTGGTGCTCTGGGGGTTTTCTTTAATAGAAGCTTGCTATTTGTCATATAAATTAAACAAGTCTCCCTGGGACCTTAAAAGTAATGGGGATAAAGGTATGAATGGCAGAACTTATCCCTGAGCATCCTCTGCAGAAAAGCAAGCTGAGGACAGAGTGGTGTGTCAGGAAAACGCACGAGGATTTGGCTGTTCCAAGCATGGAGACAGCACTTGCATTTTCCACATCAAATCTATGACACAACCTGTCAGGCACAAGAACGAGACCTGTCAGCCACTTGTCACGGGTAGCCAAAATAAAATTAGGTAGGCTGTTTAGCATCAACTTTCCCCCATAAATCACTGAGCGAGATTCCAGCACAAGTACCTCATTCACTTAGTCAGCATAGCAAATACTCATCACAATATTAATATGATATTTTAAAACAAACTTTGGATAACTCTATATTGCATGCTGCTTGCAAAAGGTGTATTGTTAGTTTCTATTTTTTTTTTAATGTCACTCATCAACTCTAGCAGAGCAAAGCCATAAATCCACTCTTCATTCACTGATTTTTCAACTGTGTGCTTTACACTGAATGGCTATTTATTTACTCATTTCTATGATAATATCTGGATATGTTATTTTGAAAACATGCCTGGTTGTTTAAACACAAATTACATTGCCTTTGCAAAATTCCACTCAGGGGGTTTAACAGCAAGGAAGAGATCAACTACACTATATATTTGAAAGATAATTGACTTTATGTTCCTCACTGTTTTATTACTTACTGCTAGGTTAGTTTGAGAAATTTTTGCCTGAGCTCCTAAAATTTAATCTACAATTTAACAGAGCAGACTTTATAAGCAAATTATAGGAATATTGTTTTTTTATCATGTCTCCTACTATACTTAATTGTATTCATATAGACAAATTGCCAATCAGTAAATTAGAGGTATGCAAAGAATGAGTCAAATTATTTTGCAAAAAAACAAAAAAAATCCCAAACAAACTCAAAGACTTCCTCATGGTACATGGCCTGTAGGTTTGTGTGTAGGAGTCTGCGATCCAAAACAGCTTCAGGACTCCCTCTCTGGACTAAGAAAGCTTACAAATGAGTGCATCATGTGGTCAATCTAAATTCAGAGGAAACTCAATTGCCTGTTCTCTCATAAAGACAACAATCTAAATATAGTTTTCAGCTGATTAAATTAATATGGAAGGAAAATAATAATTTAGTGCCCAGTGCAAAATGTTAACCTCCAATATGAAGGAGTTAAACCCCAGCGATGCCCTCTGGAGTACAGAACAGGAAAGAGAGATAAATGCAAGTCCACCCAAGTAAACAACCCTGAGTTAGACAAAACAAGCAAAAAAATAAATAAAATTCCTGGAAACAGAAAATTGTCCCGCTTATTGTGGACTGGATTCAATGCAATGGACTGAATCTCAGTTCCTCCGCTGACTGGTGCTTTATACCGACAGCTACAGGCAATTTGGATCACTTGTACAAAGGACCAAGACGGCCAAATCCTCACTGTATTCCAGTTGGATGGAACAAGAGGGGGAGCCTTCAACCTCATTGCCAGTCAACGGAGAATGGCTGTTCTCACACTATTGCAAACACTTGGTCTCCATGGAAGGGGGATACCTAGCAGCAAACATTGGCAACAGAGGACATTCCACTCCCACTACATTGCCCACAATGACAGGGGGAAAAAATCTTTAAGGCTTTTTTTTCCTTTTAGAAAACCTTCTGGGAGATTTTCCCCAACCAAAAAAAATCTGCCCCTAGCACCAAAAAGTTGTGAAAATAGGGATACATGTTTAACAGTGGGGAGGGGGGCAGAGGGAGAGAAGGGAAGAAAGCATCCTGTTTCAATTTTAGAAGTATTATGGGAAGAGGGAACATCATCCAGGGGTGGGGAACATTTACCAGTCCAAGAACAAGGACATGATTTCCCTTTATAATTTAAAACATGGCCTAAGCCATACAACATTCAGCTCTGGATCCAAAATCCATATGTTTACAGGTGATAAACCACTGGGCTTTTAGGTCAGGCCAAGTTCTAAACAAAATCTTATTGGCATTTAGAAACAGTTGTACTTTCAGTGGGATAAAAATCAAGAGCCCTTTTAAAAAGCCATCAACAAAAGCGAATGAAGAAATGAGAGTGAGTGGCTTGCCCCTAAAGAGGTTTTCAAAGATGGGTTCATTCAGATAAACGCTATTTTCATATTAGTGTGGAAGAGGTAATTTCTCATTTGGACTATCCTTTACAGTTAATAATCTGAAATAAGGAAGCACTGCTATACTTTTGATATATTGGTGTTCTGAATCACTGTCAAATACCTGGCATCATGTAGAAAAAAAAACAAATCCGTCCCTGACAGGAAATCTGGAGGTTTACTTAATTGTCGTGTACTGCAGAAGAGCCTTGTTTGTGGACCAGAAGAATCTAATTGTGAGAGGCGCTGTACATGGACTAGTGTATCCCTATGTGTGAAGTTTACCCCCACCGACAAACTCATCATTTCCTGCCATGTTTGGCAGCAAAAAAAGAACACAAAAAAGCGAATTTGCAAAAATCACGTGTTTCACTGACATCATTTGGAAAGCATGGCACCAAATTGCTGCCATCCTGTTATCACATGCCATATGAAGACAGCTGGTTTAAAAGGGGGAGAAGTGAGGAAACAGAGAAAACCAATGTTAAATTCCCTGTATGTCTATTCTGAGAGTCTTGGGATTGCTTTATAAACTTGTGCTAATCAGGATACATCTAAAAGTGCAAGCCTTCATTTACAAACATAGATTTTATTTATCCCAGACAGATCCCTACCAGATGGCAATGTCTGCACACACTGTTAAGCCCAACTTGAAGAGCCCAGGCATTATGAATCATTTTGCATTTAAAAAACAAAACAAAACTTTAATTCCTGTCGGCTATTATTACGAGTGCCGTATATTCCATCATAACTCTAACGGAACTTGACAAAAGTGCCTCAAAGTGTTTCCCTGTAACTCCCTTGAATGTAAAGAAGTTAAAAAATTTAAAATAATCTCTAAAGACACCCTGGTCATATAACATCATTTGGGGAGGGGGCAGAGATAAAAGGACTTACCCACCCTTTCCATAGGAATCTCGCATCATACCCTCTCCAGGCACTCAGTCTAGTAACCTATGAAATGTGATTTCTTGAACTTAACCCTCAAGTACGTACAAATCGCCTGCCCTCACGCTGTTGAGAACCCAGGTATTCAAATCACAGGTAAGGGATGGCCTACTGACCTCGCTGTGGCATTCAGCACTAGAGTATACACCATACACTCAATTCACAGCTGCTTGATCGTCAGGTTGGCAAAGGCCAAAATAATCTTTGCTCCATTTCCATGAGCAGAAGAGAACCAATGATGTCAGATGCCACCTTGGAAGTGCAGAAGTAGCATAAAAGTTGTGCCCTGGGACCTGATTCAGCACCCTGCCAATGGAGAGACCATCTTTGTCACCCCCAATTTTGTCTGGAGACTGAGGCAGCGGCCACCCTATAAATTCACAACCAGATTCACAATCATTGCATTCTGCTTCCCTGATGAGCGGTGCTGGGGATACAGCAGTGCTACCTGCAGACATTTTTCAGGATGAAGACAAGTTCTTGAATTGGGGCATCAGTCCCCTGGAGGATAACGAATTAAGAGGCTCAGGAAGGTTTCTAGTTATAGTTCTGCACTTCATGAGTGTTATTATGATTCTCAAGTGAAAAGAAAATTAGTAAATTTTATGGAAAAGTCATTTGTGACCCATTCAAAAACCATCCGGCCCAGGTAACCCAGAAAGTCTACGCCTGGGACAAAATTCCCAGTTGTCTCCTACTGCAGAAAGGGCAGCCAAACAGAAATATCAAGGTCTGCAGATCTCAGGAGATCCACTGGTTTGAAGGATACTGCCTCATCACCCCATTCCCTGGGAGGTGAACAGGAAATCTCTCCCACTTCCCTTTTGGCCTCCTCTCGAAAGCAAAGGAAGATGAGCAGGAAATGTAGCAAACTCAAACATGGCATTTCCTGCATTTACTATAGCAAAACCCAGCGGAAAGGAGAAGGCTGCAGAAGCAACCAGGTCTGCTTTAAGGGGATGGTACGCCTTTCAATACAGAACCGTGATGCTGCATGGAGAGGAGCAGTCCCTGCACCCTCCGGATGCAGCATCGCACAGCTCTCGCTGACACACAAGCCTGGCAGCTCTCACACTGGACACGAAAGGCAGAGCAGGGGGAGATCAAGTGACAAGCCCACAAGACTAACAGCACACCTGGACCACAATGTACCTGCAAGATGGCTGGACACTAATACACGGGAGAGAAGCGAGCCACAAAACATATAGTTGCCCTGCTTTGGGCACAGGGTTTCATCCAGATGGTCATGCTGTATTGTCACTCCTAGGTACAATAAAAACTTCCTGCAATCATTAACTTCATTTAGGCTGTGTACGGCCCCACGCATATCAAAAGTGCCTGACAGTTAAATATCCTGTTATAGACAGGCCCACGCCTGACTTCTTGGGCATCGGTGACCGACCTTTTACATCGAAGAACTGACAGTAAAAACACTTCTGTCAATGTATAACTATTGTCAGCGCAGTGACGAGAAATCTAGTGAAAGCCCAGATGATCCCCGCGCACGCACGAACCCACTCTCCCGCCTGCCGGCGAACAAGAGAGGGCTAAGAGGGGATTGAATAGCAGCCTTCAGCTCCCCGAAGGAGGGCTCCAGAGAAGATGGAGCTGCTCTCCGGTGACACAACAAGGAGCAACAAAGTTGCAGCAACGGGAAGTCTAGACTGGAGAGGAAAAACTTTCTCCCTCGGGGGGTGGTGAAGCCCTGCAACAGGGCACCCAGAGCGGTGGTCCTAGACAAAGCCTCGGCGGGGATGACCTAGTCGCGGGCTGCGCCCACCCTCCGAAGCAGAAGCAATCCCGCTGGATGTCCCCCTCAGACCTCCCCCAGGGCCGGCACGGCAGGGGGAGCCTGCC
>NW_017728924.1:14854855-14856821 GCF_001723895.1 Crocodylus porosus | reverse complement strand
CGGCGCGGGACGCCGGAGGTTTTACAGCTGAGAGAGCAGACGTGACACACGCACCTCGTGTGCCCGGGGCACGGCCCGTGAGCCCCGCTCCATGCAAAGGGGGGGCTGCTCCCCGGCTGGCTCCTGAGGCAGGCGGAACTGGGGGCATCCCGATGCCTCCGGGCGGGGGCCTGCATGCGGGATGCCCGCCGAAGGGTTTGGGAACATCTGAACCCCCAAACGGGCCTGGAGGATGTTTGCTAGTAATAAGGCCGCTTATGGGTCTGGACTGACTCAGGGATTTGGAATTCGGTTTGGCTAATTTGGCTTGGAATACAAGGGAATTTAAAAAAAAAAAAAGATTGCATTTTATGAGTAGATGTTAAGAGTTATAAATCCAAAGAGATGACGAAACCAGTAGGGAAATACAGATCGCCGGAGCAAGGGACTAACATGAGAGGGATGGGGGTGAGGAGGGGAACAGCTAGGCTACAAAAAATCCAATGTTAGCCAATTACACACACATCTACACATGTGTATATACACACCCACACGTGCATGCACGCACGCACACATATAATGTATGTACAAGCATGGTTATGCATGCACACAGGTGTACACATGCATGCACATATATAAACATGCATGCACACAAATACACGCCTGCAGATGCATGCACACATATAAACATGCACGCATGCATATATGCATACGCAGTGTGTGTGTATACGAGCAATATCTATGCTCATTAAAAAATATAAAGAACATAACTCATTTACTTATACCATACAATAGCTATTCTCTATATAAATACATATTGGCTATCACCTTTCATCTAATGAACTTTTGTAAGTATTAACACTCACATGAGGTAGCAGAGGCTCCTGTGATGCAACATGGATCTGTGCAACACTTACTCATGGTTATTAATCTGTGCATAGTGATCCAGGTTTCTTTGGCCTGATTTATCAGGGCATCAGTGCTAGAGTCAGAGCACCAGGAGAAGCAGCAAGTCAGTCACTTGAGTAAATTAGCCCCCAGGGATGTTTTCAGGTTAGGGCTCCAAGATTTAAAAAACATCAGACCCAGTCTGTGCCAGCTATGTGAGACTCCATAAAGTTTACATCAGCTAAAGTTCTGACTCATCATTTTTGCTGGCCAAATGCTAAAAATAATTGAAAGCAGGGCAAAAATAGAAGATGACTAAATAAATGCATTTTAACCGGGCACTTAAGGACAAGCCCCTTTAAATAAGATGATTTTATTTTAAAAGTAAAAGCAATCCATCAAATATGGGCCTGTCCTACATAGGGCTGAACACCTGCAGGAGCTGTTGTCCTCCAGGATTGCACCTGAAACGTCCAGCTGAGAACAGGAGGCACTGAAAGTCTTCTTTAGACTTCAGCAGGTCTTTGTGGTGCTGCCACCTCCTGCAGTTCAATCAAAGCTGGCTGTTTTGGGGAAGTCTGACCAATGATTTCTGAATGCTTCAGAATGTGCAATGCCACTGGTACGAGTTTGCAGCGGTACAAACCTCAAGCATAGACAGGGGAAACTGTTCTTTGCACTGGTGCAGGAGCTCGAAAGTGGGGTTGGCTCCAGTAGTACCAACGGTTTTGTCTTATCCTGCACTTAGGGCTGTAATCAAGGCAGATACCACGGGTAAACAAGGCCGGGTGATGACAAAGATGGCTTCTTTTCTCACATGGGTCCTCCTTCAGCAGGACCCATTTAAGTACAAATAATATTACCTTGTGGTCTCTCAATTCAGTTCCTCACCCCACATCTACATACAATAACTCTCTAATCCTTTGTTTGCAAAATCTCCTCTGTGTGAACTCATTTCATTGTCTGTGAAAGCAGGATGGAGATTACTGGAGTGATGGTGTTTGGTTTGTAACCGGCTCTTTTCACTAACTTGCAATTTAAAGAATGACAACAATGAAAAATAAGAGGCAAGAAGTCCATGCACCACAGCATTTTATCT
>NW_017728924.1:14839429-14854755 GCF_001723895.1 Crocodylus porosus | reverse complement strand
CCCCACCCCTTCATATTTTCAGCACATGTCATACAAAACATTAACACCCTGCAATAGTCTCAACTTCTGGGCCTGATCATACAAAGTTATGTTCCTTTTCGTGTGCTCTCTAGTCTTCAGTTCCTATTGGCCTGAGGTCAAATCCTGAGCTTCACCCAGTGCAGTCAGTTCAGTGGGATTCCTCACAAGATTTGACTCTGCATCTTTCAAATGCTTTGTGCAGAAGACAGTTCTTTACAAATATTCAGAAATCTACAATTTAAAAAATCTGGAAGCAATTTCAGAAAGACTAAGCAAACCCCCCACAAATCCCAAATGCATGCATGTAGAAATAGATTATTTATCTCCCTTGTAATTGAAATTCATTTCATAGAAAATTTCAGAAAAACAAATAGGGAAACACATGGAAACAATTCATTAAAAATCCCATGCCGTTACAGTATGCAAATGTAAAAAACTAGACAAAGCACGTTTGCTAGATGGTACAGCAAGGCGTGCATTGGAAATATATAGCTACAGTTAGATTAATATAAAGATTTATAAAATAAATGACCCCACCACATATCCTGTCTCCTGCTTGTGTCGCCAAAAGGTGATGATGGGAAGGTCCTGAGCAAAGAAAAAATGCAGCTTAATTTTCACTCCGACAAATGTTTAGCCTTGCTTGAGGCATGTTAACCTCAAGTCCTGTTCCTCTGTTTATTCTAAAAAACACCAGTGCAGCTTGCGCTTAAACCATGCAATCAGAGATAACAGCTTTATCTGAACAGGAAAATAGCAAAGACAGATGTATGAAATCCAAATTCCCTTTATAAAATGCTCTTCCTTTGCATCCTCTCTTTCCCCACATTCCCACCCAGCTCAGTACTCAAACTGAAGCACCACCCTGGCAAACCCACTGCCAGATAAAGGAAGCCAGCAGTTTTCCATACATAGATCATGCTGCAATGTGGGAATTCAGGAAACAGCACAAGAAAGGGGTTCTTAATAGCCACTCCAGCATTTTCAGGCCAAGTTATGCAATCATGCAAAGGTTACATTAAATGCACTAAAAGACAGAAGATAAATATCACTGTGGAAACAATTTGGAAGTGGGAAAATAAATCTCTACCCTGTCCTCCTCCTAAAAGAGTGTTGGAGTAAACTGGAATCCCTCCACCTACAATTTTGGAATGGCTGCCTTTTGCATTCTTTAAAATTCCTCCTTTTACAGTTTCTTCCTTCAGTAATCACTGCAGCCTTGCTATCTTTCCTTCTCTGCAGTTAGAGTTCAGAAAGCTACTCCACTACATGGGTCACAGTCCCGGCCTAGTCTTATGGCCTTTGAGGGGATGTAAGTGAACTGTCTGCAGATCTTTGATTTACAAGCCAGTTCCACACAAGCTCCACCGCAGCACAGAAAATACACTGTTGGCTATGGCCTCAGAGGCCTTTATACCAACAGAGACTAAACACCACTGCAGCACTCTGACCATGTCCTCAACCCACCCTTGGCACTGGAGGCTGCTGGAGTGGGTGGCTATACTGCCTTTTCCACATCCAGGCACTCTCCCAGGCTTGGGATGTCCATCACCAGGTACTGACTGACCAGAAGAAAGCAACCAAAGATGACTCTGGCCACCAGTATCTTTATTTCATTCAGCAATGTATGAATTTCCAGAAATCGGTGGAAGCTGTAGATTGAACGATATAATCATAGGTTTATAGAGAAGTGGGGCAGGAAGGGACCTCCAGAGGCCATCTAGTCCAGCCCCTGCCTGAGGCAGGATCAGCCCTAGCCAAACCATCCCATACAAACCATAATAATAGCCTGCTACTAAAAAAATTAATATAGAAAAGAACAAGAAAAGATGCTGAAGCTAAGAAATGTCACAAATGTACAGGAACCAAGGAACAGGAAGACGGAGCCTATTTCCTTGTCCTTACTTACTCTTATCACTAACTGAATCAATAATCCTGAGTGCGCTATCCAGGGGGAACGTACGGTAGGTACAAGAAGAATTGTAATAGCTTTGTGCCTCGGGGATCTATAAATAAGAATAAAAACAAAGCTAGATAAAAATCATCATTGCCACTGTACTAGGAAGGGATCTGTGCAGCCAAGTGAAGTGGTTTGACTGAGGTCACTACATCTATCTGGTAGGAAGAACACCAACCTAGAAGAGGCCTCCTTGGACATCTAGTCCAGGCCCCTGTGTTCACCCACTTTGACTCCCCTCGTACCACAAAGCCACAAAGCACCCTGCTAACAAACATTTCTGCAATGCAGAGGGGAGTAATGAGCAGGGTAGACAAAGACACTGCCCTTTAAACTGCAGGGATTTGTTAGGTTAACATGTGCTGGGAGGATCCTAGGAAAAGGACCGTACCCCATGTTTCCAAAAAGTCAAAAAAATGACCTGAGGAGGGGGGCAAAACTCCTTCTTGACCCCAGATCAGGTAGCTGCTTTGACCCTCAACATGGGAACAAGACCCACCAGCCAGGTGTCTGAGAGATTTTAAGTATGAGCAGGATCATCAGCATACCTCAGCCAAACTTCTGTCTCTAGCTGTGACCAATGTCCAGAACTTCAGAAGAAGGCAAGGTGAACAAAAGAGCCAAATGATGCCTCCAGGGGAAAAAGCATTTTTTCCAGGCCAATAGCAGAAGCCTTGATGTAAACCTTGCTGACAAAGAAGAAATTAAGTGGGTTGAGCCAGTATTAGAATTCAGGAAACTTGCTGTGTTGTATCTAGTGGGTCACAATACACAAAGAAAGCCCCGAGGCCGCATCCAGATGTGCATGGATATTTGATTCTCCTGAGAAAACCAGCAGCAGCGCACCACACCTTGTGCTGCCACTAGTTATCCCCAGGGAATGCCTGTGCCACTGTCCTCTGGCATGCAGCATGTTACCCCAGGTGGGGTAGGAACCAGCACGGGGCTGGCCCCAGCAGCTTTACCTGGGATCCCAGGGACCGACTGTCTAGGGCTGCAGCAGCAGTGATCCTGCCGTGCAGAGCCTGGCTGGCAGCGGAGTGTGGCTTCGACTAGCCAGGCTCCGGCTTTGGGCAGCACACACTGATGCTGCGTGCGCCACTCTGCTTTTATTCCCATGGGTGTTTTGACCCCTAAATATCCAGGGGTCAAAAAAACCCCTCTACACTGCTCCCTTGCAGCACAGAGAACAACTGAACATGTGGTATGCGGCACCACAGACATGTCTGTGGCGCCACGTACCGCATGGCTGCACTTGTCTGGACGTGGCCCGAGAAGCTGTCCTTGGATGAAGGTGGTGTTAAAATGCATTGTGTTAAAAAAAAAAAAAAAAAAGTCAATCCACCTGAACCAGCAAAAGTAAATGCTATCTGCAACAGGCTAGTATTCCTCATGAGACAGACATACCAAAAACTAGAACTCTTAGTTCCAAAATGATACCTTTTATTAGACCAACTGGGTAATCACAAGAAAACTGTCCTTTTCTGCAAGCTTTCATCAGACAGGCATCAGTTTTCCAGTGGAAAACCTAATATGTTTGGGGTTATTAGGAAATGTTTGTGTTTCAGAACAGACATAAATTATGAGTTACTTTCCCCTCTAAGTACTTGTGATATCTTTCTACACCAGTTTATTAGTCTGCTAATTCTACACAATAAAAAATTAATGAGAACATAACTTAGCCAACTGCTGTGGGGTACATAATTACTGAGGCCCTATTGATGCTGGGTTTTACACTGAATTAAATAAAATGGTTCTAGCAAACTCTGGGTTCGGCAAGCTAGCATAGGCAGGAGCACACAGATTTTAAAATGTCTGCGCTACACTATGTCCTTACTAAGCTGAACTCGGTTTACACGTGGTTCTTTAACCCAGTTCCCAGCCCACTACAGAAGACTCTTGAGCCTTGGTGGAAACAACGGGGGCCCGATACCCCACTGGAAACGGAAAATAAAATGAGTGACTATGTTCCTCACATAAATCACTCCTCAGCTACAGTCTGTAAGGGATGTTCTAGAATGGGTGAGCTCAGTTTCCCTTCGACAGAGCCTTTCTAACATAGGTCTCAGAGTCAGCAGCTGTTTATCAGCATTAGCTACAGAAAATTAAATTAAATGCATCGGCTGCTATCTGGATGTATCCATGCCCTATCCATGCCCAGGAAGTTTGCTTGAATAGCAGGGAGTGTTAAAGTATCTGGTCTGACCTACTGAGTCATATGTTAGGGCCCAACAGATTTCCCATATCAGTACATATCTTTTGATGCGTTTCTCACTAGCAGACATTTTCTGGTTATAGAAGCTGCACAAGGACACATTAAAGTGAAGTAGTCTCCTTTTTTTCGGATTTTATGTGAAGAACAAAATGAGAGTAGTGCTCAGGTCAGTCCATAAGAAAGACTTGACCCCAAAGCAAACCCATCAAGAGTGGAAGTAATGGGGAGAGATATCCCCTTGTACATAACAGTAACAAATTGGACAGCTGAATTTTAAATGAGTGAGATTCTTGGCCAAGGGTCTGTCAAGGTCAGGACACAGCAGAGACCACCGCACCAAAACAAGCTGATGCAGTCCGCAAGATGGTGCTGAATGATACAAGAAGAATGGACAAGTGCAAGTAAGGGACAGTTAGTGCACGCTATCCTTAGTGAAGACTTGGGCATGAGAGTGGTATCACCAAGGTGGGTGCCCAGGGCAACTGCAAGCAAACTTAGAAAAAAAATCATGAGCTATCTTGTGACAGGACATAGGTTCACTACTTTGAGCCTGAGACCAACAGCAGGGCACATGGTAGACATCACAAGAAATTCAAGAAGATGAACATCAGTAAGGTCTTAGCCAATTACAGGAAGGGGAGAGGGGAAGTAAAGGGGTTATCAATCACGACTGACTATTTTTCAGCAGAAAAGACCATCAGTGGAGTGTGTTATGCTACTGAACTACTGTACTTGTGGGAAGCTGTCAAGAGCAACTGCCACAGAAAGTTCAGTCAAGGAGTGCTCTGTCTCCAGGCCCATGTATCATCCCACAAACCACTGGTTGCAGTGACCTCAGAACCAAATGGAAAGTCTCTGGGGAATCTACAATGATTGGAAAATGAACTTAATAATGAAACCACAAGAGAATAAAAGTTCACCAAGTGAGAGGGGAAAGGATTTTAAATCTTGTTTGTTGTTAGTGTTGTCAACTGCTGTCTAACTTTAGCTAATGAACAGTTTAAAGAAAGGAAGTCGTTGCTAAAGTGTTGGTACTAAGACAGAGGACTTGCATTAGAATATGTTCTAACACCTTTAGTAGTTCCCCAGTAGGACCAGACTTGACGAACCTTAATTCCCAGGATTCCTTAGTCTACCAAAAATGAAAAAACTAAATTGCTGACAAAAATAGAAAAAAACAAGTCTACCTTAATGCCTTTTGAATAAATCTTTAAAAAGAAGAAGAAAAGGAAGCACAAGTCCATTTGTATTTAAATCCTTTCCTTTGCAGACCAAATTTTAAAACTGGGGTCAGAATCATAGACCTGAGAGCTTGAAAAGACCTAATTAAATTTTGTATCCTATTCCCAAGCATAGGTTCGAATACAACTTCAGTTCTTAAATGACCCTTGTACCCAAGATGAACTAATTATAGACTCGGGGCCAGATCCAATCACTAGGTGTGTTGCATGTTAAACTGATTCTTTGAACACAAAATTAAGAAGCAGCAATGAAGTAGAATACATTATCTAAAAATTTAGATAACCTGTGCTAGAGACAAACCATGTAAAGTTACATAGAAAAAGCAAAAAACATGACTGGCACCATTTTTTAAACAAATGGATTACTTTTAGAATAATAATTACATGTTTTCTTTAATGGAATTTCAAAGAAGATAAATGGCAATTAGAGATAACAGGCCAGTAATTGTCAGACAACTGTATTCCTAAACAATAAAAATTATAACGAAGTGGGACAGGCGGAGGAGGTTGGGTAGATGTGATGTCTTTTATTAGACCAGCTAATTAGTTAATTAACTAGTTGGTCTAATAAAAGATATCACATCCATCCAAAGAAGCTTGTCTGCCTGTGTCCTTAGACCAACATGCTACAAGCAACAACCCTAAACAAAGTATGATGATCACATTTTCCCAGTCCTTTTCAGAGGCAGGCTCCGGGTTGTGAAAGGACACCAGCACACTCTGCTGGCAATACCAGTTGAATAAACCAGTAAGAAGCAGAAGAAACAAAAAGAATTATCTTTTAAAAAGAAAACACCATTTTCATTTTAAATGGGATACAAATTTGATTCATTTCAACTTACCAAACAGCTAGTTAAATTCTTTCAAACATAAACTATTGAAGTTGGTCTAATAAAAGATATCAGATTCACCCAAAAAACCTTGCCTGCCTATGTCCTTAGACCAACATAGCTACAACCTACACCCCTTCAAACATAACAGTCACTTTTAAGAGGAGACATGACTATAGCTGGCCCTTATTATCAGTATCTTTGCTCACTCAGAAACCATCTTTTATCATCTGAACCACACAGAAATAAATGTCATTATTTTAGGTGGCAATCTCTTCACCGTTTACTGTAGGAAAAAAAACCTTGTGTTGCTACTAAATAGTCTAGAATCACAGAAAAGTCGGGGTGGAAAGGACCTCCAGACATCATCTTGTCCAACCCCCTGCCAGAGGCAGGATCATCCCTAGCCATACTAACCTAAACAAATCCATTGTCCAACCCATTAGTAAAACTACAGTCAACCCTGACGCAACCACAAAACACAACGCTAACCTGCCACAGGTAAAATGGGGACAACGGTGACCAATGTCCTGCTGCCATTGAGGGTTGTTAAAATAAGCTTGAGAGATCCAAGGAACATGCCCCCTGCTGCAGAAGAAGGCAACCCCCACCACACTCCCTCTCTCTCTCCCTCTCTCTCTCTCTCCATACCAATCTGACAATGGGGTGAAATTCCTTCTTAACACCAAACATGGTGTTCTCTCTGACCCTGAACAGACAGACAAGACCCTCTAACCAAGAACTTTTGGGTTTAAGTTAGTAGCACTGTCAGACCCCAGTCAAAATCCCCAGCCTTGGCTGCAGCCAATTTCCAGTGCTTCTGAGAAGCAACGTGGCAACCAGCAAAGCCCAGAAGCATGGGAAATAAGCATCGAGGAACACAGACAGCAGCACTCCTAGATCATCCCTGGCCAAATGCTTGTCTCAAACACTTGTAGTGACGGAGAGTCCACAACTATCCTCAGCAGTCTGTTCCACTGCCTCTCTGTTCTGACAGCGGAGAAGTTTTTCCTGATACCCAGTCTAAATCTATTTTGCTGCAACTTCAAGCCATTGGTCTGCATTCTGCTCTCTGCAGCAAGAGAGAAAAGGGTTTTTCCCTCTTCTTTATGGCAGCCCTTCCTATATTTGAAGAATGCTATCATGTCCCCTTTTAAGGGCCTTTTCTGCAAGATGAACATGCCTGTTTCCTTCAATCTTTCCTCATATGACTTGTCTTCCAAGCCCTTTATTTTTGTTGCCCACCTCTGGACTCTAACTTCTCCACGTCCCTTTTTAAAATGTGGAGCCTAAAACAACACACAATATGCTAGATGAGGCCTAACTGATGCCAAGTAAAAAGGCACTATCGCTTCCTATGCCTTGCACCTAACTCCTGTATTGATGCATCCGAAAACCATATTTGCCTTTGTGCAGCTGCATAACACTGCAAACTCATATCGAGTCTGTGAGCTACCTAGACTCCTAAGACCCTTCTCTACACTACTGCCATCTAGCTGAGTGTCACTTGGTTTGTTTTTGTGTCATTGATTTTTCTTCCTGAGGTACTGCACCTTGCATTTGTCAGGACTGAACGTCATCCTGTTAGCTCCTGTTAGCCTAGCTTTTCAATCTGTCAAGATCCTTCTGAATTGCGCTCCTCTCCTCCGATACATTTGCAATCCTTCCAGTTTCATGTCACCTGCAAATTTGCTGAAGAAGTTCTCTATTCCAAGATCAAAATTATTAATAAATATGTTGAACAGTACTGAGCCCTGGACAGATCCCCATGGGACTCTACTTGAAACCTCCTGCCTGTATGGATCCATACTGACCTGGATCCATTTATAATTACCCTTCGCCTGTGGCAATCAAACCAATTGTTTTATCTACCTTCCAGCCCACATTTCTCCAATTTGATTGTGAGAAGATCAAAATTCAAGCCTTGATGAAGTCCAGATACACTATATCCACAGCATTCCCTTCATCCACCCAAGTAGTTACCGTTTAAGAAAGAGATCAGGTTTGTTTGGCACAATTTGTTCTTAGTAAATCCACGCTGGCTGCTCACGATCAGCCTTTCCTCCTCCAGATGCTTGCACATGGACTTCCTTATGATATGCTCCAGTAACTTCCTGTGTATCAAGGTGAAGCTGACCAGTCTATAGTTCCCAAGGTCCTCTGTTTTGTTTTGTGGGGCTTTTTCAGAGAGGCACTATGTTGGCCCTGTTCCAATACTCTGGTACTTTGCCTGTCTTCCACATCTAGATAGAAATCGAGAGAGTAGATATGCCATGACCCTGAATCTTCCAATTTATACCCTGGTGCTCCATCAATATCCATGCTGTTTTCGTAAAAACAACAGCAGCTTCTAGGCATGTCTATACTGCAGTGTTTTTTTTCTCCACATTTCCAACTGTAGCCCTAGCATGTGCACAGTGCTATCATAACCTGGTCACTGGCATTGCAATCAAAATGTAGACTAAAATGCTGTCTACACTACAGCTTCCACCATGGAGCTACAACAGTAGCATATCCATGGCGCCTCATTTTCCGGATGTTATAGACAAGCTTTGTATACACACACGGTGTGTTACACTATCGTTTTAAATGTAAAAGTTCAGTTTAAATGAGACAATGTACCCCATACACTCAGTTACTTTATCATACAAGAAGGCAAGAAAAAGCAGTTCATACATACATTTACATTGCTATAGGTACATCCACACTAGAGATTGTACCAGGGTAACTACCTCAGTAAAAATCACACCCCTGATTGAGCTATGCCGGTAAAAAAAACGAAAAAAGAAAACCTGTATAAAGTAGGCCTCAAAAGAGTTAAAACAGACAAACTGAATCTGTGTGCAGCTCATGAGTGGAAAACAAAAGACACAATGTGAGTTAAGGACAGAGCATTCATTAGTTTAGGATTGAGTTTCCTGGCTTTAGCCAGTTTGTTTCCCCTTTATTATTTTGCAAAGGTACCTTTTTGTTCTTCGGTTTCTTTTTCTTTTTTTCAGTATGGTAATAGAAAGATGCTGTACTTATGTTAGGTAATGGAAACTAAATACACATCAAACTGCTTTCAAATGGCTTGGTTTGGGTTTTTAATTTCCTGAACACAGAGTATCAAGACTGGAAATCTTTTGATGAATTCAGTGGGCTTTAGATCAGATCCTTACATAACATGTTTGATTCCCCAGATCTCTAAGGGCTCCACAGATATTAGTCTAAGGTCTTAGCAGTGTGTATGCCTAAAAATCACTGTTTTTAAAAAAATGCCTGGGTTATAATCATTCAGCTCTATTGATCCTAGCAACACTCAAGGCACTACTACAGACCACCTGCCAGAGTTTTTACCAGTGTATGATCTCCCCTGGGCCTCTGTCTCAAGGGCTCTCTCTTGTCAGGGTCTAAATTGGTGTATGTGAAGCAGGCAGAAAAGCTCAATATCAGGACACACAATTTGCTCAGTATACTCAAGACACCCAATTTCACATCTGCACTACATCTCCCCAGCTAGAGCAGTAGAACAAATTCCCTAGTGCCTCATCTGGAATTTTGGTACCCAATGGGCGCGTCTGCACTGTAGAGCTAATTACTGCATAGTATGCATCATCATCTACACATGCTGACCTTTACTGCACAGTAATTTGCTCTACTCAGCCGTTATTTTACTATCTGCAAATCGAAGTAGCAAATTAACTACCAAGTAATTACTGCACAGTACGACACATGAAGTCAGCCATCCAGGAGCAAATTTGCTGCCCGTCAGTGTGGCAGCAGGGGGTGGGAGATCTGCTCCCTTCCCCTAGGGGCTGCCTGCTGCCAGGGCAGGCTCTGCCACTGGAGCTCTGTCAGGGACAATGCCCCCCTGCCCCAACAGCAGGGAGCTCCCAGCCCCCGCTCCATGATCCTAATCATGGAACGGGGGCTGGGAGATTGTTCCTAGCCCCAGCTCCAGGATGTAATTGCAGGAGTACTCTGTGATCATGATCATTTGGGAACAGTCTCCCAGACCCTATTCCATGATCAGGTAGTGGGGGCTGGGAGCTCCCTGCACGGGGAGTGTTCCCTGCCCAGCCTGGAGCTGGTTGGGACCTGCCGCTGATGGGGACCACTCCTGGCCAGCCTTAGGCTGCACAGGGAAGTCTGCACATGCAGCTGGAGCTGGCTGGGGACTGTCCCAGTCAGGGGCAGGTCCCAGCTCTTTGTCCCAATCAGGTGATCAAAGCAGGAGGCTTGGAAAGAGCCGTGGGGGAGGGGCAGGTCCCAGGCCCCTGCCTCAATCTGACAGTGGGGCAGCTAGCAGCAAGCCCCCTGCTGGATGGGGAATTCCTGCAGTTGGGACCTGCCCCTCCCCTGCAGCTCTTTCCAAGTCCCCTGCCCTTGATTAGGGAGCCAGGGCTGGGAGCTCCCTGCTGCTGGGGCAGGCGGACATGGTCCCTGCCTGAGCTCTGCCACTGAAGCCCACCCCAGCACCAGGCAGTTCCTGGGGGCAAGGAACAATCTCCCAGCCCCAGCCAGGAGACAGCTGTCTCCTGGCTCCATGCTTCCTGCCAGAGCTCCCCCTGACTGCTACAGGGAATCAGTGCTTCCTGCCTAGAGCTCCTCCTAGAGCTGCTGCTACAGGGGACCAATGGAGGGCTGGAGGAGGAGAGAGCAGAATGCTGCCATGAGAAGCAGATTTGCTCCTGAATCCCCGTACATGGCAGGAATAGCAAATCTGCTCCCAAATCCCCTCCTGCCCAGGGTGGGCTTACTCTAGAGTAAATTACACATTTGCACATGTAGACACACCCAATATGCTATAAATGTCACAGTGAGAGCTGCTGGATTTTGATCCTCACTAAGATGCCTATGTGAGAGAGAAATTCTTGAAAATCTGGTTTAGATTTTGGGTTGCTTGAAAATCCATCCTTGGTCTTTTTTTCTTTTCTTTTCTTTAAAAAGAAAAAAAACCCAGCAACAACAACCTGACCCCCTATAAAACTTAACTGAGGGCTTAATGATTTATTTCTTAATCCAATAAGGATAGCTATTGGAGGAAGCAGCCAGAAGAGCTGGCAGAAGACGATGAGAGGATGGACTGAGGGCCATATGAGTCTGGGTCTACTTTTATTGTAGTTAGCGATAGATATTTGTGCATCAAGGGGCTTATCTACACATGCTCCCATGTTACTGCACCGTTGTTTAGTACCTTCTGCACCATGCCAGTAGCGCACAGTTATTTTTAGCTGCTATGTCGCTGTAGCAATGCATTATAGCGAGGGAGCACATTACTACAGCGATATAGCTGTAGCATCACAGTTTGTGCCCGCTGACACTATGTCACTGTAGTGTGTCACTATATCACTGTAGCATCTTGTGTAGACGCACCCAAGTTGCCCATATGCTGTAGTCACAATTGTGTATTTTAATTTAGGAGATGGCCCAGCAGACAGCTAGATGGACAGGTTTTCATAGATATAAATTAATGAAGTTGTGTACTACCAAGAACAAATAAATACTAATGGTGATTAATAATTAGCAGGGCAATAATAATCAGTAATATTCTATATACAGTCAATTTCGGAAGCTGTTGTTCTGGAGAAGCTCATTCTGATGATAATACTTTATACAGAACGCCATAGCAGTTTTTCACCAGACAAGCACCAGGGAAATTAAGTTGAGTCTTAGGTAGAGAATGGCAGTCATATGACAAAGACCATGTTGCCCAACCCTGTAGGCAACAAAGACTTCTGTATAGGAAGCCAGAGTAAATTCCTACTCTTCAACAAAGAACTCTGATTTCAAACACAAGGTTCAATGTTTTTTGAGCAACTGATGCTCAGGAACATAGTAATGTACAAGAAGAGATTGTTACAACGTACAGAGCCAGGGTCCAAAAAAGAAAGTGCTAAACTCTGAGATTTTTTAAAAGAATTTGGCCACCAGTGTGGAAAACTTACCAGAAAGAGTTCAAATGCTTCTCTGTTCTGTTAGCTGAGCTCTACGTGCCGCATGCCCCAATACCCCTCTTTCCCCATTCATACATGTATCCTTGCCTTAGCAAGATACGAATTTGGTATTCAGCTCTGTCCCTTGATCATTAATGCAGACTCTTAAGCCTCAGACTTCAAAGGCAGACACACTTAAGAGTCACAAGAGCAGAATAACGGTCTTTCTGTCAAAGGACTGGTAACCTGGATCTTTCATTTGATTGCACTGTACAAATATCTAGCTCCTAGCAAGACTAGGAAATTCCATGATTTATAGAGGGCTTCCCACAGATTAAGTTAATAAGAAAACCCAACAGTGCCTCACCTCCTTCCTCTCTCCAAACACTGGCAAATGAAAGAAAATAGGGTAGGAGGGAAGAAGTGAGCTCTCTGCAGATATGCTGTGGAAAACTGAAGGCTTCAAAGTGGGAACTGTCCAAGAATTCTCTTCCTGCCTCTTGCTGTCCCATTTGGTGACACGCTGGGCATGTCTACATGTACATTTACACCAGCTTAAATTTACTGCACAGTAAGTGGGAATAGGCCAGTGTCTACACATACAGGCATTAAAGCACATTAACATTGTGGGTGGACTGACTTGGGACTGCACAGTAAAGCATCTACACGTGCATTACTGTACAGTAATTAATCGGGTGTAAATTTGATACCTGCATGATGCAGATATTAAATATACATTCAAGTAGGTGTAAGTCACCTTTTTTACTGTGCAGTAGAGGCATGCATGTGTAGAAGTGCACCCATACTAAGCAGTAATTTTGGTTACTGTGCAGCAAATGTGCACCTGTAGATGCACCAAGTATGTCCTCCAGCACATTCTACAGCCACGGTTGGTATGACTGTAAACCCACAATCTTTCCCAAATAGCCAGCAATGGTTTTTCCCATCTCCTTCCATCACATCTCTTCCCTCTTTGTTATTCTGAAATTCATTCAGACCCCTCACCTCATTTCTTTTCTTTTCCCCTTCCTTTGTTTCCTCACAAGTTTTTCTACGCCAGTTCTCAGCATCAAGGTTATAGCTTTAATTAGCTGTAGACTGTGACTGCAATGGGGATAATAATACACCTATCTCTCGGAAAGAGTTTAGAGACCTGCAGATGATTAATTCCGATAAAAGAACTAGAGGGTTTAAATTACCATCTACTACTTTACTTATTCTTGTCATTATCATTACCATTATGATTAGGTAGAATCAAAATCAAATCAGAAGGTTTCCTCCCTACTTTTTCCATACAGTCTTGACGGAAGCTAGAATCTTACAAGATCCAGCCAATAATTATTTGGGAGTTGACACTGAGAGTCTGAACCTGACAATTTAGGGCCAAATCTTTGGTCCCTGTGGCAGGACATTGTGTGTGCCTGCTACTTTATGGGCCTGGAGCTGGCAGCCGCCAGGTGCCTAATAAGGGCAGACATTTTAGATTCAGGGCTGCCCATATAAACAAGACAGCTCTGCGGCTGGAGGCCAGACAACAACACCGCCTGGCCAAAGGGCTGCTGGTGTCATCTGGAGGCAGGGGGTGGTAAGGAGGTTCCTTGTCCTGGGTATGACCTAAAACTACACCTTGCCAGGAGTGGGTGGACTGGTGGGGCTCCCAGTGGCGTGGGATTCCCCAGGAAATGCCAGGCCAGTTACCACCCCAGTGAAAGGCGGGTTGGGGCGCCTTAGCCCCCACAACTGGGTGGGTTACCCCTTGTTCTGGAGGGCCCAGGGGGTGGACCCTCACAGGATGAGAAAAGGGCTATAGACTCAGGCCTGTCTGAGTTTCCCCTGACTGGCCCATGCTGGGGCCAGGACTGGAAGGGTCGAAGGGCCAGGGGCCCACCATGAGGGATGCCCGAGAGCTGTAGGCCTGGGGTCCCGACTGGCCTGGAGGTGGGCCAGGGCTGGATGAGCCGAAGGTCTCGGTGGGGGACTGCACCCAAAGGGGAACCAGCTCAGGGAGCCTTACTGCCCGGTATGATGACGGAAGAGGCTGCCTGAGAAAGAAGAATCTAGGTGGGGTTCAATAGGAGGATTCTGGGGCCCGCTGTGGGGGCCAGTGATTAAAGGAACATCGAGATGCCATCTGCAAGGCTTGGGCTGTGGTGTAGGAGACGAAAGGAGCCGCAGATAGCGCCCCCTGGCATCGGGGCAGAAAACGAGCAGCCTCCTGCTTATTAACATCTATTAACTAATTAACATCAAGGCATGGCAGACGAGAACATGGGCGGTTGGCCCAGGAACAGGTAGGCGGGCCATGGTGGGATGGGCCCCAAGTAGGCCCTCCTGCTACAGTCCCTGCTGTGGCCCTGTTGACACAGAATAATGGCGGAGCTATAGATTCATCTGGCTTAGATTACATCAAGAACTGCCAGAGAACCACATACCAACCCCTGGAAACCCACTGCTGTGAGCCCCTTGGGTCACTCTAATTTATTTGGGGGCTAAATCTGGCTACCCAGAAGATCAAGGTAGAACAAAGGTTGTTTAAATCAACCTCTACCCCACTCAGATCCCAGGTTTGATCACAGTTCCTTACAGCCTGAAACTAGGACTACTGGAATTGGTGGTTGGATTGCAGGATCATAGCAGATGTCTAATAGGTTTGACACACAGACTGTCAACATGGGTATTCTCTCAAGTGAGGGGGCCAGGTGAGGGTGGTGGCAAAGACTGCCAGGCACAGACACAACCCAAAGACAGCTGTGACTGGGTGGATCCCAAAACTTGTTTGGAGAAAGCAACACCAAGATAAATGTATTAACTCTGCTGGGATTGCTAACAAACTTTTCAGTTTGGTCCCCCCCACATGACAACTGGAGGGCTTGAAGTTGCTCCCACTCTGATGACTGTAAAGTAGGGATGCACCAGTAGAGATTTTGGGGACGGATACTGATAGCCGATTTTTAAGGAGCCATATTGACCGGTACTGATCCAATTTCTGATACAGTGCATGCAGCTGATAAGTCAGTTGTGATGGATGGGGATGGAGGAGAGAAGGGACTTGGGGGGGAAGGGGGGAGGGCAGATCAAGGCCCCACATTGAGGGAGGGAGTGGGGCAGGGGCTTGGGTAGGCGCTGCCCAGCTGGGGTGGGGTG
>NW_017728924.1:14800577-14839329 GCF_001723895.1 Crocodylus porosus | reverse complement strand
CCCTGGATCTGCATGGGGGGGCTGCAGCTGCAGGCTGGGGAGTTACGGGGGGCTACAGCCACCCCAAATTTCACTGTAGCCCCCTCCCAACACCACAGCTGCCCACCCTAAGCACAGCCCCCATGCACTGGGAGTGCAGCCCCGAGTGCAGCCCCTACAAGCCAGGAAGAGCCTGGTACATCCCCCAGCCTTCAACTAAAACATACCCTGCCTCCCCACCCCCGTGCAGAACCAGGGGCATACACCCTCCCCACTCCCCATGCCCTCCCAGGTTGCGCACAATGGTGGGAGTCTTCTTCCTCCCTGCGTCCCCCAGACAAGCTGCAGCTCCATCCTGCACTCTGCCCCATCCTGGTTGTACAGCCTCTGCCCCCACCCCAGCCCCACTCCCTCCTCCCTCACCGTCAGGGTGTTGATCTGCTTCCCCACACATCCCTTCCCTCCCCTGTCCCCGTCCACCACAACAGACTTACCAGCTGCACACGGGTCTCCAAGCTGCCAGGCTGTGCTCCTAGCTGCCTGCGTGCTGCTCTGCGACTCCATGCATGCACGGGCATTTATTGGCCACATTATTGGCTGCATCAGGCTGACTTCCGATACAATCAGTTTTCTTTATATTGGTGCCAATCCAGTATCGGACCAATGTATCAGTGTACCTCTAATATTAAGGGCTTGTAAAGACTGAAGAAACTGAGCAGAATCTTGGTGTAGATGCTACAGGGTTTGAGGACTAGGATGACCTACACCTTCCCAAAGACTCTGGGGGACTCAGGAAGAGGAAAGAAGGGCAGCTGCCTTCTCTGAAATAGATTCCTTGTGGGGCTGGTGCAGGTACCTACCCTGGAGATCTTCAAAAGGAGCTCACCTTGCTGGGTTATTTGACCCCAGAAGTCTGTCCTGCCCAGAGCAGGGAGTTGGACCTAATGATCTCACAAGGTCCCTTCCAGCCCTAAACTTCTGTGAATCTTTAGACTTGAGAGGGGAGGGAGAGAAAACGATGCACCCTCCATCTGGACTGTGGAGGGAGAAAGGGGACCTGCATAGCCTCAGTATTTCTCAGTGCTTTAAGACAAGACAACCCTTTCTCCACTCTCCCATTCATGTCCATGTACTGTAGAGTTTGTGAATAGTCCCCACAATCCTGCTGTGAGGCAGGGAAGGATTATCACCTCTGTAGAGATGAAAAACTAAGGAGGCACAGACGAGAGGGAAGCGAATTGTCCAAGGTCACAAAAGGAATCTGTGACAAACCTGGTGGTGAACCCAGGTCACCAGGGTCCCAATCCAGTGCCTCAGCCACTGAGCTATCCTTCCAGCCACAAACAACGCATGCCTCCTCAGGCTGGGGGGCATGGCGACTGCCCGCAGGTAGCAGAGGTGGTGTCGGCGGTGGTGTCAACGGCAGGGGCATGGCAGTGGTGAGTGCAGACTGGCTACAGTGGCATCGGTGGCGAGGGCAGGCTGAGCAGGGACTGTCCAGAGGTGGTCGTGACAGTGTCAGTGGTAAGGGAGGGGGGCTGGTGAGTGGTGACCACCTGCAGACGCCAGCAGCAGTGTTGGCAGCGGCCAATCTCAGGAGGGGCATGTGCCCCCCTGTACCCTTCCTACGCATCATCTGTGCTCCCAGCCCACTTTTAATTCTGGCCTCTAGGCTGTGAGTGTGGAGGGTGAGAAGGGAAGAGGGACAGGGGTGCCTTTTTGTGGACACGGTGGGAAATATAGCGATGGAAATACGGCTCTTTTCTGGCCACGTAGGCTGGGAAGGAGTGAGGAGAGAGCCCACATCTCTAGACTCTGGTGGCAGGGACGGAAAAGGAGCCAAATGGCAAGGCTGTCTCTGAATTATCCACGGGGTAAGAGGTGGGCAAGGCTGTCCGGGGGGAGCAGGGAAGGACGGCTCTCTCTCGGGACCTGATGGAGGGGGAGGGAAGGGCAGGGCTGCTCTGTCTGGGGGGAGGGGGAGGGCAGGGCACTCCCACTCCAGGTTCTGTGGGGAGGGGAGGAAACCAGCAGGGCTTTCTTCTCCCCATGGGAGGTAGCAGCACATTCCAGTCTCAGCAAAAGCTTTGGAGATTAAACCCCGGGAAAGGGAGAAGGGGGAGGAGAATGACTGAGTGGCTGCATCCACCATCCCCAGCCCTCTCCCCTTGTGCGAGTGGACACAAAGTAGTTCAAAGGGCAGCAGCAGCGAAGCCAGGCAGCGCCTTCTCCCTTCCCCTGCGCTGCCGGGGGCTGCTCCCCGGCTGCACCTGCACCCCTGCCTCTGAGCCCGCAGCACGCCCCATGCATAACAATCAGCAGTGCGACCAGCCCAGCAGGCAGGCAGAGGACGTCTGCCAAGGCAGCGGCTGGAGGGAGCCAGGTACAGCACAGCCAAGCACCAGAGAGCCCCTCTCCTGCCCTCCGCACCCCACAGGGCAGTGCCCTGGCTCCTTACCCCATGGGCCCTTGCCCCAGCAGCATCCCATTCATCCATCTTGAGCCTCTTCCCCTGGAGGTGACAAAGGCGGCATGACAATGAGAGACACCGAGGAGCTCTGGGAACTGCCTACCCCAGATTCAGTTATTAACTTTCATCAGGCAGCTCGGACTAGGACTCCCAGAAGAGCTCGGTGCGAGCCTGCACCGCGCGGCCTGCTGGGAACTGTAGTTCTCAGCCGCACCACGGGCTGTTTCCATCTCAGCCCTGGCCGTGTGGCGCGGCTCGGGGGGTCAGGCCAAGGTCCTGGGTAAAAATAACCAGGTGCTGGGGTTTTATGCACAAAGAGCACTTGGAGTGATTTATTTCAGAGTAACGGAGAGGTCACCTAAGCACGGAGCATGAGACAATTGTTTAGCTCTTCCTGGGGCGCTGGCAACTCCCTTGGTGCTGGCTCTGCTCCTTTCCGGCTGTTACATCCATGTTTCCCTGCAGTAGTTGCACTGGGGAGTGGGAGGGATGCTGGTTATGCGAAAGTGCTGGTTAAAGCATACCTCAGATGGCGGACATGTTTGAGGCACTAAGGAGGGAAATCAAGTGAGAAATGGGAAAGGGCAGTGTGCGCACTCATGTCTGTCTGCTCGATACCCTGCTGACTGGAATATGGCTGCTCCCACTGCAGTTTCCTGAAGGTGTAATGCAGGGCTAATGACATTATAAGAACTGCGCACTTCCCATATCACAGCCCCGGCAGGCGACATTATTTGATGGTGGACTCACCAGAGGACAGTAAGGACTGTACAAGTCAGGTTCTCACTTCTGATGGTGCGTAACCAAGTGACCGTGTGCACACAGTTGATGCAGTATTGATGTTGCCCGTGACTGCAGACAGGTAGTTAGCCATGTTAGTCTGAAGTTGGGCAGAAAGTCTTCTACTTGTGATCTTTTGTTGTTAGCGTGACATTGCTTTGCACGGTGCTTTATACAGAGAGAGACATGCCCTACCACTGGCAATGTGTAGGGGGTGCACCCAGGTGCACATGCACCCCCTGACAGAAGCACCACTGACACTGCTGGCGGGGCCTGTGGGCAGTCACCGCTCACCACCATCCCCCTTGGCACCAACACCGCCGGTGGCATTTGCAGGTGGTCACTGACCACTGTTCAGTGATTGCCCCCCCGCCCAATCCGCTCCACCGCCGACGCCGCCACGGCCACCTGAGAGAGCTCTCCGCTCGTCACTGCTGCGCCCCCGCTGCTGTCACCGCCACCTGCGGGCGGCCGCCGTGCCCCCCCCAGCCTCCGGGGGCACATGCCATTCATGTCAATAAGTGTTACCATCCAATATATTTATAAATATGAAAACATGGACATTTCTTTCCACTGTAATGGACAGGACATTTCTAGAGAGACTCAGGGAGGAAGGTGCTGACACTTCTGCCCTGTTGGAGTTTGGTTTGTACACTTGAATCTAAATGGTTTTCATAGATTTAGTTTTTTGTTGCTAGTATAGCATAAGTTAATTCACTCTAAGCTGGTGCGAACGCAGCACCAAGGCTAAGACTAAAATAATACAGTAGCCTTTTCAAGACTCTTATTTTAAAATGTTGGCTAACTCCCAACAGCAAGGACTGCAGTTCTTCCTCTCTGTTTATTTTGTTTTGTGGTTTCTATTGTTAAATATATGCTGCACAAAATACCTTCCACAGCTCGTGATCTTTTTTTGGCACCTTAATACAGATCTTCTATAGGATTATTTATACAGAGTTATATGTATTTAATGTTTAATGGTACTGAGCTATCACTTCCTCCCAATCGTATTCTAAATAAATATAATTACAACTTAAAAGGATGATGATTCATATCTAAAGGAATGTCATCATGAAGTGTACATGGGTCATCTAGAACTGACACAAATCCAGCAGAGTATAAGAGGTCGTCATCATCACAGGGACCTAATCCAGGTATTTATAAATATCTAACTACAGTGATATCTATATGCTAAAACACTAATAAGGCTTGCCAAAAGTTTCAGACATCTGGGAACTCTTGCCTACCAATCAAATGCTGATAATGAAGTGGATATCTTCCATGTTCTCATGTTGGACCCTTTCTCTATTTTGTTCTTCTGTGAGGCTGCATGGGTATCTTTTGCTATGAAGAAAAAGATCTCAAATCAAAATCTAGGCACAGCAAGGCTTCAGAGCTCTCAGCAGAGAGAGTTTCACAGGCTTGAATACTATAGCAATTAGATAAGCTACACAGATACTGAAACGTTTTAAATTGTGCTGAACAAACATTAAGACTGAGACAACAAAATGCTCTAACATTGAAAATCATTGCTTATGGGTGTTCCAGCCACGTTGAAGTTTTGACTGATTTTTCGGGAGGTGGCTTTGATGATGAAAAAATATGTTTTTAGTGTTTAATGGCCACATGCTGACCTTTCACTGTAAATACCAAGAAGGCAGCCACATCAGAAATGTTTGTTGTTACTCCATGGGAATCCAAGACATAGAAGTGCAAGAGTGACACTCCAATGAATTGTGCTGTCATTAGGCCTAACTCACCAGGCAGACAAGAAAGGCTTGGTATAAATCCTGGTTGGATATTTGTTTTTATAGTATTAGATTTTCAAAATCCATAGTCTTTCTCTGGATCACAGACTTGCTCCCTTCTTTGCCTCTGCAGTGCTGCTGTGGGAGGTCTGCATCCCAGCCTACAAAACATGAATAATAGCTAAAAGCAAGCTCAGCAAATGTCTACATGGCTCCTGCTTGGTCTGGGAGATTGAGGGCGAGGAGAAACATGGTAGTTTGATTATTTCAAATGTATTTCTCATTTTTCTCCCTGGATTCAGGAAACAATCCTATTTATTTATTTAAAAATACAAACTGAGTGTATATTTTCCCTGCTGCCTAAGACAAAGCCCGTTGTCAGTGTCACAGTTGCCACCTGTGAAAGGATGGTAAGTCTTGGTGACTGGGTAATTCTTGGCCTCTGGCTGTGGACAGGTTTAACTCACTCCCTCCTCCAAGAGAGACTGCTCCTGCCCTTGCTTAGTCTCACCTGCCATGACTTTGATGGAAAATTTAGAGGTGGTGATGTTTGGTCTGGGAACAGTCAATCCTTGAGCAGGGGCAGAGCACCAAGAATGATCCCAGTCTCGTGCAGCACTGTGTCCTTCGGGACCAGCCAACTGATCTTAAAGGCCAAATTTTGGGAGTTCCTCTAACCCCTACATTCCTGCCTCAGACCTCTGGCGATTTAATGACTTTAAGTCCTATCTTCACCCAGCCTTGTTGCTGTAGGTGCCAGATTTAGCTCCAGGGATACCCAAGAGTCTGTCCCTTATAAGGATAATTAAAAGTGAGCAGTTCAGCTACTCCTCACCTATCCAATGCTTGGCTCACTTCAGTGTCTGTTCACTGCCTTGCCTTAGTTCCCGGGGCTTCTTGGGCTCTCCTGCCAGCTTTCTGCTCCAATCAGGGGTGATCTCGGCTGCACAGTTGAGGCTCCTGATCCCTATGAAGGAAACAATCAAGCCTTGATCAGCTGACTCCCGGCTCGGGCGCAGAGCTAGGTGCAGAGATCTGACCCTTCCCTTTCTCTGGACAGTGACTCACATCAGTGTGGATCTCCAGCTTCAGTCTCACTCCCTGTGAGGCTTCCTGGTTCAACTGGGACTGGGTGAGGTACTGACCCCAGCTCTCCTGATTCTGTGGTGGTTCAGGCATGTCAGATGAGTCACAAATTGGCTAGACGGCTGCACCCAGAGAGTGGTGGTGAATGGGTCTTTTTCGATCTGGAGGGATGTGCGCAGTGGGGTCCCCCAGGGCTCGGTCCTTTTCAGCATCTTCATCAGTGACTTGGACGAGGGGCTAAAAAGCACCTCGTTCAAATTTGCGGATGACACTAAAATGAGGGGAGAAGTGGGCACACTGGAGGAGAGGGACAGGCTGCAACTACACCTAGACAGGTTACAGGGGTGGGCGGATGAGAACAGGATGGATTTCAACACTGACAAGTGCAAGGTGCTGCACCTGGGGAGGAAGAACCAGCAGCGTACCTACAGGCTGGGGAACCCCCTTCAAGATCCTTTTCTGCCTCTGTACTGATGAGGAGTCATTATTGATGCCAAGATGAACATGGGCCGGCAGTGTGGGGACGCGGTCAGGAAGGCCAGCCGTACCTGGTCATGCATCCACAGATGCATCTCAAGCAGGTCCAAGGAGGTGATCCTCCCCCTCTATGCGGCACTGGTCAGGCCACAGTTGGAGTACTGCGTCCAGTTCTGGGCGCCGCACTTCAAGAGGGATGTGGACAACATGGAGAGGGTCCAGAGGAGGGCCACTCACATGGTCAGGGGGCAGCAGGACAGGCCCTACAAAGAGAGGCTACGGGACCTGAACCTGTTCAGCCTCCACAAGCGAAGGCCGAGGGGGGATCTGGTGGTCGTCTACAAACTGGCCAAGGGGGACCAGCAGGCATTGGGGGAGTCCCTGTTCCCCCGAGCACTACTGGGAGTAATGAGGAATAACGGCCATAAGTTGATGGAGGGTAGGTTCACGCTAGATATCAGGAGGCGTTACTTCACTGCCCACCTCCTAGCTGCTTTGTGCTTCTCAAAAGTGATACAAAGCAGCTAGAAGCACATGGGCGTCACCTTGGACTTGGAGCTGGTGTTATCATTCACTGCTGTTCTCGATTCCAGTAGAGGAATACATTAGTAGTGCGACCAGAACTCTTGCTCTTGGAAATGCTCTTGCAATTCCTATCTGGCAGTAATCCTGAGAGGGAAAGTTGAGGGGAAGGATCAGGGCCTGTATGACACAGAACAGTCCTTTCACTGCTCTAAATTAAACCTGGGATTGAGCTGACTCCAGATGTGATATAAGAGTTGCAAATAAACACAAAGGGTGCGTCTAAAGGAGCACGCATGTGGCTTGCAGTGCTACAAACTTGTCTACAGTGCCACAAATCGCACATGCCACACATGCACCCATTTGCCGTGCTGTTAATTTGCAGAGTGGTGTGTTTTTTGATGCCAGCAAATCCTGGTGTCAAAAAACAAAACAAACAAACAAACAAAAAAGCACCAGACTAAAGCAGGTTGGCACACATGGTGGCAGTGTGCACCACCCAAAACTGGAGCCTAGCTGGCCAGAGCCACGCTCTGGCTGCCAGCCAGGCTCCACACACCTGGATCACTGCTGATGCAGCCCCAGGAAGCCCCCAGGACCCCAGGTAAGGTTACTGATGTGCTGGCCCCAGCCTCCCCTACCCCACCTGGGACAACTCAGTGTGTGCCAGAGCATGCATGCAGGGGTGTTTCCTGGGGACAACTGCTTGTGGGGGATGTGCCCAAAAACCAGAAATTGATGTTCCCACAATGTTGGTAGTATTCAATTTGATAGTGTTTTGTTCCTCTGAGGGTTAGTCTTGCCTCACAGACTGAACAGAAAACTCACTTTTAATCTTCCCAGCCATTTTCTTCCAAGACAGAGTTCAGTAGGATGCTAGAATGCTGTTCTAGGACACGCTGCAGACACTCTGGAAGGGGCAGGGCTAGGATGACCTGGATAGACTGGGAAACTGGTCTGCAGTCAAGCAGCTGAGATTCAACAAGCACAAGTGCAAAGTCCTGCACTTGGAACGGAATAAGTGCAGGCACAAATACAGACTGGAGAATGGCGGGGTTACAGTGAACTAAAAGCTGAATAGGAACCAATAGCATGCTCTTTTTGCAAGAAAAGCCAATAACATCCTGGGTTGCATCAACAGCAGTATCATTTGCAAATTAAGGAAAGTGATTCGTCCACTCTATGCAGCACTGGAGGGCCTCTCCTAGAGACCTGCATCTACATTTGGGTCCTACACTACAGGTCAGTTTGGCAAGAGTCCACAAGAGAGCAACAAAAATGTCAGGACCCGGGAGGCAAGATTTATGAGGAATGGTTATGTAATCTGGAGAAGAAAAGACTGAAAGGGGAATTTGCTAGCAGTCTTTAAATACCTGAAGGGCTATTATAGAAAGGATGGAGGTAGGCTTTTCTCTGTGGCTTCAGGGGACAAAATAAGGATCAATGGCCTCAAGCTGCAGCAGAGGAAATTTAGGTTGGAGATAAGGAGGCACTTTCTGACTGTTACAGTGGTCAAGCATTGGAATAGGCTAAATCATGGACTCCCCAATCCTGAAAATTTTCAAGTGGAAGTGAGATGGGACACTTGGCTGGGGTAGTTTAGTCCAGGATGGTTCTACCTTGACCAGGGGACTGGATGATTTCATGAGGCCCCTTCCGGTTCTTCTTTCCTGTGATTCAGGATTGAGCTGCTTGTAGGAGACTGAAAGGAGCTGCTAACAAATACATGTAGTAGAAAAGGAGCCTAGACCACCAAGGAGTGTGAAGGTAGTCAAAATAGCACCGTTTGAAAAGCATAAAAAGGAAAACTAAGCCTACTCTTCATGCACATGTTCTGCAGGCACTGTAATATCTACTGAACAACTACAGGAGAGCGTCCTAGTGCATTGTGGGCAATTTCTAACACAAACAGGCGGGAATGTGCAAACACAGCAGATGCAGGTCTCCATTCTAGGAATTGTTGCATGGTACAAATGGGTGTTGAAGCACATTGTTTTACAACCCTGATGAATGCCAAGTACTTCTATGACAGGTTAGCAAGATCTACCTACCATCTATCCTGCTCCTGGAAAATATCCCAAAGGCAACTATGGTGGGTAAAACGGCTCATTCTCTGCTTGCATCAACCAAAACTGAAGCAGTCTGAGAACTGACCATATTACATCAGAATACACTATACAAACTGTTAGCTGGGGAGGAACATAAACCAACACAACCGACAGGGAAAATAACTGTTTAGATGCAGCGAGCGTTATTAGTTGGTAGCGTGGCATAAGCACTTCAGTGCTAATTTGCTTAGACTCATAACCCAGTCATGTTTCTTTTTACCTGTGTGGGGACATTGAACAACAATTTTAGCCCTATAACTGTATGGAGTTAAAAATACTGTTTCAGCAACACCAAGAAAGGAAAAAAAAATCTTCCTAGATGATCTCTAGTCCACAGACATGTTTCACACTTTAAACTATGCTGTAACATAAATGAGGCTAAAGGCCACACAAGCCCTTTGACTGCTTTAGGAAACTGGCTGGTAAGAGATCAGCGGATGTTTGCTTACAGGTTATTTGCACTTCGTTCTAGATAGGTGCCTGGATGTGTGCACCCTCCCCCAGACTCCACGTGCCCCTGCTGCCCTGTATTTGCATCTTAGAAAGACTGGGTTTAGAAATATGGAAACTAAATTTTCTATAGAGGGAAGACATTAGGAGTCTCCGCAGCAAACATTGTTATGTACAAGTTTTGGAAAAGCACTTAAAGGGAAGGATTATTTTACAGATTATTCCCTTTAAAATGTTTTACTTCCAGCCATGGTTTATGGCACTCATCACATTTTAGTTCGACTACATTTCATAGAAGCCCCAAGGCATGCACTAACTCTTCCTTTTCACGATATTTTTCCACACTGAGCATTGTTTTACTTTTCAGTTGACTGCATGTGGGAAGGGCAGAGAAGAGTGGTTCCAAATTTTCCATGTGTCTGAACTCCAGACCCCTCTGAATTTCTAGGATCTTTAAAATGGATATAACAGTTGGGTCTGTAAGCCCAATTCTCCAGCTAAATGACCCAATTCATTTGAGAGGTGCAACTATTCATCTAAAACTGAAATTTCAAATGACAGATTAGGATGAAGTAAATTATGTCAGACAACATTTTGGCATAAATAAATGCTTCAAAAATTAGCATCGTGTTGGGGAAATAAGTTTTGGGTATTAGGATGCATGTCATTCTAACTACTTGGACTCGGTGAAAGTGCAAATAGAAGACTATCTTGGTGCAAAACGGAAAAACCCCAAACATGAACCATCATGTTATGCGTGTATTCTCATAAGTGAATGGCATTCCAGGTCTGAAGGAAAGGCCACATAACAACAGATTAGCGCTTTACATACATTTATTTAATAGCAGTTGCAATCAACCTCCAAAAAATTCTGAAGTCCCCTCTTGTTTCTGAACCAAGTCAGGTGACAAAACTAGCTGCTAAAAACAGTAATGATGAAGCAGACAGGATCAATCTTTTGAGAAACAGATCTCTAATGGGGGGGAGGGAAAGAGGGAGAGTTAATCTCTTTAGAAGGCAAAATATAAATATATACACTCTAAATTCACAACAGTTGAACACACTACATTTAGTTCAAGTGGGATAACAGTAGACAAATTTGCATCATGTAAATGGTAGACTCAAGAGATCTCCGCTGTCTTTTCTTCCTAATCCTGTTCAGTGTTGGTTTACATTCTGTGATCTGCCTATTGCAGAGCTGAAATACTGAAGCGCTGCTGTGTTGATTCTTGAGGACTGTGCACAAGAACAGACTGGGGAGATGTTTTGTCCCTTACACGTTGCTCAGAGCATCCACACCAGGAAGAACTTTACCTGTTAGCAATTAAGAAAGCCACAAAAAATAAAGGTTTATTTTTAAAAGAAATTGAGGTATTAATGCATTAAAATACTGCAACACTATAAAAGAATCACAAATGCTTAGCTCAGCCCTCACACACTCCTGTTGGTTTTGATGGCTCTTAAGGTAGCGTTATATCTAATTGCTACACAGCAGCAAACACATTTTAAAGCTCCAGTGAAGCTTTTAAGTGCAACTGTTTTCAACATTCTGTTAAGTAGGTTAAAAAACCAAAACCTCCCTCTGCTCAAAAGACTTATGGGGCTTGTGGGTTTTTAAAATGTATGTGTGTTAAACACACAAGAACTCAAATCCTCAAAGATATCTTGATGCTTTCTTGCTCTGATTTCCAACTGGTAGAGGAGTGAAGTATCCAACTACCCTTCAGGATCTGGGTCCAGAAGAAAGTGCAGGAATCTCTTTTAATCCCTTTTCACTTTGTTTTTTTGTATCTCATTCATCTTTGATGGTGGACACTGACTTGACAACAAGGAGACAAAACCAGGTCTGTCTCATCTTCCAAATCTGGGGCCATAGCACAACGCTACAATGTCTGAGTTTTAACAAGATCACATGACATTATTCTTAAACCAAAAGTTACTTTTTAAGGTACAGGCATATTTCAAGTCAGTCAGGACTTTCATTATAATTTAAAAGACTTCACACACCCACCCCCTATATTTGAAGCCAAAAAGTAGACAAACTTTGTTCTTTAAAATAAATTAGCTGCACAGTGTTTCTTCCAGCCACTTGCATTCTTTCCCTTCACCATTACTCCCTAGGCAACAGAAACAAAAGCCCCATCTAACATACAACTGATGGAAACTAACAGCTGCAACAGTTTAGTGTGGCTTCTCTTGCACAGAATAGGTGACATTATTAGATAATTTACGTATATTGAGAAACGGCTAATTACCAGAGGAAATGAAAACTCATTTCGAATATAATGCAGCTCGTAAAAGAGTTTGATATGTTCTCACCATTTTAAACATGGCATCTTCACATGGGCAGGCTTGTGTGACCACTAGAGGGCTGCTTACACTAATGATTTTTAATTAAAATTTTAAAGCCAATCACACTTCTCTACCAAAAAAGGTAGAGACAACTTGGTCTTTTACATAGATGCAGCTCATCAGCCAAGCCATTACAAAGATTAAACAAGTATTCCGGGTCTGGGCAACTGAGACCGAGCCAGTTCATAGTTCAAAATTTTTCATAAAAGGGATGAAAGGGCAACAGTTTAAGAAAATGCAAGTCAGTTCTCAAATTAATTTCTGTTCTGCCTGTCCAGTAAGGACAGAAATGGCAGTCTGTGCTCACAGAAGAATGGTCCCTTTTCTTCTCAGTCCAACCCCAGAATAGGGCAAAGAAAGGCTGTTTTAAATAAGCCTCTGAGAATCTCAAAGGCAGTGGCAGAGCACACACTAGGACTGGTGAATACAAGAGACATTTATTCTGTTATTTTGCCTGCACCAGCAGAGCTTAAATCATCCAGACCTACTCCCCACTCTGAATGAGTGAATTAAGAGAAGGAAAGAAGTTACCTTCCAGCAGTTCCAAGCTGGCACCGCCTCCAGTGCTGACGTGGCTGACCTTATCCTCAGTGTTCCACTTTGCACAGCAAGTAGCAGTGTCTCCACCACCTGGTCAGAAAAGTGAATTAACGATATGTAGGAAGAACTTAAGTTTATCCACTAAGAACGAGTCTGCTCCTCTTTGCAAGGATGTGGGTTGATTCAGTGTACACAGCACCCCTCAAGGCCACAAATGCAGCCTAAGCAGAGCAGAGCAACCCATCAGTGAAATGCGGTGATTAGAATCTCCCGCCCTAACATGCTGCTGCTGGTGGGGGTGGGGGAGAGGGAGGAGGAATGAGGGAGACAAATACATTAATATCAAGGTCTTACCAATAATGGTGATGCAACCCTTGCCAGTAACTTCCACAACTTTATCCATCAGAGCTTTGGTTCCTTTGGCAAACTTCTCCCATTCAAACACACCAACTGGACCATTCCACACAATTTGCTTAGCCCTGCCTACAACTTCTACAAACTTCTTATTACTTTCAGGACCACAGTCCAGGCCCTAAGAGAAGAGAAGCATGAATACAATTATTGTTAAGCTTCATCCAAAACCAGTCATTTACTATGATCCAAGAAAGCCAACTACTTCATTCCTACACCACCTTCTGTTTCACTTATTCACCACATGCTAAACATGTCTGAATGAACGAGACCACTACCTGCCTGGGGTAGCTACCAGCAGTCTTACTGTTAAAGCACCACCTTCACTGTTAACTTCTCTTCTTATTTAGCCAATATACATGCCACAGTCAAGTGCGTTCAAAAGCTGGTTTCCAAAACTCCTTTTAACCAGGTGCACATTCCACCCCCCTCTCCAGCTTGTTTTCTCTTTCCTACTAAGCCTACCATCCAGCCAGCAGGGATCCCAGAGGCCACAGTGGCTTCTCCAGTCTGCGCGTGCTCATCAAATTTGTCAGCAGTGATGAAGTCAACAGGTAGAGTGATCGTCACACCATTCTTCTCTGCTTTTGCCATCAGGTCCTTGACAATCTTTGATCCCTCTTCATCAAACAGCGAGTTGCCAATCTACAGAAGAAACAGGCATATAGAAAAGTTCTTGTGGCTACTGGCCATTATAGAAGAAGTTTACCTGCACTCTGACAGCAAGAACATGAACCTGGGTTTTGAAGCCTGGCAATGTGTACTAGTCATAGGGTCAGCCCATGTCCTAGGCACTATGGAAGTCCCACACTGAAGGGTCAAATCAGGTTCTTATTCCTCACTGCTGACCCCCTGCACAGAGCTGAACTTCACCCCATGCCTAAAGCATACATTTTAATTGCCTTTTTCATTTGCTAACATCATCTAGGCCTTGGCAAGAGGTTGCCTCTTAAGTTGACAAATTGATTGCAAAGAGACTGCTCAGTATTACATTTACTCAAGTCAGATTATGCATTTTCAGTTTTGAACTCCAAAAAGGCAATGCAAATGATCTGGTGCATGCAGAAACCCCTCTATGCCTCTCCTCCCCTAACCAGAATTCCCATTTCATACCTCCATGTTGTTGAGCACTTTGAGGAAGGTGAAAGCCATTCCACCACCAATTATCATCTCATTGACTTTATCCAGCATGTTGTTGATTAGCTGAATCTTATCCTTAACTTTAGCTCTACAGGAGGGAAAGAGAAAAAGAGCAATGTAGCTAAACATATACTACTTCTAGCAGCATATATATTGTTTAAGAAATGTACTGCCTAGGAAGCTACAAGGCTTGAGTGTGGAGCCATTTCAGCCGCTTAAGAATGGCAACACACAGGCCTGAGCATTACCGTGCCGTCCTGCACAGACAGCGTAACCAGATTAGTGGACACTAGCAGCAACTTCAAGGAGTAACACTTAGCATTCTGAGCTTTTATTTGGCACTTCAACAGGTATGGTGAGGCCTGAATTCCCAAACACCAACAGGGAAAGAGACATGTCCTAGGATGCCCAACAAAACCACAGCAGAGCTAAGAGCTGAGGCCCCAACCCCAGTCCACTGGATCATGCTGCCCTTTGACGCCTAGCTCTTGCAGTTAGCCCAGGATCAGTAGTTCGTTAAGTCAGCAGAGGAGAAAAAGCCTCCTCCTAACTGCTGGATCTGCTCTAGGGTCAGAGACTATGCAAAAGCAGCAGAGCCTGTTTGAGGCACAGGATAGAGATGGACAGTGGTATGGCAGTGCCTAAGGTACCCTTACGCTGGAATTTCAGAGCACAGTAAATGCATGAACACAAGTCTCTCAGTTTCTGCTCTTGAATATCAAACTCTGCAGATCTGCTCTCTTAACGGTAGGCTTGTCTACATTAGGGATATTAGAGAAGAGTGCAGCTGCTCTGGGAAACAGTGGGCTACTCAATGGAGCATTTGGCTAGGATTCAGGGACAGCTGCAGTCTGTTCTCTACTTTGCTACTGGTCTGCTGGATGACTTCAGACAAAACCCCTCATTTCTCTGTAATGAGAGTGATACTGATTTCCCTAGTAGGACACCAATAGATAGATAAAAAGCACCAGGTATTATTATTGCCATCACCATTACTAGTTCAACTCCAACAGGAGCAACAGTGGGAGCTCCAGTGCAAACACTGTTCTGATTGCCAACACCACATCTGAACATTCCTGTACTTGGCTAGGTGTCTGCAAGGCACCTAAATTCACTCTTCAGAGGCAAAAGAACCCAAGCACATTTGAAAAGAGGCGTACTCTGGCACATAGGAGTTACTCAATAGGTATGCATGTCCCCTGGATGTGGCTTTGTTCATTAACTGCCCATAAGGAGCTGAAGTGCATCCAACTACAGTAGGTCACAGTTGCATAAGAACAGACAGTGTCAACTTACAGGGACAAGCTGAGCTTGCACTATGCTTGTACTATGAACTCCAGTGGAAAGGGCACTAGCAGTCTGTGTCAGGGCCGTCTCTTATTTATATCCAAGAGCTCTTCTGGATCACTGGCAGAACACAGGGCTGTGGACTAACTCAGGTAGAGGCAGCTGAAGAGCTAGCAGACAGTTTGAACAGGACTAGCCAACTTTACTGGGGCGGATAAAGTCAGTCAGATCCTTTGTGAGGTACGGATTACAGGCAGCTCAGGATTCCTCCCCTCCTAATTAAGAAACTGTGGACAAAAGTGTTCTTGTCCATGCCAAACTTCTCATTCATTCTGACAATGGAGTTAACAGCATATCAAAAAAACCATAAAACATATATATATATTCTTGGCTCTTACCCTCCAAGAATTGCCAGGAAGGGCCTCTCTGGACTTTCCAGAGCTTTAGCAAAATAATCCAGCTCTTTCTTCATCAGGAAGCCAGCAGCTTTCTGTGATAAATTGACACCAACCATGGAGCTATGGAATAGGCAGAGGAGAAAAGAGTTCTGTATCAGTTATATCCAAACAACAGAATTCCTCACATTCCTAAAGCCAGAGGGCCTTTCATGCTCCCAGCAGTGGGAAGTTAACTCTTTGTCTAATTGCAATAACAACAGCAGCATCAAGAGATGGTATGAAAACTCATGGCATGCCTAAAGCACACAGTTGGTGTGCAAAGCAATGGCAAAAATACATACCTTGCTACTTGAAACATACTTGCTCCCAAAACCGGAAGTGGCATATCTGCACTCATGAGGCACTATACCCAGGCTTATTCAGGATATTTTTTTTCCTAAGTCACACATCTTATGGCTGTGCTTAGTGCTCTACAGACTATGTTCAAATAGTTGGTGTGCAATTGTTTGATACACAAGACAAATTCACAGTCCAGAAGGCTTCATTTTCTGAGTTTGCATTAACTTCTAAAGGGTGGGACTTATGCAGTACACAAACTACAAACTAGTCAATTTTAATGAAGAACTCATCAGTCCTCATTGTGAGAATCCTGTGCAAGGCTTTTTGAGGACAAATCTGCTAGCATAAAAAGACCAGGACTAAGCTAATTTGCATGAATATGGAGTGAACCCAGAAAACAAGGAATTATGTAAGCCTGCCTAGAGAGGCTAAGTAGTTACATACCTGTGAGCTCGGTGTGCAGTTCCAAAAGCATCATTGATGTAAACATCTCCCAGTTTAGAAAGTGATGCTCTGAAGGCCTCCACCTTTGCTGAATCAGCCTTGATCTGAGGGATACAGACAAGCAAGCGGATGCTATTTAGCTACAGTACGATCCTCTAATTCTGCCACTATGAACTGCAAATCAGACTTGCATGACTCACTTTCAATTTCAAAATGGAAGTACTGAATGAAGAGAACATCTGAGATTCTTCAGAACCCAGGCCCTAAGACATGCTGTTTGAAGCCTCTGGTCAAGACTTCTTATCACTGGCAACAAGGGATTTATATCAAATTTAGCGACCTTGACATCCACCAACACTGGCTCATTTCAAGCATAATTGAATAGGTACTGTGCAAATCTCCCCTCCCCATTCTGTCAGTGCACAGCACCTTTCATCTTCAACATCCTGTTTTCACTTTTGGGCCTTTTCTGAGAAAAGATCTGCAAACAGATTTGATCTGGGCTGCATTCAATTAACAGCGTACCAAACTTCTATTGTTACCCAGCTGTCTGATTTGGCCTGTGATCTGAATTTTCCTGATGGCAGCTGCATATTCCCTGCTCTGTGAGGGTGCTATTTTCTCACCCTCTCCCCCACCCTTTAAGCAGCCTCTGTCAAAAAATATGCTGTTGAAAACATGACAAGTGACAAATTTGGACTGGCTAATTCAGCAGCAATGATAAGTAGGAGGCTGCAGTGGGGGATGTAAGAGAGCAGCCCTCTGTGCAGAGCAGGGATGGCTGAGGCAGCAGCCAGGTCTCAAGCTTCAACTTGCTGCTAGCAAAAGGCTGCTGGCCCCTAGTGTAGAAGGTTAATTTAAAAATAGCCTGTACTGTACTTCAGGCAATTGGTGACACCAGCCAAGTGAACTTATCTTCAGCATTCCTAAGTGTGCAGCAGGTACCAGATATATCTATGTCTTAAGTGAGTCTCTTCCCACACTGTTTCTTGGGGACCCATAGAGCATGGCCTTTTAGTGGCTTATCTCCCCTCCTGCACCAGTGAAAACATAGCAGAGGTGGTCCCAGCAAGTAATGGCCTTCTGTGACCTGGTTCTTAATCGTGTGTTTTGTATAGAAACAATCCAGCATGGAGCAGCCTCTCATTCAGCGGTCAGTGTAATCCTCTCCACTTCAAGAGCTTGCTACCCACCTGTATAAAGTACTTCTGAGCTATTCTGAGGAAAAGCACTAAACAAAATATAGTGGAAATGTACAGCCAAGTCTCTTTGCTGTTTTTGCTTGCATGATCTGGAGAAAGGAAAGCTAAAGAACTAAGGAGATTTTAGAGCCGCGGCAGTCAACCTTTTTGGACTCAAGGCACCCCTCAGAAAATGCTAGAAAATGAGTGAAAACTGAGAACTAAGTGTAGGAAGGGAAAAATAATACTGAAAAATTCTTCCATTGCGAAGAACTCAAAGACCACACAACAGGCAAGAATGTTTTCAACATTAGGGATTCCTATTTGAAATTTCTGGTTTATGTGAATTATGTTTCCACAATTAACAGTGCTAACATTGTGCATCACCCTTGAAAGTATCTCACATTACCCTCGTTGAGAATCACTGTTCTAACCTGCTCCTTAGTCAGGCAGCTTTATATAATTGTTTCTGCTACAATTAGTAGCTGCTGGAAGCAGAAAGAAGCTAAATCTGAATGAAGGAACTGCTATAGAATAATTTCCTTAGAAAGTCTGAATGATCCTCTGCTACTGAACTGCCACTAGCCCCAAAAGATCACCGGTTAGTAATGTTAGTATTTCTGCAGCCTGTATTACTATGACAAGAGCCAGGCCTACAACTGTCTTTACTGTCATGCTGCCTTGTGTATATCCTGGCTGATATGCTACAGTGGGAAAAACTGGAAAAGGTGGACAGTGTAGGACACGGTACTCAGCCCACAGGTCAGACCTAGCCCACAGTGCCGTATCATCCAGCCTGTGGGGCTCCCTCAGAAATTGGTGGCAGGGGAGCAGTGGCAGCATTGATTGCCACTTTCCAGCTGGCAAATTTATGGACCCACGGGAAGCTCTACAAGCTAGATAACATGGTCTTGCGCACTAGATTGGGATGGTGGACAGATGCTTCAGGACAGTAGGCAGTGTCTGCCCCGTGAACTGACCTCACGCCACTCATCTGGTCTGTGAGGCCAGAAGTTTGAACACCTCTGGTGTAGGGCATTTCCACAAGGGACCAGTAAGTCAAAACAAGTAAAGGGGAATTGACAGATGCATCTGGAGCAGGTCCAAGGAGGTGATCCTCCCCCTCTATGCGGCACTGGTCAGGCCGCAGCTGGAGTATTGCATCCAATTCTGGGCGCCACCAAGAGGGATGTCGACAGTATGGAGAGGGTCCAGAGGAGGGCCACTCGTATGATCAGGGGACAACAGGGCAGGCCCTATGAGGACAGGCTGCGGGACCTGAACCTGTTCAGCCTACAGAAGAGAAGGCTGAGGGGGGATCTTGTGGCCTGTTACAAACTAGTCAGGGGGGATCAGCAGGCATTGGGGAAGTCACCGTTTCCCCTAGCATCGCCAGGAGTGACCAGGAATAACGGTCACAAGCTGGCAGAGGGTAGGTTTAGGTTAGATATCAGGAGGCGCTACTTCACAGTCAGGGCGGCTAGGGTCTGGAACCAGCTTCCAAGAGAAGTGGTGCAGGCTCCTACCCTGGGGGTGTTTAAGAGGAGGTTAGATGAACATCTTGCTGGGGTCATTTGACCCCAGTATTCTTTCCTGCCATGGCAGGGGGTCGGACTAGATGATCTGCTCAGGTCCCTTCCGACCCTACAAACTATGAAACTATGACTGCCAGAAGTTAGGTGATGGCAAGTAATTCCAGCCTTTCTGCCTACAGAGGCCTTACTTACACTCCAAGCTATACAATCTTCTGTGTAAGTCTGTTAAGGGCACCATGCTATGTCAGCAAATCTGCATTATGAACTGTATTTGCTGGGAGCCAAACCCTGTGTAGCTAATGGGGTCACCTACACTAAGAAAAGAAACTGTCTAAAGCAAGTGCTGTTCCTGACCTTCAAGAAAATGTCAGAGGTACAAGGCAATGCAGATGCTATGCGACTGCCTAAAGAGAAAGACTTAATCAAGGCTTTTCAGAGCCCCAGTACAGTGTAGTAATTAAACAGCCCATTAAAATTCAGATACAAGACTTGGGATCAAAAAGGGGCAAGGAAATATCTCCTTCCAAGCCATTTTCTCCCTTTTACACCACAAAAGCAAACTCTTCCTGCAGCAGCCAGCAGTTTCACCAGGACCTGTCATTCTTCCTTTCCACTCCTCCCTCCATTTTATAGAAATACTAGCTACTGCATGCTCAGCAGTATCCTTAGCACAAGCAGCACCTTCCTGGCACATGGTCAATCTGTATTTTTATAGCATCTGAATATGATCAACATGTGTTCTATGGGAGTTTTCAGCCTAATTTTCTGCCCCAATCAGATATACTCAAACTTCCCGATGTTTAAAAAGCAATACCTCAGCATTTCAGACAAGCTACTTTGCAACTGAATCTCAATCCCAAAAGTAAGCAAAGAAAACCTTACTACTAGCCTAGAACAATGGCTAATGGTAATCACCATGATGTGTGTCAAGTCCAGAACGCTGTGCCTTTTTGCATCTCTATGATATTCTCCTAACAAGCAGAGTCCCAGACACTGTTCTGGGTGGCTTCTTAGTTTCTTTGACAAAGACAGAGCAAGTGCTACATGCTACGTTAACATCTTTCTTAACATATTGCACAAAATGTCACAGATAGCTCACTGTCATGCTTGTCTGCCAAACTGGATCAAGGAAAGAAATGCATGATGGATTTCAAATTTAAATGCCAAACCTTATTCCCTGACGCATCCTTCCCTTTCCCTTCTTCTTCTACATGGAATCGGAGGTTTTCCAGGAGGATGATGGAGCCAGCTGAAGGATCAGCACAAGCCTTCTCCACTTCTGGACCCACACAGTCTTTCAGGAACAAGATCTCCCTGGAGTCATAAATCAAGATGTATCTCACTGACATCTTAACTTTTAAAAAGTCCATCCACACTGCACAGCTATTATACCATACCTGCCCATTAGTGATTTGAGTTCCACAGCCACTGGGGCCAAGGAAAACTTTTCAGGCATAGGGACTCCATCAGGCCGGCCCAAATGACTCATCAAAACCACAGACTTGGCTCCATGATCCAAGCAGTGCTTGATGCTAGGGATAGCTGCCTTGATTCTGTAAGAGCAAGGAAGGCAAAAGAAGATAAGTTGGAAAGAAACATAGCTTGAGGTGATATGGGGGAAATGAGCTAGGTGGCCATAAAGCTGAAGGCAATTTTTACAGGCATATCCACTGGGTGTCACCTCTCACAAAAATGAAGACAAAATAGGAAACATTCGGCTCTTTTATTTCATTATTTGAACCCCTTATAACATAAAGCACTGCCAACAATACTACACCAAACAGGACAAACAGTAAATCTGAAACAGATAGAGGTTAAAATGTTTGGTATGAACACTGGCAAACATAAAAGGAAAAGCCTCACATGAGGAAGTAATCCAAGCTGCTCCACTCCCAGTGACAGTGATGGTCATTATGGACAGGTGCTTGAGGACTACAGAATGCAGCCACACAACTGGCTGCAAGAAGCCAACTACTGATGCCAGTACTTTTCTTACATATTTTTCAATTGTTCCCCTTTTTGCTATCTTCTGTTAAAATGAGTATAGTAAAATGGAGTTAAAAATGAGTGGAGACACTAGGATTTTAGCAGTAATGCCATTGCTAAGGCTGAAATAATAGCAGAAATGGCAGGCTTAATGTAGACAAGGTTAGCACCTGCCAGGAGATGAGGAGTAGGTAAAAGGATGAACCAGACAAGCTTTTTTTTCCTTAATGTCCTTAACCAGCATTTTCTGGCCTGCCAAGGTCTACCAAGCTAACATGTTGAACAGTTCTATAACCACAGAGTAACCATTTTCAAAACACTGAAGGCAATGGGGGGAGGCAGGTATGAACAGAGCTGGTTTTAACAGAGAACTTTAGTAGAAAGTGTTTGCAGTAGCCATAATGTATCAATTAGCCTTCCTGGAGGGAATCAAAAGGACACCATAGGTAACCACAAGGATGTTTCCATCATTGTTCGGCGTGAACCACATAGATAAAACGTGGGCCATTACATGGACAGGGGTTCGAGACTTCAACATAGAACCTAAAGTGGTGCCTTACCTTTGGTTGTTTGTTATTTTGTTGTCTTTCATTGGAACGTTGAAATCAACCCTAAAAGATGAGTAAAGATAATTTTTAGTATTTAAATGAACATGACTAATTTCTTTTAGGAAGACCTGGGGCCCTTGCTGATCATAGGACTGACTAGAAAGGCAATCCAGTCAGTTCAAAGTTTTCACTTCTACTTTTATGAACACACCTATCATGAAACCAATTATACTTGACACCTTTTATGTCAAAGCAAAAGTGGAGGGAGGGAGATGAAGCTATCCAAATATAAAAGGGCGGTTAGGTGCCCACTGACTTCTAATGGCAGTTGGGCACCTTTTGAAAACCAACCCCAAATTCCATTTTTCAATGAGAAGCAGAAATTTCCTTTTTCTCAGATCTCAGTTAGGCTCTGCAGTCAGCCCAAGTAGTCCCAAAAGATGTTCAGTGCCCATTCACGCCAAGGTCAGCAGCATTTACTGCTTCATTATTGATCACACACAAAGGACAAATGACATTGTGCAGATCCTCTGAACAGTCTACCACAACCAGCATCTCATTTTGGTAAACCAATTGGGCAGGGCTTGAAATATCACCAGTTCCCCTACTTCTGCACTCAACTTACACTTCTGCTCTGACAGTAAGCTGATGTGAAGACAGACAAGTTTGCCAAAGGAACTGGAAGTCATCATGACTAGTGGCTATGCTGAAGGTAGACAATTGTGGGAAATACGACAGATTCCACAAAATATTCCAGATTATCGACTTCAAGTCCAATTTTTCCCCTAATGCATTGTAGAAGTTCATGCTGTTCTGTCACATGTCAGTCAAAGCTAGGACATGTTTTTTGTTGGGCCTATTGCTATACTGTGCACTTAAAAAGCTTTTAACAAGCAGAAGTTATTCTCTCTCTCTAGTTAGCTGCTGCAGCTTTCTTGCACTCAAGTCAGATCTTACACACAGCTTGTGGGTAATTTCCCAACAGCATACTGGCACCTTACTGCATGCCAGAAGAAGATAAAAGGGAGCATTTCATAAGCCATTTCTGCCTAGCATACCTTGGGTTCATAAGCTGAGAGGCAACAGGAAGTAGTGTTGTGTAATAGCTGAAGGCAGAACTTACTCATGGGATGCCAGGATGAGAGGGAACGTTAGACTGCAATGAGACCAGCCCCTTCTCTGAGTAGTTCAGACAGGAAAGTCTAGCTGCAGCAAGTAAGATGACTAATGAAAAAAAAATCATTTGGAGAAAACCAGTCATTCTTACTGACTGTATCCAAGTATCAGAATGAAAAAAAATGGAAATTTACCCTGGAGTTTATGCATAGCAATGATATTAAAAGACCCCCCCCGTACAAAATGCAAGTTGAATTTTTTTCCAGAGACTGCTCAGTAAAGGGGCATGTGCACAGAGCCGCAAAAGCTTCCAGCCGAATAGAAGCTGAGCAGAAAGAATTGAACCGGCAGCCCCTGGCAGAGTGGATTAATTCTAAAAATAGAAAATGTACCATGATGATGCCATTGTTAAGGCATCAGGGCAAATTAAAATTTTGCTTTGCCAACTCATTATCACTGTATGAAGTACCTGATCCACCCGTACCTCCCAGTGCAGACCTGAGAATAAGAAGCCAATGAAACGTGAGAGCTCCTTTAAACTGAATAAATTTAAGTCTAACAGTGACCTTCAATTAAGCACAGTTTTGCTTGGGCCTCCTCTGCTTGGCAGCAGGCCTGAAAGGTCAGTAGGGTATAGATAGGTGCATGAAAGTTATTAGGATGAATAGGAGAAAAGGAAATAAATTGCTAAATGCCATTTTCAGAGGACAAGTCACTTCTACTCATAGTTTCATAGATGTTAGGGGCTGGATGGGACCTTACAGATCATCGGGTCCAGCCCCCCCACACCTGGAAACACTGCTAGGATCAGATGACCCCAGCAAGATGGGCATCAAGATGCTTTTTGAAGATTGCCAGGGTGGGTGACTGTATCACCTCTGGGGGGAAACAGGATTCAAATGAACTCCAAGTGCAACAATATCTCAGCTACTGTTTCACATTATTTATGTTCATATTTAGTATCTGTCCTACACCTAAGGCTACATTAAAAAAAATTAACAACAACAGTGTATTTTCCAAATAAGGCATGTGGTTATTTAAAAATAAAGACCACAAACTAGAATCTAATGAAGTTAGCCAAGCATGCTGACGTCTACTGATGCAAAACTGTTCTCAATGATATGTATCAAAAGAGGGAAAATTGGTCAAGTGGCAAGTACTTAAGGAAATAAGAGAAAAGGCTTTTCTGCAATGTTTGGGAGATGCACTCCTGAGGTCTGATCATAAGGTTTTTATTATCAGGCCTGCACAACGAGGCAGTCAAAATTCTAATGAACGACTTGAAAATAAAGATATTTAGACAATTTCACTGGAACAATAAGTGTGTGGGAATGAGGAGGCCAGAGGAAGTCACCACTGCCTCATGCCTGCTACTCAAATAATCGATACAGTGCTCTACACTTGTTACACTCAGATGACCTTGGGGAAAAAGTCCTTGTACCTGGAAGAAAAATTTAGAGCCATGCCCATAAAGATGTGTTCCACTGTTGTAATATGCCAAAAACAGCTTATAGTATTGGTCAGCCTCACCATTCCCACACCAGGCTCAACACTGACAACAAACAACGGACATTTTCTATCGAACAGTTTGATGTTGTAAGCTGCAGAGCACCTATGAATCAGTGTGGCTCTCCCAAGAGGGCCCACAGAAGCGGTGAATTTTCTGTTACTTTGTACAGCCCATCTAGTCAAGGAAAAGGTGGCTTGGTTTTGTTTCCATTAATCCAATACATTTATTGCCCTACAAATCTCAGGTCCCTTGGCAAATCCTGCAAGGGCCTGAAATGCCCCCGGACCAGAATGCGGCTCTGGCACATGCCACCTTTCCCCATGGAACCCCTGCCAGGGCTGGAAGTCAAACACACACCCTTGCCTGCCAGTCACAGCCTCCTGGAAGGAAAGGCACCCACTGCACCCCAAGTGCAGGGCGCCTTGCAAATGCATCCATAATGCAGGGGGCTGTAAATGCACCCCAAATGCAGGGGGTGCTGCCTGCGGAACAGGGCTCTGAGAACAACGCATCAAGCCACAAAGACGAGGCTGTGCAACCACGAGGCCCAGACGGGGAAGTCCCAGCGAGGCCCAGCACGTGGAGGCCGCAGGGCTCCAGAGCCAAATTCCGAGAGCCAGGCTTAGTGCAAAGCTAGACCAGGGCCGCTGGGACGCGGGTTCGAGCCCTGCTCACCTCATAATCACCCGCTTGCCCTTCACGTCCACCCGGTCCAGCGTGAGTTTGGTTGAGAGAGACATCCTGCTCCTGCTGCTGCTACCGCCGCGTCTGCCGCAGGGTCACTCCGAGCCGCCAAAAGCCCAGCCCGGCGCCAGCAGCCCATTGGCTGCCGGCCCGCGCCGCGCCTCGCGAGTGGCTGAGCGGTCTGTCCGTCGCGAGGCAGGGCCCGCCTCCCGAAGGGGGTGGTCACGTCCTGCACGGAACCACCGCCCGCTGGAAGGACGCTGGTTCGAGCCCCGGGGCGCTCCTGAGCAGCGAAGCCTGGGAGGGCGGAAATGCTCCCGGGGCGTGCTCAGTTTGCAAGTGGGAAACTGCGAGCCTGGTCCCTCATGCCCAGCTGCTGGCGTCTGGGAGCTTGCAGCCCCTCTGGCTGTGGGGGGCTTCCTCCCTGCTATCCAGGAGCACAAAGCAACTGCAAGCTCGGGCTCTGCCTGAAGAAGTCTGTCTGTGGCACCCGAAAGCTTGCAAAAAACAATTCTTCCACCTCTGTAGCTGGTCTGCCGAAAGCTATCGCATCTACCCGAGGGACCTTGTCCACCTTGCCACGTGGCATCTCCCGGATTTTACCAACGCATCTCTTTGTTGCCACACGGATTTAAGAGGGCTGGTCGCCTCTTAGCATTTGGTGTCTCGGTGCACCCCTTTCATTTTCTGTGCCGAGAGTGTGGCCCACCCTCACCTGGCACTCCCCACCTGAGTGGGGAAGGGGGAGAGGCAGTTTGGCCTCAAGGTTATTTAGAAGCCCAATGCTGGTCTTCCTTTCCTGAGCCGACCCAAGAATAAAAATAATGGTAACAAGTGCATTTAGATGGGGAAGTTGGTGGGCAGAAGGAGTTGTGGTATAGCACACCTGGAGATGTCCACAGCAATGTCAATAGCAGGGCATCCACTCCCAGCTGATGATGCTTAGCATTCAAGCCACATATTAGTTATTGTAAGCACTGAATTAAGTCTTGGCAAGATAAATACCCAAGCATGTCCATGCCAACACACACACACACGCTGATTTCTGCTCTATCATCCTAGAGACGTGGCAACATTTTGGGGAGCATCCAGCGTTCAATTTTATTTTTATGATTCTGGGCATTGTAAAAATCACGTTCCTTCAGCCCTCCTTGATGTACAACCAAGATGAGTCAGCAGACAGCCCTGACAGTGCTCTTTTACCATGCACAGGCTGATGATGCACATAGCCACCAACTGATCTATCTAAGTAACATCACAAGGAGGAGCAGACAATAATATTCAAAGATTTCAGTAGCCATTTATATACACACGTGTGTGCACAAATGAACTCACACTGGCTCACCACATACACAGTAAACCTGAAAGTTCCCAAGGAGAGACTTGATTCCTTTGACAATACGATCCCAGCAGGCATAATTATTGATATATGCAAAACTCAGTTCTCTATCATTCAGACATTTTACAAAGGTTTTCAGTATTATCTAACATTGTCAAATCCCAATATTTTGGGGGTAGTTAGGGATCTAGCCACATATAAATGAAGGCCTCTGGAATAGTGAAGGAAAAAATCCTGCAAAGACACCATGATGAAACATTACTCCTGGGAAACTAAGCCATTTTATATCCTGACACGTCAGTATAAGCTGTCATGGACTCACAGTAACATTATTTTATTGATCTCTGGAAAACCTCTTGACCATTTACTTCTCTTTTTCTACCTAGCTGAGGAATAAGTGTTTGATAAAATCTCATTGTAATTAATTCTCTTTCATCTCCACTCCTCCAATTTTGGAAGCTATGCTCCTGGGTGGGTACAGAGATCCCGGGAAGGGGGGGCGGGGGGAAACACCCAAGGTATGTAGTTTTGAGAAATCTAGGTAGGTAGATGGCATAAATAATGCATCCTTCTGGAAATCAGCTTCAATCCTGAATGTTTCAGAATAAGGGGCCTGTAAGATTACATGTCTTGCACTATTGCATAGAAAATTAGGATCCTGTAGGAAACATCCAACAATGAAGGAATCTGGTGCTGGAAATGTTATATGTGAACAGTCTTCCAAAGGAATTAGAGATACAAAATCAAGACAGAGTAAAATTCCAACAAATTATAGGCTGGATTTGCTGTCTGTGGAAGTTAAATCTGTCTCCATTGAAACATGGCTCCCATTACAGTTAGAGAGAGCAGAACTGGTGCTTGTTTTACAGATTTGTAGTGGTGGAAGAATATAGCAGCACAAATGACCATCTGCGATACTAGAATGTGGGGAACACAAAGAATAGGTTTCTAAGGAAACCTATTCAGACACCAGCAAATCCATCTACCTTTCTGCAGGCAGCACAGTACACATGAACATAGTAACCAGAGCTCTCAAAGCTATATGCATAAAATATCTCACAGTGTGCCATCAACTGCATTCAGGAGTGGGCAAAATACAGCCCACAGCTGGATCTGACCAGCCAAGGGATTTTATCCAGCCTGTGATGGGTCGCCCTGCCCTGCCCAGCCCAGCCCAAGTGGAGGGGCAGCCCAAACTGTGGCATATGCAGCCAGTCCCACCACCTCCAGGCGTGCAATGTGCCTGGGGCCATGCAGCAGCCAGACTCCACTTCCCAGCAGCCCCAGTGGTGGTGGCTTCTTTCTCCTGCTGCTGCCAGTGTTGCCACTGTGGCAGACCCAGCCCCACTGCCTGAGTACCCCAGTTCATCCACCCTGCACCACCAGGGATGCCGGATGGAGTAGGTGAGCAGGCAGGGTCTCCATGAAACCCAACATGGGACCCACGTGGGCAGGATGCGCTCAGCTGGACAGACGGGTTGGGACCCGTGGGGAGCAGCGTCCGGGAGCCGGATGGGTGGGTACGGCCGGGGTTGGGGCTGGAATTGTAGGGCAGTGACAGCGCAGGACTAGGGCTCTGGGCAGAGCCATGGTCCGCTGCCCACATATTCCTGCAAGGCAGGGATGTAATGGGAGTAGATTGCAGCTCTGCCTCAGGGCCTTGGCCGCACAGTGTCACCACCCTGCAATCCTGGCCCTAATCTGGCATTGATTAGGGAAGGGTCCAAGTTCCTGGTTGAGATTTGAATCCATGCTATCTTAAAACTTTGGTAGCAACAGGCCTGACTCAAACTTTAAGGGACATCTGCATAGAGAGATAGTAAAGAAGCTTTTACCGTCACTGGCTTTGAAGGTGCAAGTTTCTGTTTCAATCTGATGTGTTAAGTTAAGGGGATTCTGAAATAAAAAGGTAGGAACCGTAGGGACTTTAGGGGGCACCATTCCCAGTTTCTACTCTACCTTCTGTCCATGATGATTTCTTGCAACTGTTTTTTTTGTTCTTCTGGAAAAATAAAGCATTTGGGTTCAGTAATTCACATGGATCTTTTTAAAGTCAAATTCCTATATGCTGGCTTGAAAAGCAATGCTCCTGGTAGGTATCCATGTAGGTATCCACACTTTAGCTGCACTCACTATGTCTCCCATAAATTGATTCACTCATTAATATTGCTTCCTTAGAAGTCCATGCAGAGGAAAGGGGTCACCCTTGGAGACTAACTGGTTCAGAGGCATGAGAATTTGTAAATGACAAACTACTTCTTCAGATACTAAATCATGTCAGCTTCCAGTGCAACAGGCTTTATGGAGGAGAAATGTCAGGGCACATACAGGAGTGTAGTAAGCTGAGCTCCCGAAGTAATATAAGATGTTAGACATAAAACATAATTGAGGAGAAGCCAGTTGCAAGAGGATTTTCAGATATGAAAGGTGCACGGCACACTAGAAATCTGCCACAGAGTTGCAAAGCGCTGTTGTTCACCTTCAGCTTTATCACTGTAAATAATTTCATACAATCTTAAAGGGAAAAGGTCTCTTTTTGGTAAAAAGGCAAGATACAGATGCTTGCAAAATATCACTGAAAATGTTTTCAAGGCTATATATGTGTAACAAAGAAAAATTATTCCATTATTTCTGAGATAAAATACCATTTTGAAATAGGTGATTAAGCTATCTGCCATGGAGGTAATATCCAGGTGACAGAGAAGGGTATGAAGTGATAGCCCTCGGCTAAAAGGAGTATCAGACCTGCTTAAAGGCATGTGAATTCCTACTGACAAACTTGTAGGGAGGATAAATCTTACATTGCTGCAATTAATAGAGATTTTCTTTTAGTTCAAGAGCTAAGTGCAATACAGAAGAGGGAGGATTTATAATAAATATAAACAGACTACTTTAATGAGGCTGCAGGACACAAAGCCTGGAGCTCTAGTTGCCAGACTGAACCTGCACTGCCCAAAGTTACTATGTCGTGTCTCACTAAGTGCTCACCTGGATACCAGCATGGAAACTGTCGCTACCTACACTACACTAAAGGCCAGTGTGCTTTGTCTCATGGAGACTATAACTGTAGACAGTCTTGAGTTCCTGAACTATAACCAAATCTCTGTTCACTTTATGCTGATTATAGGAATTCCTCTTTGTTCTGGTTACTTATAACAGATTGCTAAAACTGATGATAAACTATTAAGATGACACAATTGCCATGGTACCGGACATCATTGCTACCTAGCTGTCACGGATTCCACAGAGGGGGGTATTTGCTCAGGATCCCCAGCTTTTATACTGTTTCTCTGAGTACTCCCCTTCAGCCAGCTCCAGGCATAACTTCTAGAGAAGGGGAGGCCCTGGCTCCTCCGATTCTGAGACCAGGCCTTTAGGTCCTTGCACCTCCTGGGCTACCTCTGTGGCCAGACAGCATTTATCGGTTAACTGTAATACAGCAGGCAGAGCCCTCATATGCCTAAGTCAGACCTTAAGCAGAGGCTTTAAGAGAAGGCCCTGCTGTCTTTGCTTCTCTCAGTCCTGCATATCCTGTTTTTCAGCCATTCTCTCAACCTGGGGCTGCTTTGATGTTTTTCCTGAGCATCAGGAAAAAGCAGAGGATCTCTGGCAATGGGACCTGATCAGTAGTACTCCAGTTTGTCTTGTTATGTAAATTGTCCATTGTATACTAGATGGCCCATTTTGTAGCAGTTGACAGCTACGTGCAAAGACCCACATCCACCCCTACCTTCATAGTTAACCTATTCTTTCCCTTGTACAAGAGTCATGCTAACAGAGCCATCAGGGCCCTGCATGCACTATTACCAGTATATATTTTTTCTACAGCAGTTTACCAGTTGCGGAGACTATAGTCTAAATGAAGCCCAGGTCCTCTTACTAATATCTTCTCAATAAAACCCATTTAGCAGTCACTGTAAAGCAATATTGTGTGTTAAACAATGTGGAAAAAGCTATAATTTTAAATGCCCAGTCTGGAATTCCTACTCACCCACTTCACACAGGCTCTTTGTTGGTTCTCCCTTATTCATAGCAGTTGGTAATGGGGCCATATCAAGCGAGCCTCCGGGAGTTATGCACAGGGTGAGTAGGTGTCAAGGACCAGACATTCCCCTGAAGCGAAATAAATAAACTCCAGTTTCTTTTCTGTCCTTTCACTGGGGCAGGAAAAGAATGAGGCAAAGACTGAAAGGAAAGGGAGACAAGATACCAGTTATTAGGAGAGCCTGATCAGCTTTGGGTAGCCTTCTCTCCTGCTCCAGCACCACATACTTTGTTCCCTTCATGGCCAGTTGTAGCATTTAAAGTAGGGGCCATACTGTACTCATCGTACCTTGAAACCTGCTCTCTGGAGTATCATTAGTGAGGATGATAAATGCCATAAATGTTGCTTTGTTTATGGAACACCTGCAGAGTTGCCTACTATGGGCTGCTGTAGGGACTATTTATTTCAGTGAGAGGAGAATTAGTAGGCAACTCTTGATCCTCTGGATAATGGTGTAAAGACAAGGGGTCTAGTCAGATGCCTGATGAATCTGCTTGTGGCTGACAAGCCCATTACAGGAGTGGCACAACTTGCTACAAGTTTTGCAGATCCATAGTTGTCTGAGTTGGAGTCCAAATTTACAGTTTGCTGCTTTATTCCTTCTTGCTTTGCTTCCATCCTCTGGATCAAAGCCACTTCATATTGAGCAGCACCGAGTGCCAGATATTCCCTCCAGATTGGATGGGATTCTGCACACTCCTCCCAGCTTTCTACACTGATGTTGAACAACTTCATATCATTTTTGCACACATCTTGATCCTGCCATACAGGGCAACCCCACTTTCTAGAGCCTACTTGAATCTCACTATACAAAATATTCTTGGGGATAGAGTCTTCTCCCATTCTCTTGACATGACCAATCCATTGCAACCTCCTCTTCTTGATAGTGGTTTCTAAGTGTTTCAGTCCTGCATGCCCCAGTACCTCTGTGTTTGGTATTCTGTCTTCCCACTTGATTTTCAGGATCTTATGAAGACTTCTCATGTGGAAGCTGTTCAGTCTACCATAGGTAGGCCATGTTTCTGAATTATAAAGCAGGGATGAAAGCACACGAGTCTTGTGTATTTGACCTTCATCATCTTTACCTGAGCTGATAGTTTGCTACTATTCCATGCACATTTCTGTAATAGCCTGAAATTCTTTGCTGCTTTTCCAATTCTGCTAGTCAGGTCAGTCTTCAGGTCAGATTCCTTGTTGATCATGGAACCCAAGTCGCAACAACTGTCAACAACACCAAGATTTTTATCCTCCTGGATTATGTCAGGTATTAGTTCTTTCATCCCTTGGTACATGATCACAGTCTTCTTGAGACTAATTGCCATCCTGAAGCTCTTGCATGATTCAGAAAATCTGCCCAAGAGATTTTGCAGGGAAGATTCACTGTGGGCAACCAAGACCGCATCATCCACAAACAGGAAATCTCTTAGAACCAGTTCTTTCACCTTGGTTTTTGCTCTAAACCTTGTGATGCTGACCAAGCCTCCATCTAGTCTGGTTCAAAGACGAATGGCCATTGGCGACACATAGTGGGTGCACGTGCACCCCTTGAGCTTAGCAGTGCTCCCCCTGCAAACAGGCACCGCCAGAACACCAGCAGTACCTGCGAGCAGTCCTCAGTCGCTGCTGGCTGCCGGCGATGCTGCCGGCAGCATCTGCAGGTGGTCGCTGACCACTGGTCAGTGCTTGCCACTTCTCCTCCTCCCCGCCAAGAGTGTTGTGGCTGCCTGTGGGAGCTCACCACTAGCCGCTGCCACATTCCTGCCACCGATGCTGCTGCCATCATCTGTGGGAGCTCGCCGTGCCTCTGGGGGCATGCAGCATTCACGTGAATGGCATCATTTCATTTCTGCTTCTTCATGCATTCAAAGACAGCAAAGTAGACATTAAAAAGCACAGGGGCTAAGATAGCTCTGCTTCACCCTACCATTTGTCAGAGGCTCTTGATTCTTTGTTTTTATACACTACAGTTGCTTTCATACCTTGATGTAATGAGCAAATGATGTTCAGGTTTTTGGGGGGACAACCCAGTTTCTTCAGAACAGTAAAAAGGCCCTATCGTCAATGAAGGCTAGGTACAGTGGTATTCATTTTTTCTGAACTTCTTTTGCAGCTGCTTGACCAACAATATCGTATCAGTGGTGGGGCATCCTGAGTGAAAACCACATCGACTTTAAGGATAGAGTCTGTCACCTAGAGATGGCAGCCTTGGGAGCATGATGCGAGTGACAATTTTTCTGATGATGTTCAAGGAGGAGATACCTCTATAGTTGCCACAGTCACTTCTATCCCCTTTGTTTCTATATAATTGTGGAAACCAAACATCTTTGAAATCTTGTGGTACTGCTTCCTATTTCCAACAGAGCAGGATTACATTTGCAAATAGGACCAAATTTTGCCTCTTTATGTATATGTTTTCAAAATGGGCACTCGCTGCCAAAGCAGCATTGTATTGTAACTCTGTTTTGGCCAGCAGTGCCCCCACCCCATGTAGATTATTCCTGATAGCCTCAAAAATAATCATTGTGATGCATTCCTGGGTCACTGGACATTCAAACACAAGTAACGTAGGTCCTGTTGCACTAGACAGTGGAAGCATTTTCTCCACATGAATGGGAAGAAAGCAGACTTGGTAGTAGAAGTTTCATTTCCCAAGCCTCTTTTCTTCCTGGGTTTTCTAGTATGAGCCTATGCAAACCTTGGAACAAAAATGTTATTCCTCAAGTCACAAGTCACTTACCAGCAAACATAGTCATCTCTATAATGAAACACAGCTACTCTGCACTACTTTCAAGCACAACTTCAGCAGCCATATCCCTTAGGGACTGGCACAATGCAGATACCAAGTACACTGATTATATAGAAAAAATTACTCCACATTAACTGCACTAACAGTGAAAACTCCACTACACCTGTGTACAAATTCTTGCAGGGCTGGGTTATTGCCATAGGCGATGGAAGGCCAGGACTAATGAGGCTTAGCCCCATCCCCACAACTGATTTTGCGGTGGCTGGCACCAGCAGCAGCACCACTGCGCCACCACCATACCCCGACACCACAGTGCTGCGCCTAGTGCCCCCACCACACACTCCTCCACCACTGTGTACAGCACCAGCTCGCACCAGCCCCACAACGGCCCTGTGTGAGGGAGGGGCAGGGGTCAGCCCCCCAAATAATATTTTCTCCTGCTGCCTTTGACTGAATGGATAGATCTTTGGTCAACTTTAGTTGACAACTCAGCGTAAAATTGTAATGATTCTATGGATTCAGTGTGCATGTATTTTTTGGGTACATTATTCATTTTTAAAAGTCTCTAACATTTTAACTGGATTGGGGAGAAAGAAGAACATTATCATGTCTACGAAGAGCAGCAGGGGAACTTAGGCAGGTGGGATTTGCAAGGACATCAGGGGCCTTACAGCATCACAAAGAGAAATAGCATAAAGCAGCAGAAATGGGAGACTTTGTTGAAGAGTCAAAAGCCCATTTTCCAGCTTGGGCACCTCTTTCTGTCCTTCTCTATATTGTGAAATGTTTAGGAAGTACTGCAAATATTTGCAGGGGAAAGAACCTATGGAAACAGTCCAAGATCTGTTCAGCCGATTGATAAGACTAAACTGGGTGGCACAGGACTGGTAATAAACAAACTGGTCTGAGACCTGTGATGCTGCAAGAATGTAATGCGATCTAAACTGAATATTTCTAATAAGATGAAGATAAGCAACCAGTGTGCCTGTGAAATCACTAAAGAATTGTCTACTTGGCCGTGGCTGCTTAATTCTGCCAGAGGGAAAGAAACTCTGCAGGGGCTGTGTGAAATTGCCTGCAGATGAATATGAAATAGACATAAATGCTGTGGCTTGGGAGGCCAGTAATCTGCATTTTCATCTGTACCACGTGATCTGGGGCTTGGAGACTTCCTGGCTTGGCAACTCCCATCTACAATACAGGCTGTTATCTAAAAGCAGACTTGAGGATGCCTTCTCTATAGGTTTGTCTGGAGCACTGATCACCGCAGTGCCTGAGAACTTACCACGTGTCTTGTAAAGTAAGAGAATATTTTCTATCCCCATTTTCCAGTTGAATTTCTGAGGCAGTCTTCTCTCTCTCTCTAACAACCTATGTTTTGAAATCTGGCCTGTGGTTTTTTGTGTCCAGACCTGGGCTTGATTTTCAGAAAGGTCCAATGAAACAACTAGTCAGATGTGAGTCTTTTTTTTTTTTTTGGTACAGCAGTCTTTTATTTATTCATTTATTATTAATATCCTTATTAATATCCCTTTTTGATTCCAAAAACCAGTACTGCAGTATTTGGGTTCACTACACTGCACAGAAATATTTACATTAATCATTCATCTATTTTTAAAAATCATTTTTTTAAATAAAAGAACGTACTTGTTGGGAATAAACTTCAACAATATTTTAGCTATTACCCTCAATATTTCAACTAGAGCTCACCAACAGCACTCTTTCCCTAGTGTCCGCTATATATTTATTAGTTTAATGTGTATTACTGACTAGCTCCCATCCACTGCTCCAGGCATTTAAAAACCCACAAGCTTAAACAAGCTTAGCAAGAGTATCATCACTGAATAAATTGCGCAAGCGCCTATAATTACTCATTAATTAATAATAATGGTTCATGTCCCAATTAAGCCTCCTTCAAAGCTCTCTTTGAATTGCAGCTGAAGAGACTAGAGAACAACTAAAGTGAGTGTGCTTAGAGCAGGAGTCAGTTATTGGATAACAGCTGTCTGGGTCACAGAAAACCGGGAAATCAGCTCAGCATGCAGAGGTTTTATAACAGAGACACTGTTGTGCATCTTCCTAGAAAATGAGTAGAAGGCAGTCTAGAGGCAACAGGAGATAATGCACCATAAAACACAGGTTGAAGACATGAAGAAGTCATTAAATGTGTGTTTAGGGGTTTCAGTCTTCACCACTGAAAACCAGGTGAGCTATTCCCTAGGTCCACCTGAGCTTGGAGCAGCAGCCTACTTTCAGGTCATGCAATATTGCTGTTCCTCAATTCCTTCCTAAATTCTTCCTTTATCCATGTGCCCTCTCCCTGACCTGCTTATTTGCCTTACCTCAAAGATCTTTCCATTTTGCTTTAGCACATTTCCAACTCTGTTCATCAGAAACCTTGGAACTAGGGATTGTGAAGGGAACTACCGAGATGCTTTGTAGGGCTCTTGCAGGGGTGACGTGTAGGGGGTGCATGCGGGTGCATGTGCACCCCCTGGGCATGGCAGTGCACCCCCTACAAAAAGGGACACTGACAGAGGCGCCTGCGGGCGGTTGCCACTTGCCATCCCACTGCCAACACTCCCGGCAGTGTCTGCAGGTGGTCTGCAATCCCTGCTGGCCACTGCTGCCACTGCTGATGGTGTCTGTGGGTGGTTGCTGACCCTTGGTCAGTGCTTGTCACCCCTCCCCACACACGGCTGACAGCAGCATTGGCATCTGTGGTGGGAGTTCCCCCACTTACCGGCGCTGTGCTACCGCTGCCCCCACCAGGCTCCTGCTGCTGCTGTGCCCCTCCAGCCACCAGGAGCACGCGTCGTTCATGGGCTTCTATTTCATGAGCTTTCAAAGCACATGTGGCTGGAGGATCAGGTTAGAAGAGCTCCAATCCCTCCCTCCCCAGTCTCCATTCCCTGCTTTAGACCAACTATTTTTAGCATAAACCAGAGTACAAAGACAGCCTGTCTACCAGGATGATGATGTAGTAATGTGCATGATTCTAACTTGATGCTCTCCCTGACTGCTAGAAGAGCCAGCACAGCTGGAAGATGAAGGGCAAGCAGGAGACACTGATTAACTCCCACTGATTTCAAGGGGAGGAGATGCAGGCTCCAATCTCTATTTACTGTCCACACTTTGGCACCATGAACTTAACTTTGTACATAAATCTCTGTAAAATATCATGACTTTATAGAACTAATACAGCTTCCTACAAAAGAGGCCATTATAACTGGTGACTTTCATACAGGTGTTTGCATTTTGTCCTAATCAGGGCACAATTTAACCCATTTGGTGAATTCCTCTGCTCTCCAGGGTAGGTCTTGAGCCCTCCCATGTGTTTTACCTACTTCATCTTAGTGCCAAATAATAGCAATATGAGAACTCTTATACAGAATCCTATATGCATTTCATCCAGGCCAGTACCAGTCTCTGTTACTAGCCAGTACCCACTGTTCCTAACTCTAAGCATTTGGTCAATGGCATCTGGCTCTGCATGCTAATATTTTATATTTCCATTTTAAAATTCTGTTTAGTGAAATTCTGCGTGTTCTTACTTGTTTGCAGATGGTGTGACCTCTTTTTGGAAGCCAATAAGGTCTAGTCATCAGGGACATCCTGAGATAGTGAAGTCTACAGATGTTCATGCAGTGTTTAGAAGCATTTAGAGGACTCTATGCCTGGAAGGGTGTTTGCAAATAATGTTTTTTCCAAATATTTAGTCGGTCTAATAAAAAATATCCCATCTACCCGAAGAACCTGTCTGTCTAGAAGTGTGTCTGAAGTTTGGGCAGAACTAAAAAGTGACAGGAATGCCTGGCATAACTGTACTGTGGAGATGAAATGTGTGCACACTCTCTCGAACCTATAACCATGCATCCACATTATGGTATTTCCATGATGTCCCAAGGGTGATGAGTTGTTATATTCTTTGGGATCACTAACATAGTGGCACGGTTAGATAAAGGGATTTGGGTCTGGATAAATATAAGGACAGAGAAGGAAACAAAAATCAACTGCCCCAAGAAAGGATGTCTTAGGAAATAAAAAATATCACACCACATGCAGTATTATGCCTACCTGTTTCTGCACCCATGCACATGTATAGCTTTTTCATGCAGCAACTCACTTCACTTAAGTGAAGTGCAGTGAGCTTAGAAATAACCCTCTCTTAGCAGCTTCCATACATGATCCAGCAGGCACAATGCAGATTCAGAGCTACTTAAATTATTCAAACAACTGGAAAGAAAGAATGACAGCTCTGCCATCACAACAGATGATGAATTTTGAACCAAAGCTGACTGGCCGAGGCCTCTGTTGGAACAACAGCTTGTCGGAGCATGCTCTACAGAGAATCTCTTCTACAAATAAAATTACCACAGAAGAGCATGTGCACCTAAAAATGCAGATGTCCTGCAGATTTTATGAATACAAAAGATCAGACACCTGGTATCTCTGCACTGTGAATGCACAGAAATGGTCATAGCTAGATTATATAATCTGGATTACGAATGTTAACCATACTGAAATTGCTTGGCAAATGAGGACACCCAGGGGAGAACTGGGTTTTGCAAGCAAATTAAGAATTGTAAATTTATTATATTCTTGCTCAGTCTTCCCCTGGTGGCAGCAAGTACTTTGCAATCCTATGAAAAGCTGCTATAGCAAGGACATGCGGTCAAATTATTCTAAAAAATCAGATCTGTGGAATATGGGTCAGAATAGAATTCATCCCAAGTCAGTAAAACTCTAGAGTGTCTTCCAAGTGCTACTACTGACTATGGGCAGATCACAGTCTTTCAGATGTAGATCTCACTTTCAGTAAGCTTTGTAAGTCGTTTCGGGCTCAAGTCAAGGGAGGCAAGATGGATACAATTTGCGGTCTGTCTAATGTCTCTCACATCACAGCAATGTTATTTTGGAAGAAATTACATGCATCAACCAGGTTGTTATGAATGCAGTATTTCATGGCAAGATCCCTGACAGTCTTTAGATATTGCCTTTGGAGCTGTGCAGCCTTTACAAATGTATCACTAAGATTCAACTGGCTAACGAGGGGATATTTTTCAAAGATTCAGCATGGGTAGTCTTAATGTCATTCTGTGACTCGTCCGGCACAGTCAGGTTAGATAACCTCATATCAGAGAAATCAGCATGGTTCAGAGTCCCCTTGAATATTTCAGCTCTGCAGCGAGACCAAACGTATGAGGTCCAATTTAGAACAGAGATGCTGTTGTTCACTAAGTGAAGGAACTTCAGATGTGGAATGTGCTTGACAGCTTCAATTAACATTAGAAAAGTTGGATATGCTGTTGTGAGCCAAGTTCAAAAATTGTACATTGGCAAGTGGCTGAAAGTCCTTTTCATTCATCCATGTGGGAGATGTTCTTGTGATATAGGAATAATTAGCGAGGATTTAGTTAGGGAGCTTCTGGAGGGGTTGGACGTATTCAAGTCAGCGGGCCCGGACGATCTCCACCCTAGAGTTCTAAAGGAACTGGCCGAGGTCATTGCAAGTCCCCTGGCACGGCTTT
>NW_017728924.1:14793048-14799227 GCF_001723895.1 Crocodylus porosus | reverse complement strand
CTCTTTCCTGCCAAGGCAGGGAGTCGGACTAGATGATCTGCTCAGGTCCCTTCCAACCCTACAAACTATGAAACTATGAAACATAGCAAGTTATCATTTTTGTATTGTGCACACTAATTGAATCCATAGGCGACAGACAGTGAGGGTAGATATAATCCAGTCAAGCATGCGACAAGGCAGCTTGATATCAGCCAGCTCCCAGAAACTATTATCATCTTCATCTTCAATGCAGATGATACATTCCAGACAGATGTTCTCTTTATAGCTGGCAGTAAATGAACTCACAAAGATTTTGGTTTTTTCGGTCTTTGTTGTTATCACAAGCTAGGAAGGAGATAGAGAAAGATTTCTTTCCTTTATTTACCAAAGATTATTAAAATGTTTACTGCATATGTGCATTCATGTGTTTATTGCATGTGTGGACCGCGCCCTCCCCCTTCCCCCCCCCCAAGAAACTCTGTTTTGATAAAGAAAATAATATAAACCAGTCACTAGTGCCCAGCCCTTATCTATTGGGCTTCACTTTCTATGTTCTTCCCTGTTTTTCATACTAGACAGACCTGGTCTCCTGAGTAAAGTCTGTCATACATATGTAGCTGGGGTAGTGGATTAAGCAGTATGGGCTAATAGGGGCAATGCCATCATATATTATTTGCATTACAGTTGTGTCTAGGGACCACACTTAAATTGAAGATTGCAGTGCACTAGGTGCTATAGAGAGAGACGTTCCATTTTAAAGCAGTAATGACACGAAGAAACAAGACAGAGAAAAGAGGGTAGGAAGGGATAGCACTACATCTGCACCATACATGCACACTCCCCCGTACAACTCCTGCTGTCATGAAAATGGTTTTAAAGATAGGGGTGCTTGGCTTATTCCAGTAGCAATGAAAATGAAATAGGCTGACTTTCCACTTAAATGCACCCACTTTGTGACCAACCACAGCCTTTTTTCTTGCTGCTGTGATGCATCTCCACTCCAGCTAGGGATGTGGCATTCCTCTGGGCTAGGAAAAGCCTGAGCCTGAATTGATTCAACCTTTGCAGGTTAGTCTAACCTGGCTAGGCTGAACCGTTTTGTAACCAGACAGACATTCTCTCTGGACTGAAGAAACTGAGGCACATGCCTGCGGTGGCTGGAAGCTGGGGGGGTGGGGGGGAGGAGTGGGGTATGGGACTAGAGCAGACCTCCCTTCCTTTCTACAGCACTTAGCTGAGGGGCGTGGCCAGGCCCTGGCAGGATGCTCAGATTAAGGAGGCCTGCCTGCGCCATCCCAGGCTTTTCCCTGCTGACTGCCCAAAGGGCAGGAGTGTTGCCAGCCCCCAGCCCCCTGCTAGCATTCTGAGGCAAGGGCATTGTGCAATGCATGTATCTGTTGGTGACACAGAGCTTTTCAATCTGCCTCCCCGTTGTTTCTTTATACTGTCTGCAGCAAACTGATGGGAAAGCAAGCCAGCAGGGGGTTGTTAATAGTGTTACCAAACAGCTTACCAGCTGACCAGCTGATTAGCGCCAAAATGCCCTAAGCAGTCACTATTCTGTCTGTGTGTCCCAGTGAAATTGGAGAACCTCACAGACACCTCTTGGCATTAGCTAGCATACCATATGCCTAGGGTCTGTAGGGCTGGGGTCTGTGCTGTGGGAGATGGGAGGGGGGATTCCTGCTTGAGCAGTGAGGTGCAGGTTGGGCAGGGGAAAGCCAGGCAAACCCTGCTGTACCTGCAGTATCTGCTGGAGCTCCAGCCAGGGAGCAGAGGGGAGGGGCCATCTCTGCTATGGAGCAGAGAGCCCTGCCCAGTCCAGAGAGCATGCTGGGATGCTGGGAGGGTCTGGTTTATCTTAAACCAGCAAAAGGTCTGGAACAGATATTGCATAAAGCGGTTTGAGTCAAATCAGTTAAATCTGATAAGACATTCAACCACATTTATCTCAAACCAGTTTCAGCCATTTTCAAACTGGTTTATGAGCACCGAACATCTGTTCTGTTATGGGTTTAAACCAGTTTCTGATCACTTAAACCAGCTTCTGTGTAATGTATGTCCCTAGCCCTGGTGTCCAGTGACTGGCTGCTGTGTTTTCAGGAAGCTGGCCTTGTCCCCTTAAACCAACAGGGCAGACAGTGCTGAACTGTCCCTACAATTAGTCCTCTGGTGTGCTTGTAGACTGCCTTGATAGTACTATCTTCTCTTGATTTTGGATCCTGATTTTGCTCCTTGTTTCTGCATGCCTAGTATCCATCTGGTTCCTTGCCTGGAGTTTTCTCCTGACTGCATTTCTTAGCTCTTGAACCCTGGACACTTCCTGTCTTGGTTTCTAACTCTGGCTCCCAACCCTAGCTCAACTCTTAACTCAGTCTGTTTTTGTCCTTGTCTAGCCCCCTGGGACTAGGGCTGACTGTCCACTTCCTGATTGTTGACAGCTACATCCTCTTCCACACTCTGGTTGTAAGCAGAATTTCAGTCAATTTTCACAAATGCCAAATCCCCTAATAGGACACTTTCTGCCATGTAGCTGGTCACTTGCTTATATCACTATGCCCATTTCCACAGATAGTTGCCCAGTCATGTGCATTATGCAAGGTTTCCACAAAGACTCACTAGACTCTGCAAGACATGGAGTGTCACCCGAATGTGACTGGTGAATAATCAGGCTTTAGGAGTTCCTTGAGGCAATTTGTACTCTGCAGAAAGGGCTATTTAGCTTTTGTCACGCACAAACCAACAGGAAGCCATAGCAACCAGACAACAGAATAGCAAACAGGAGAACACAGCTGCAGAAAAAACTGGTGCATTTAGCCAGCCTCCTCTGGTGGGGGAGATCTTTTTCACCCACAAAATAATCAGAACTTGAGAATTAATGTTAGTGGAAAAGACATAGAAAGCCCATGACTGACCTTGCATTAAAGCTTTTAAAAAATGTGCTTTTAAGTAAAGTGAGAGAGTTAAACCTAGAACAGCAGGGAGGTGAAAATAATACCTGAAATCTCACAAAACTATTCCTGTGCATCTCTCTTCTATATTTCCTTTCCATTAGAACAAAGGCACAACCTCTACAACCTAGCATAGGTTTGCTGTGAGCTGAGTTACACCATGGATGAATTTGACTCAAGATCAATAGACACAAAAATAATGAAAAATAATGAAAAATAGCACAGCTATAAAAAGGATGTTAAGAAATTCTTTAAAAAATATTCCCTGAGTTTTTCCACATCTCTTTATGGAATCTCTCAGCATCACAGATGAGCCTATGAACTTCACTTATCAACCTCCTAGATAGAGAAACTCATGGACTCAATATAGACATTGGATTTATGACACACTATAACCTGCCCGATATCTGACTCCCCTTTTTTACCTGTCCACTTTTACCTGCTACATCCCCCTATCACCCCCGCCCCCCCCTTGCTTCCCAGCCTGTCCTTCATCCCTGACACCTCAATTTACATTTTCACTGACTGGGTCTCTTGCCTGCATTGCATGCCAACCTCTGGCTTCTTCACTATTTATTCCATCCAGGAAGAGTAGGGAGCCTTCCCAGTGCGGATGTGATCTCAGCCCACCCACCTGTGTCTGGGCCAACCACCTGCCCCTCCTTTTTACTGCCACACCTTGATGGAAAACTGATTCAGATGTTTCCCAGGTGGAAGGCTGCCATTTAGGACCCTGATGTCTAGGGGTGACATCCGTTCTGCAGCTCCATATTTCCCCTAACACATGCCTCGCAGATGGCATCCCAGGCAGCTCAGCTCACCTGCAGCCTCACAACCCCACTGCAATCAGCAAGCCTCAGGCCTCTCAAAAATCTTACAGATCTGGGTTTTCCCTAGCCAGGACTGTGCATGCATGTGATGACTGGAGGTTATAAGGCACGCCCTACCCGCCTTTCACCAGGCAGGTTTGCGGTCCTGGCATTTCTTGGGGGCTGCCACACCACCAGCAGTCCCACCAGGCCTCCCGGCCCTGGCAGGATACAGTGTTAAGTCATGCCCAGGACCTGGGGCCTCCTCCTTCCCCACAGCCCCAGCACATACCTCCAAGTTCGACCTGGCATGGGAGCTCTGCAGGGAGACGTTCTTCCCCTGCTGGCTAATGATACAGAGAGTGCCGCCTCTAGCTAGATCTATTTTTCTAGATTGCCGCCTCCAGCTAGATCTGTTTTTCTAAATCTAGAGCAGGGCACTAAATGATTAAAAAAAATAAATAAAGGAAATAGGTGCGGATGGAGGAGGAGGACGGCACTCACTCCGTTAGCATGTGCAGCTCGGGGAACCCCAGCAGCTGCTCTGCCAAACCAGGATCCAAGGAGGTGTGGTGAGGTGTCACAACATCCCCAGCAATGCTGAACACTGGTCAGTGGACAGGTGTTCCTGGGCAGCTGTGGTCAGATCCTGCCACATCTGGCTTTGGCCTGCCCAGTAGGCCAAGGGGTCGCAGAGCAGCAGCTCCACATCCTCAGCAAGATAGGTAACCACCAGTGCTACCTGCCCGATGCTGGGGTCTGGTGCCTCTGTAGCCCACCATGGAAGCCAAGCCCTTGACCCAGATTGGCAACACCTGTGGTGGACGAGACTGGCTAGTGGATGGAGTGCTGGCACAGGACAGTAGATCCCCTTCTTCCACATCCCCCTGCCTCTGCCCTTCTGCCTCCCTGACCATGTTCATCAGCACCTCCATCAGATGATCCAGGGTTTTGCTGGTGTACACACTCCCCTTTAACTTCAGGTCTCACATGGCCGTCCGCAGGTGGACCATACTGGACCGTAATGGATCCAGCCATTTCTTGATGCCCTCCTTCAGTTGCTTCACCAGTACCTGCACCTCTGGTGACAGTGGCTTGCCCCAGCCAAAAACATTGATTCCTGGAACTTCTCCATTTGGTCCTGAAGCTCCCTCACTATGGGGATCACTTGGTTAAGGAGGGCATTGCCAGTGCTGAGGGTCTCGGTGGCCTTGAGGAATGACTTGAGGACCACCAAGATTTCAGATATTGTATCCCACTCTGTTTTGTTGAGGGGGCCGCTGATCCCAATCTCCCCAAGCAAGGCCATCTCATGGATGGGCTTCTGTTGCTCAACCAGGCTTTTGGGCATCAGATATGTGGAGTTCCACTGAGTCTCCACATCCTGCATGATTTTGTGCTGCGGGATGCTCAGCTCTGCCTGTTTGTCCCTGCAGCATCTTGCCCGCCTTGATGCTCCAGTGGAAGTAGCCTGCCACCTTCCTGCATTTTGAAATGAGCTGGCTGGTTGTGACGGCACCCTCACCGGCAGCTCTGCCCCCCTCCAAGGTGTCCCTGACTATAAGGTGGAACTTGTGCACCACACAACAGATGCCAGCAAAGTTGGCATCACGGACTGCCTTGACCATATTGGCCCCATTGTAGGTGACCATGAACCTGCAGGTGAACTCATCCTGCCCGAGCCACCCCTGCACCATAGGGTTCGTGGCCGCCCCCATGATCTCTGTTGCCATGTGGGACTTATTCATTACCCCTGCGTGAAGGAGAGCCCACCGACGGCTTGACTGATCGCACCAGTGAGGGAGAGGTAGGTATGATCTCCACCCCAGCTGCTCCAGATGTCTGAGGTGAAGTGTAAGACCACCTATGACCCTGCCTTGTGCAGCTCCTCCCTCAAGTACTCCCTGCATGCCTCATACAGGGAGGGCACCTATCACAGGCTAGCTAGGCGCTGTGAGTGTATCAGCCATTAGGCTGCGGGGTTCAGGATCGAGTCGGCGAGTCGGGAGTGAAGTAAAGGCAGATTTACTTATAGCTTAGCATACAACAGCTAACAGAAAGGTTAATGTGACAAACAAATAATACAATAATAAAGAGCTAATAGTAAATAATAACAACAGATAGACAAAATGACAGAGAGTTCCCACATGGGGTTGGCAACTTATCAGCAGTCCCTCTATGCCAGATGCATGCCAAGTTGTTCCAGCAAAATCTGGCATCCTCCATCAACGCTGTCCGAGGGGTCACCGGGAAGGTCCCTTGGTCAGGATCCCGTCCTCGCTTACACTGGATCCACCCCAGAGTGCTGAGGGAATTAGCTGTGGTCATTGCAGGACCCCTGGCACAGCTTTACAAGCACTTGTGGTGCTCTGGTGTGGTGCCAGAGGACTGGAAGAGGGCCAATGTGGTTCCCATCTTCAAAAAGGGGAGGAAGGAGGAC
>NW_017728924.1:14767444-14791683 GCF_001723895.1 Crocodylus porosus | reverse complement strand
GATTTAGGCTAGATATCAGGAGGCGCTACTTCACATTCAGGGCGGCTAGGATCTGGAACCAACTTCCAAGAGAAGTGGTGCTGGCCCCTACCCTGGGGGTCTTTAAGAGGAGGCTAGATGAACACCTTGCTGGGGTCCTTTGACCCCAGTACTCTTTCCTGCCATAGCAGGGGGTCAGACTTGATGATCTGCTCAGGCTCCTTCCGACCCGACTAACTATGAAACTATAACTATGAAACACTGGGAGTCTGGGGTCCAGGATTGGTACAGTGATGGTCCTTCTGTCCTGTCCTTCAAACTGGTTACTTGACATGCGCTTTCCTTTAAGCAAATTACACCACATTACTTTGAGGTTTGAAATTAGCATTATTCTGCCCAAGCTCAACCCCTTGGTTTCTTATTCCATGGATTACTTGGGATGTGCTAATTATATTAGGTGGTTAGATCTTGTTATGGCTGACCTTTAAAAAACCTGTTAGATCAGCTAATGTAGTAGTTTTGCTTATTCTTGGGTGCAGTCAGTCCCATGATCAGTGCAAACAGATTCAACACTTTGGTTAAACTGTGACGGACAAATTCCACTTGCAGGTTGCAAACTTTGTATTAGCTAATCTTAACTGCTATTCAATTGCCTGGATGTCGCCAAGAGCATATATTTATTTCTCATGATAGTAACCCTCTGGTTCTGGCCACCACAGGCACGACTGTCCTGCTGAAGGTGGGGCATGTGTGCACACCGTATGATGAGGCCACAAGTGTCATGAGCCACCTGAACCCTGGCCACTCAACTAAGAAGGGCTGGCCATCTGGAGCAAGCATCTCCCCAATGCTCTAGATGACCTTGCTCACCTTGGGAATGTGCCCCCTTTGTCCCTGCCTTACTCCCACTTGTCCAGGGTGGCCTGCCTCTGCTTCTGGGGGACAGGGGCTTTGGAACAAGAGGAGGACTTTCCTTTGGGTATGCTTCCACTGGTGCTGGGCTGACAAAGGGTGGTGCCTGCAGAGATGAATCCGCATCCTTATGGTGCTGAAGTGTTTCTTGTCCTTGGCCCAGCTGGTTTTGCAAGGGCAGTGTAGGCAGATAGCATATAGATAGCATGCTTGGGATCATCTGCCACCTCAAAATGATCCCATGCTACACTACCCCCTTGCTTCTGGGGTGCGGGTGTGGATCCTGCCTTATCCCCCTCCTCAGCAGGCAGAGGCACAATGACAGGGGAAGCTGAGCCACCTGCTCCCACAACCTCCTCCACAGTGCCTCCAGAGACCTGGCTGAGGGGTGTGAAGCAGAAACTCAGGTTTCCCCTCCTTCCCCTGGCTATGGCACTGAGCTCCCCTGGTTCCAGATCCAACTCCTTCTTGGCACTGGGAGGCTCATGTGCTCATGCTGGGAACTAAAATTGGGGTGGAGGAGACAGTCATACTGGTGGTTTTTGTGCTGGGGGTTATTACTGCTGGTATTAGTGGAGGTGGGGCATATGCAGACACTGCTTCCACCTCCTTGCTGCCACTAGCAGCAGAAGCCTCATGGCTGCTAGAGAAGAGGGTGCGTCTAAGCTTGGGGAAGGGAGGGAACTAATAGCTCTTCCTCTGCCACCTCTCGCTCCCCTGCCAGAAGACCTGGCACCTGCCTTTCCAACATGCTTCATAATGTTTGCTGTGCCGGAAAATATGTATGTGTGTGTAATATATCTTGTATGTGTTTAATATATGTGCGTGTGTAATATCACTTCTCTGTGCAATATATCTTCTTCTATCTGGTTATTTTACTATACTATATATATATTCTTCTTTCTGTCTGCTTATTTTACTATATCTTCTATGTCTTTACTATATCTTCTTCTATCTGCTTACTATATCTTCTATCTGTAATATATTGGAAAGGTATATATCCAATCCTTTCCCAAAAAAAGAGACTATCAAGAGACTGACTAGGAAGCCAGTCACTGCAGCCAGCCACAGTACTTTTCACCCACTGTTGCTTCCAGTCATACAGCTCACAAAAGGGACAGAAAGGCTTCACACAGAGCCTTATAACCTGTTTCTCCGGCCCTCCCCCAGAGCACTGGGATTGGAAGGACCTCAGGGACAGATCGCAGACACTGGTCAGCTACAGATGTCAGTATGAGAGCAGTCCTTCTGCCCCTTACTTCCCCCTCCCGCTTTGGAGTTTCTGTTTCGCTGCAAGCCCACCGCCGAGACATTCCAAAACATCCCAAAAGTTTTGGACGGTTTCATTTCATTTCGGAGATGTTTCGGAGCCTTCCGTTTTGTTTTGGATTCGGTGTTTCGGGTGCCGAAACACCTCCAAAACAAAATGGCTGCTGAAATGTCGCGCAGCCCTAGGGGACAGCACTTTATTTTTAGAACATTTTTTTTTCTTTTGGTGATTCCATGCCAAAATCATGGGGATTGCCATTTTCTCAGTTTCTGTGAAACATGTGAAATCACTAATAGTGTAGATCCCTAACTTTTCAGAGTCTCAGTCTTTTGTCAATGGCAAAAAAAACACATTATTAAAACAGAAAGTCACATATGTACTGAGGAAGTTGGAGCAAAGTTGAAAATTGTTTGATATAAGACAGTTTCATAATACCCATCCCATTATCTCTGCCTTTTAACATGCTTCAGAGGACCCTTCTCAAATGGGCAAGTGAAAATTTATTTCTAAGAACCACACATTGTGAGCTGATAGTGAAACACAACGCACTGCAGGATGCAACAAGCAGCTGCTATCTTAGCACAGAAATATTGGGAAAAAAGAGATCTAGAACAGACTTTATTAAGCAGATAATGGACACTATTTTAACATTATAAAGTTCAAGGCACAGTCGTGACAGAATCAGAACTGTGATATTACATATTCATACAGACACATAACAGTACTAAATATTGCACAAGTTTGTTCGAAAGAGGAGGAGGAAGAGAAGAAGAAGAAGGATTTTGCCTCCTTTGAGATTTTGTCAATTCCTTTTGGTACGAACTGTTATATATAAAACTATGAGACATTTCACTATCATTTGTAAAAGTGTACTGGCTTATGCAGTGTAATATTCAGACAATGGTTTTCAGGGTCTTGAGTGTGTTGTTTTTAAGAAAGGAGAGGTTTTACACTTGGCTAGTGAAATTAAGTGACACTGCTACAAGTAATAAAAATAAATAAAAAACCTGGTTTAACGTGTATATTCACTTATGACTACATATTATTCAAATAGTTTTGATTACGCATTAGAATTTAAACTCCTGATATCACAAGGTCATCCAGCAGGGATAAAGTTTATTGACAAAACTTCTGTTTATATTTGTGGAAATATAAACCTGTCATGGTATTTCAGCTGCATGGTACAATCAAACTAGAAAACATTTTGGTTTTTCAATGTAAAGCATTATATAAATTACTTTATTCACAAGGCATCAAAAGATAAACATTCTAAAAACGTCTACAACTCATGACAGAAATATTTGTTGGACAAACAACTCTGTTTTCAAGGAGATGGACTCAAGGTGTCCTGGACCAAATCTACAGCACTGAATATTTCAATGCATTGTGTATTTGTTCAAGTTCAAAACGCATTTCCAGTCAGCTGATTAAAACGAGGCACCTCAGTTTTGGTTAGGACAGTTTCTGTGCTGCAACTGGATCAAATATTGGTTTAAATGGATTCAGCGAACAGCTGGAAAACTCTTGAGAGCCTTGCGGGCGGGAGTGGGGAAGGGGACTTTGATATACAGCTGATTTAACCAAATCCATTCACCTAAAATGTTTAGTAATGAGTTGTTCTCACAACTGTCTGTTTTGTAACTATCAAATGGGAATTTAAACCAGGGCTTAACCAAAAATGACTGTTCCTGCTGCCTGTGGCCAAAGCATAATTCTGATATGGAGTCATTTCAAGCTTTAGTACAGAATTACAAAGCAGATCCTGGGTCCAAAGAGATCAAGGCCAGAATTTCCTCACAAGCCAAGGCCCTGTGTCCTTCTTGCAGGATGAAGCAGGAAAAGACTACCTGTTGGCATCGTTTAGAAATACCTTCTCTTTCAAATTGAAAGTCTGTCCCCATGTGACGATGCTCCTTTTAGCAAGTACTTCCCATTCCACCTGCTGGATCCCACCAAGAACAGCCTCTCAAAATAAGGGGAGAGGACAGAGAGAACTGGAATAATTTGGAAGCAAATTATCAATTCTGAAGCACTAAACATTGCCTAGGCAGTAGTAGTTTTTACACAAATATCCATTCATTTTCTCATAAATAGCTTTGCTGTTGAAGACTACCATTTAATGAAATGGTTTTACTGCAGTATAACAATATTTTCTGTCATCAAAATGGACAAATATAGCTATGGTCTAGAATAAAAATCTTAAAAAAAACCTTTTTAGTTAGCAATCTCAGGAAAGCAAACTCTGTAGAAGTGTGTTGTTTCCCTAGTACCCAATTCTCTACCTTGTGTAGCAAGAACAATAACAAATAACATATTGCACTCATTGGAACATGAAAAATGTGCTGACCTTGTGCCTTCTTGATAGTGTATTCCACCGCACAGCCTTACTGCTTTCAAATTTGGATATTTTCCCCTTAATACTCAAGTAAGAGAGATTTCAGTGATGAATTATTTTAAAACAGAGCAAACTCTTCTTATGACTTTTTATATGCATCATGTATGTGTTAAATTAACTTCAAAACCAGAATGCTAATGTTTAGCAATCTGCATTGTCTATTCCTGATTAGAGGTGTTCTCAATTCTCTGAAAAACACAAATGGAAATTAAACAGTCACCTCGTGGCTCCAATTCCATAGTGCAGTTCATAAGAATTATTTACCAAGAACCTGCCTTTGGTTAGCTCTCACTGCAGTAAAGTTTACAGATTAATAAACATCCCAGGTAGATTATTGGGTGATAAACACCAATTTAACTTTCAATCATTCTGATTTAATAATAAAATATATTTGCACTTTGAGCATTCAGTTCTGTAGGAAATGATGCTGGATCTTAACCTTCCCAAACCGAGAGAGTTTGGATTCAGGGTTTTAGCTCAGGAACATTCCTGGTATGTGGACACTTGACAACATTACAAGTAACTGATGGTAGCTCTGTACACAATAAATAAAGGAAATACTTTGGTATTCATAGCCAACTGCAAGGAGTGAACTGTAAAAAGATAAGAGCAGTGTAACATCTATATGTGTAATATCTATATGAATCAGCTGAGTTCATTTAAAGGGAAAGAAATAGTTCTGCTAACTAAACACCACCTACTTGAAATGAATATACAGGTTTCTTAGCCCAATAATTCACCTAGTAGCATAGCGTGTTAGATGCTCAGAAAGATCCCAGATGATGCATTTTTGGAGCTAGCAAAGAGCAGGAGTGAAACGACAGCTCAGCCCAGGGTGTGTACTTTCAGAGTGCCTTCTCAGTAGCAGGAGTGTATTGGGACATGAGTATTTGGAAAAAAGAAAGATAAACGGGGACCAAATAGTAGAAAGGCCCCTTAATCTTTCTATGTATGATACAAAATCCAGATCAAAGGGGATGAGATGCTTTGAAGGCTGGAGGGGGAAATATTAAATAACATAAAAGGTAAAATGTTTGAGGAACCATTTTTGTACGAAGTAGGGGTATAAAAATATGAAAAATCCTGAAAGTTATGTAGTAAGGCACATCCACTTGCAAACAACGTTCACATTTAAGATCCTTGTGATGCACACTTTAACTAAGCTAGGCATAAAAAAACTGCCCACAGTTGTCCATTATTTATTTCCCAGCCTATTTCTGCAGTCCCTGGAGGGTTTTATTTTGGTATCAGTCAAAAATAATATGACACTAACAGTTTCATAGGACTGTTACCCAGCTTTGCTGGGAGGCTTTAGTAGCTACTGTTCCTTTTCTTTTTGCTGTGACTGGGTTAAAAAAAATACTGGAAGGCCATTGCAAATAAAACAGAGCAGCTTTTCAGTTTGAAGCATAAAAATATTTTCTTTCCCATATAAATGAGCAATTAAATGCATAAAATAAAAACAAGTCAGACCTCCAGAACATGTCAGTGCTTATAAAGTGTCCTGGCCAGCCAAGTCTTTTTCAGAATTTTTCATAACGCTGTGTCGTCTTCCTCCCTGAAGTCCCCCACTAAAAGCGAGTGCTTGTCTGGCTCACTGAGAACTATGCTGTTGAGTGATCGTTTATCGGAGAAAAGGGAGTTTATCGAGGCTCTGCTGTAATTGATGATCCGATCCATTAGACTCAGTTTAGGAGAATCTTTCCCTGTTTCATTAATTCCAATATGAACACTAATTTCTGAAGGACTCTTGTGTTTCATTTGGCCACGGGCACGGAGCTCATATTTCTCAGAACTTGGTTTCTTGTAACTAAAAAGAAAAAAATGCAATTCATATTAGTTTGAAGAAACTGCAAGAAGGGAGGAAACTGTACTGCATATACATGTGTATGAATTAGAAGCATTAATACACAGTGACACTTATTGCACAAAAGCTTGTAATTGTTTATCTTTTGGGTGATATTCATATCAAATGAGTGCTTAATTCCTTTTTTAAAGTACATGGGAGTGAAAAGCAAAGCAAAGCAGACTTGTACCACTCTATAAGTCTCCCTGATTGACTGGTGGTGAATGCCCCAGGTACAAACAGACAGAATGCACCTACTGAGTTCGCAACTGGAAGAGGCATGGCCCCAGTGTCCCACTACTTAACAAGCTACCACTTCTTTACCCAGGAGCCACTGACATCTGTAGTGTGGCATGGACCTTTACTTACTCCAGCTTTCTATTACAGCTGCCTGAGGAGTAAGAAATGGAACAAACAATAACATGTAACATTGTTTATTGCAATAATTTATATTCCAGTGTTCACAACATCCTTGCTCTATAACCACAACAGTTTGGAAATGGTCAGCATGATTTGGCAAAGCTTCTATCAGATTTCCAGGGTCAAGAATTTTTGTGTGCTATGCGCATAGTGATTTTTATATACAAAAATCACTTCTCAGTTTCGGAGTTCTCATCATGTGTACTCAGACTGCCATTAAAAGTCACCTTTTTAAGGTGCTTTAAACCAATTTCTTACTCTGTTCAAATAAAATAGACAGAAAAGAAGCCAAGAGAGGAGAGCTTTGAACAAGGTGACAGCCCTGAGGCCAGCTCCTGCTAGGCACCTGAATGACAATTCAGAGCTGCGATTAGATCTTGGAACTCTCTGCCTCCTAGCCCTGTGCTCAGTTTCCTAGGCCCAACGGCCTCTATAAGACACCAGACCTGTGCCTAAAGATCATCTTACACCATGAACTACGGAATTGCTTATACTTACAGCTTTAGCATCAGAGAAGAAAGTACAACAGAAACGGAAGAGGCGGCCATAGCTGCAGAGCCCATCCATGGCTGCAGAACCAAACCAACTGGCAGGAAGACACCTAGGGAAGAAATCGCCCACCACTATTTACACATAAGCACATAAGCATTCACAGAATGAAATCATTAAAAAACTGTTCAGAACAAGTAGGTGTGCTGTAGTAGATTAGAATTTTCCAGTTGTTTTAGATAACCTGTTCTAAAGTATATCTAAATACTCACCCTCTTGCCTCCACAGCTGTAGTGTTCCCTTCACAGGCCTCAAACTCTGGGTTATATTTAATATAATGTTGTTGATATACAGAACCTAACCATTGGGAGATGACTGTGCTACCCTGCCACAATTTCTCTGAACTCTAGAATCTTACTCTGATAATCACTCACAAAAAGCCAATACCATTTCACATACTAGCAAAGCCCCAGGCCAGTACCACAATGAAACATTTACATACCAGCAGCTACAGGAACTCCAATAAGGTTATAAATCAGAGCAAAGACAAAGTTGATCCGGATCCTTTTGACAGTCTTCCTTGATAAATCTATACTTGCCACTACATCCATCAAGTCATCCTGCAAATCAGTAAATACTTACAAAAGTCAAAGAAAAATAAAAAAGGTACAAATGTGATTTCATCATTCACTTATTTTTTAAAGCTAAATATTAAACCCTGGCATTTCTGACACAAAAGTACATGTGGTGTTTCTTAGATTAAGCCTTTCCCATAGGTTTATGCTTGTACTGCACCTGGCATGATAGGCTCCAATTTTGACTGCAAGCTCTTGGCACTACAACAATTCAAATAATCCTTATAGTGTGTTAGTGTGGTAAGAGAGGAATGCTTGTGAAGGTATCTATCAAATGAATTTAGGAAAAAAGTTGCACTCTTGGATGAAGCATGGCATATGGGAACAAGCAGTAGATATGTCTGAGTTACTACAATGCCCAAGGCAATTCAACTTTATTTTGGTACATTCCATTTCCTCCACAAAGGCCCCCCTCTCCTTTACCCACCTGCACACTTGGCCCTGTTGCCACAATAAAAAAGGGAGCTGGGGAAAGCCAGAAAGACTCATCACTGCTCAGGAATCAGACAGCGCCTGTTTCTATCTTGCCCCAGTTCTAGGGGTCCGAAGAAACGAACAACAACACACGAGCAGCAGACCCAGTGCAGGCCAGAGGGGATGAGAGGGACTGACCTCATGTCCGTCCCTTCACTGAATGCCCCGACTCATTTTGCATTAGTGAAACAACCTTAGTTTAGTTACTTACCCTAATTAGAACCACATCTGCAGCCTCAATGGCAACATCAGTGCCTGTGCCAATAGCAATTCCAACATTAGCCATGGCAAGAGCAGGGGAATCATTGATACCATCTCCCACCATCGCTACCCGCTTCCCTTCATCTTGTAACTGTTTCACTTTGGCTACTTTGTGGGAAGGAAGAACCTCAGCAAACACTTTGGTGATGCCAACCTAAAGGAAGAGAGAGGACAAAACCTCAACTTCTGTCTGAGTTTAAATGCTTTTAATGCTGCCACTATCTACAGGTATCGACCTGGATTAACAACAGAAACTCCAATTGCATTGTAGTTGTTGAGCTGCAAACCAAACACATCTTTTCCCTGTCTTACTGTGTTATTTTTCCAGGGCTGGGAGTAGCATGAGGAAGAGCTCAACTTCCGGATTTGATTTAGCAATAAAAGTAATAACTGACTGATTGGTTGGGAGAAACCAGTTATCTTAACAGTAGAAATAAAACTGAAGTTAAAGAAGAGTTTAAGAAAATATCCCCAGAACAGGATGTGAGACTCCTCTCCGCCTAGGGTGAAGTGCAACAGGATTCACTGGGAGGAAAAAGTCCATAAGCAATGTAGGAATATTCAAACAATTTACCTGAGCAGCAATAGATCTGGCTGTTTTGCTGTTGTCTCCAGTCATTAGAACAACTTCTAAGCCCATAGTCTTCAAAGTGTAGACTGCCAATTCAGCCTCGGGTTTCACCGTATCAGCAATTGCTATCAAGCCACAGAGCACTCCTAATAAAGATAATGTATGATAATAAGTATGTTCCTATTGAAGTTTTCTGCACCTTTAGGAGGCAGAGACCCATTCCTCAGAGTTTATAATATTCCCTCTTCTCCTTCACCTTAGAAGTGTTGCACAGTAGCCAAAAACCCAGGCCACTGAGAAGGGCTGGGAGAAACACTGCATTTCAAAATATTACAAGAAGTATAAAGGTAGAGACCAAGTTGTGACCCCATCACTTCCATCACAGTCTACTGTGTCACAGTCATCTGTCTCTCTCATCACTTCCTATTTAATGGTCACAAGTCAAAGAATGCAGGAAAATGGCCACAATCTTACCATCAACAGCCACTAGGACAGCAGTGCGACCCCTTTGTTCATGTTCAACCATGGCATTATCAACATCACTTTGAAGGAGGATGCCATTTCTATTCATCCACTCCCGGTTTCCAATGAGAACAGAGTACTTCTGAGAATTCAAAGTAGCTGAAGGAAGAAAATGCAGTCCTATCATTATCTGAATACTAGGCAGCCCCCCTGTTAATCTACATGAGGATTCACAGGGTACTTAGACTGGCTGGGAGGACCAATATCCACAATCCAAATAATGCTTAGAAAGAGTTTCTCCTTCCCACCTCCCAAACTTTTCACTTCTTTGTTCTTGATAGAGGCAAGAATTAGGTCCTCTGTAATGACAAACTCTTAGCATTTTAGCTGGAAGTCTCTACCATACACACTACCATACATGGAAAGCATTGAGTCTGCTTCCTCTCAGGGTGTTATAGTACATCCAAGAGCTGTGAACATGAGCCTCTGTGGGTACAGATTGGTCAGCTGTGTAAATGACATGAAGATTCTGGGTAGCAATCCCTTGGGAAGAAAAACAATAGAAAGACAGAGAAGAGCACTAAGAGCCAGCTCCCATGTGCTATTACCAGCTCTGTTGCCAACTGCTGTTGGCAAATAACTTTAATTACAGGTGCCTCAATTTAATATAACTCCTTTCACTTCAATGTCCCTCAGGCACACACCTGCATCAATATCACCATTTTACGGATGAATAATGTGCAGAACTGTATTAATTTAAAGAGCCGCTCCAGGAGGATGCAATCCCAGTTCTCCAGGGTGAAAAGTTAATGGCCTATAGCAGCTTCTTCCCTAAGGAGTCTAAACAAAGCACAAAGAAAGGAATCCTCATTCCTGAAATGATGATTATTTTATAAGGCTACACCAGCTTACCAGGTAGCTGGGCATCAATAATCAAGGCTGGTTGCACTGATTCCTCAGTGTCCTCATCAATTTTTACCAGTGTTGCATTTTTAATGTTGTTTCCTTCAATCCTTTGATTCCTCCTGTACAGCAATGCCTCAATATTGGTGACTTTACAGCTAATGCCACAGCCTGGAACTACCTGGAAATCTGTGCATGTCCCAAGGGTTTCTGAATCCAGTTCCTGGAGGAAAAGGAGATACATCAAGCATTTGCTGATCCACACAGATCTCAGTTACATTTATAAAACCTGCCTTCTAGCAAAATGCACCTAACCCCAAATCTAGATCATAAGCCAAGAAGATGCCATCATCAAAGACAAGTTAAAGCGTGGGGTTCTAAAGCAGGTGACATGGTATCAACAACCCATGTGGCTTTGCACTTTTCTGTTTGCTGAACTCTCCAAATGAAAGGTCCCTTCAATAAGCAAACTGCAGTCTAGACAATTGAGGATTCTTCGCAGATGTTTTAAAGGAAGTGCTGTGAGAGAGGCGCTCTCTCACTGCAATACATGCTGCCCCTGTGAAAGGATCTTGGTACTATACCTTCTTGCAGTGTTTTGTTATCGCTACGCCAAGGGGATGTTCACTGTTACTCTCTGCAGTGCCCACTATTGCCAAAATCCTGTTGTGTGGCATCCGGTTACTCTCCACGAGAATCTTCACCTGCATCACTTGAGGTGCTCCATGCGTAATGGTCCCTGTTTTATCAAACACCACTACCTTAACCTGCAGCAAAACACAAGACTGCATTGTTGCATAAAGACCTTATTGCAAGGCGCACTCAGATGATCCTTGGCCAAGTTACTTTACTTCACTTTACAAGGATTCACAAGCTTATAACTGTGTTGTGATCTGGTAGAACTCTGTGCACTATTCAAGCACAGAACCCAGCGTTTAGAATCCCACCAAGTTAAAGCCATGGGAAAAAACCCAGCATGTTCTTACCTTACGTGCCATCTCTAGTGGCTCCCCACCTTTGATCAATATGCCATTCTGTGCTCCTACTCCAGTACCCACCATCACTGCTGTTGGGGTAGCTAAGCCCAGTGAGCAAGGGCAAGCAATACACAGGACTGTGATGGAGGCTTGGAAAGCAAAGCGGATTATCACTTCAGTTTTGGAAATGCTCTTACTGTAACCCTAATGACGAAGAAATTCATGTTTAGCAAGGGGATACAATGGGTTGGGATGTATGCTTTACAATGTTCACATACGTAATTACACACACAGACTCATGTTAACATGGAAAAATTAATTTCTCCAAAGTTGGGAAGTGCCAAACTCAAGATTGCCCATGTAACCTTAATTTTTTTCCCCCCACAGTGCATATGTCATTGCCTGGTCTCTCTCTCTTAACCATAAGACTCCTGTCTTGATTTATTTCTTTAATTAAATTAGACAGTACTAGCCATGGTAATCCCTTAAATGATAGCATAATAAAAGATATTCTTTATTGTTATATATACAATAATACAAAAGATATCATAACTGATAGCCTATGAACAGCATATTGTCAGTTACCCAAAACAGGAATCAGCTACTAAACTGCCACCTAAACACTCCTCTGGTGCAGATTTGAATGCTGATTCTCTACTGGGATTCACAGGCTTATGAACTGTATTGACTTTAGTCAAGGCTTTGCACAGAGCAGTGCCAGCAAAATCTAATTCAGAATTAAGCCCTAGGACTTAAAGAATCATCTTTCTCATGAGTACCACAGGCAATGGAGAAGGTTCAAGGGTTCAGTAAGTTTTTTGGGTAGCTCTTTCTTTTAGAAGATTAATTTTAATTAACTTACTTGTTAAACCAAATAAAATGTATTTTTTAAAAAGTATTTTGCTAATTATTAAGTTCTTTAAAAAGATGTTCCTTTATTTTTAGTTCTGAAGTTGACACTTGCAGAGAACCATTGGTAAGCAGTGTCATAAGATGGCAGCCCATACTCAAAAATAGCTGTACGGGTTGATGAGATCAACAAAAACTGGTAATTGCCTTGACCGTTTTAAATGTTCTGTAAAAAGAGTGAATTAACTGTGATGTGCCAGAGCCATAGCAAGTTCATTTGGCATCCAGGGCAGACATAGGGTGGGGAGGATTTATATTGACCAGCATGTGTGGCACGGGAGGGAAGGGTTGATTGGGGATGGGGAGTTGTACCTTCCCAGCTCTTCTCACTTCAGTGGCAACTGCCACAGGTACAGCTACAGATGTAGCAATACAGAGTTGGGCTGTGGCTGCTGGGACACAGGCAGCAGAATGGGCTCCCTGAGAGCCCCATTTGCTCTACCCATCCCCCCAGGCACAGGCTATGCCTCTAATGGAAAAGCTTCCCCGGGGGAAAGAGGGAAATGTCATTGCACTCCCCTTTCCGCCAGACACGCTACTGGGCATGGTGCCATGCCTGCTTGGTTCCCATGGCCAGATGCTGCAGGGCTGTCCTTGCTGTGATAAAGAGTCCTGGGGAAGGGGGTCATGCTGCTGCCTCTTGTAAGTCAGCACCTGGGGCTAGTGCCCCACTCACCACCCCTTAGTTATGCTACTGCTATATGCCAAGACTAAATACTGCAGTTTTCCCTTAAGCAGGTTTTGCATTGCAGTATACTAACCAACAGCAAGGAAGAGGCTGCTGCAGTCAAACAGACTTCTATTTCTCTCATCATTTTACAAACATTTTAGAAAATGATCGGTTACTTACAAGAAAATATTTTTCCACTATTTCAAAATCAACAAATCCAATGACAATCCAGGCAAAAAGGGTCACCACAGAGACAGCCACAATAAAAGGCACAAAATAGCCACTAAGTTTGTCTGCAAACTGCTGAATTGGCGCCTACAAGAGAAGAAAGCACCACCGTCAGTTCTGGCAACATGTCACTCTCCTGCTCCTGTGTGTCAAGACACTAATATAAATCAGAGGGTTCATGTGTTCAATACGTGCTTGTAAGAAAACTAGATATTCCTACTCCAAGACTAAGAGACTCAGAACATGGAGGGCCTGGAGTAACTCACAACAATACACAGGCTGACTGAAACACAATTTAAACACATGCTTGATTTGCTAAATTGATGTGTAAATAAGATCATGATACCTTTGAGGTCTGCGCCTCCTCGACGAGTTTGACAATCTGGGAAAGAGTTGTATCAGCTCCAACATGGGTTGCACGGATCAGCAGTGACCCATTCTGATTAATAGACCCTGCTATAACTGTATTGCCGGGTCTTTTGGCCACAGGCATTGCTTCACCTATGTAAAAGCCAACAATAGATATTAGGGTGGCAACTCTCAGACTATATCTTTTGTACTGCTACCTACTCCTAATACGCAGTTACAAACATAAACAAATCAGTGAACTTCAGCTTCCTGGTTTATGTGTTTGATACAAAGAAACATTTTGAAACATCAAAAAGGTGAAAACGTACCTGTGATGAGGGACTCGTCTACCATGGAGTGTCCTTCAATAACATGGCCATCCACTGGGAATTTGCCTCCTGGAACCACTTTTACAATGTCTCCACGCTGAACCAGTTCAACATCAACTTGATCTTCACTAGGATGGAGTATAGGACATTTAGTAAACCACTGTTAACTTAAGTTATCCAAACAAAAAAAAATTCTCAGGATTGTATACAGCTAAACTTCTATCCACACTGCTGTCCTTGTCAAATATGATGAACTGAGGATGTGTTGTGACACAGTGACCCTGGTTTATCAATATTTGTTTGCACTTTCAGTTCAGAAAACCCACTTATTTTCTCCCACATCAGTTTACCTTAGTAAGGTTCCAATATAGTAAATTAAAATGGTATTGATTTTACCGTGTTGTAATATTACAGTTGGCAAACTATAGCTGAACAAGCTATCTGTTTTGAATTTATACAGTATGATGAAACTTCAAGGCAAATAAAGAAAGCAAAATACCTTAAGAGAACGTTGTCTGGGCTCAAGGTAACAACAGTTGCTTCTGTAGCTTGTAATGAGATAAGTTTTGAAAGGGCTTCTGATGTTTTACCCTAAAAATATGAATTGACATATTTCTCTACCCATGTTTAAAAAAAATAATCACAGGCTTAATGGCAAATGCACATGATGTAATTAGCTTTTAGAAACAAACTTTATTGGAAACAAATTAGAATAGGCACATTTGATACATCTGTAAAGAATTTTTAAAATTATTGAACATCTGTTTGCTACAAAATTAAATAAATGGGATCAAAATATTCTTTTAAAAATGTACATTCTGAAACTATATCTGGAGTGTGTGGTGCAACTACTGGATGTGACAATGCAGAATATAAAGATTTCTAGTAATACAATGCTCAGTCTTGGTTCTGTTTGTTGACAAGACACAGTTTTACTTGCTAAATACTTCTGTACACAGCTACAAGGTTCATCTTTCTCATGTTTTCCAGCATAACCTATCTCAAATACTTTGCAGTCATTTTTATTAGGCCTGTGCGAATAGGGAAGTATTTGATTCTGATTCTGCTGATTCAAAGGACAGTGACTCAGTTCGGAGATTTGGATCATTGTCCTGAATTGATTCAGCTGAATCGGCTTTGGAAGATTTGGCACTGATTTGGAGAGATTCAGTGATTTAGATCAGCCCGGGAGAGGCAGGCACAGCCAGATGGCTCCAGGTTCTCTTGCAGCTCCGCCAGCTGTGCCTGCCTCTCCCTGGGTGGGGGGAGCTGTGGAAAAAGCCCTGATGGCTGCCCTGCCTGGCCCCAACCCCAGCCTAGTCCCAGCACTTAAAAACAAAGCCGCACTCACCGGCTGCAGCAGAGGTGACTGTAGCCTCTGGGCACTCGTGGCTGAGCCCCCAACTCAGCATGGGGCAGCGGGGATTGCCCCACCCTCCCGGCACCCTCATGGCAGCTGCACCACGGCACGGGTGCAGTGTGGCTCGGTAGGGCACCGCATGCTGTTTGGGAGCTGCTGCAGCTGGTGAGTGCAGAGCTTTTTTAAAAAAAAATGCTGGGAGGCTGGGCCTGGTGGGGGATGGGGATGGGTCTGAGCCAGGTGGCCATGGGGGCTACTTCTCCAGCTGTGCCTGCCTCTACTCTGGTGGGGAGATCCACAGGGACTATATCCTGCTGCCACTTGCCCAGATGGTGTGGGGGTGGGAGAGGCACAATGCAGGTGCAGTTCACTTCAGCCAGCAACAGGCCATAGCCCCCACTTCCAGCACTGGAAGCAGGGCCTCTGCCCTGCCACCGCTTGCCAGCTGGTGTGGCATGTGTGGGATGCAGGCACAGCAGCGCTGGGAGCAGGGGCTATGCCCTGCTGCCTCGTGTTCCCTTTTACCGAAGTGAGCCGTGCCCTCATCCTGCCTCACCCCACCCTGGCTGGGCAAGTGGCAGCAGGGCAGAGGCCCTGCTCCCAGTGCTGCCATGCCTGCATCCTGTGCCCCACCGCCCCAAGTAACACGCTCCCCGCCCTGGTTGGGCAGTTTGTTCCAGACCCAACCCCCCTCCCCAACCCCAAAAGACTTACTAGCTTCAGTCAGTTGTGTCATCTGCCTGTTTAGTCTATGGCTGAATTTCTGAAGTGGCCAAATCTTTTCTGAAGCTTTTCCAAATCGAATCAGCTACCAAGGCTTTGCACTGACCTAATTTTTATCACACCAACTACATAAACGGTCACTTTTATTCTGCGTTACCTTTGCTATGTGTTCCAGCCACCGGCCCAGTGATATGAACACAAGTAGCATTGGAGGTGTGTCAAAGAAGGTCACTGGATTCACTTTTGCTTTTTCAGCCATGGCGACAAGGAGAATAACAAAGGAGTAGGTGAACGCAATGGTGGTCGCTAAAACTATTAACACATCCATGTTTGCAGTTTTGTGTTTTAGTGCTTTGTAGGCTTGAATATAGAAGTACCATGCTCCAAATATCTGTAATGGCAGCAACAACAGTTAAAACTTACACAAAATATAGACTCAGACCAACTTTCTTACTTGAAAGCTACTTTCTTGGCAATGATTTAGTGTAAGGTTTTTTCCAGACCTCCTTTTTTAAAATTAAACATCAAGGTTTAAAAAAAAGTATTTTAATTAACATGAAGGGGTCTAATTAAGGTCAGAACTCTATTAACTTTACTGAATGCAGAATCAGCTCTAACATATTTAATAGCATTCTGAATCAGTGTTCATTAAAGTGACACTATTGTGTATAATTTCTTTAATGCTTTTTATTTTGCAAAAACAACCTGTTAATGTTTAACCCCAACACACTGATAGTAACCCTGTTTTTCTTACCTGTACAGGGACACACAGTAAAAAAGAGAGTAAATTCATAACAGACAATCCAGGTAAGACTTGACGCTCCAGGAACATAGAAGAGTGATAAGCCTCTATTTCCTCATCGCTCACGTTGTGACGCTGGTGAGCATCTGAGAGATGACTGTCTACAATCATCATATAAATCATCAACCCCATGACGGGAACACAGAAAGTCAGGCTCAAGAGAAAAGATCGTTTCCATCTTAGAGAAGGGAAAAAAAAGAATGAAAATCATCTTTGTTCTCTAGGTTACTCGGTGATTCAGTGTAATACAGGTAATGTTTTGGCTAAGGTGTCTGCAACAAGAACAAAAACCTGAAAATTCTGCTACTGATTAAACAAGGAAGAAAAGAAAGCCTTTAATAAGAACAATTGGAATAATGCTTAAATAAGATTTAAATGTGTTCAGGGACACTTACTGCCTTATTTCCTGTTTGTGGTCTAGATGGCTAGCAGATCTATCCTTCTTCACCAGAGATGTGTTAAAGCCTAAATCCTAAGAAAAAAGGGTGCAAATATTTAATCTTATCTGACATGGGATTACTATAGCAAGAGATAGCGTTTTACCTTCACAGTCAATTACAAGTCCTACAAACAAAGAAAATGCCCTAAATCAGTTGGGGCTAACCCTTTTTGGCAGTGTACTACAATTTAGGCCTGTACCCTCCCAAGTCCCCTCCAATCCCTTTCCCCTGATCCGCTACTCAGTTTTCTGCTTTTTATACAGTGTTCCCTAAAGTTTCTCCTTTGGTTTCTGCTCCCTGCCCTGTGCTTCCTGTCTGATCTGAGAGTCTGCCTTCTACTCCCTGTCCTAACAGCCACTGTGCTGCTCGCCCCTCTCCAATCTGCTGTTTATCACACAGAGGAACCCATGTTGCAGATTGTCCACCTCTGCCCCTTTACACGGAAGTAACCACCACCTGTGACATTTTATGTTGAAAATGTATATCATGACCATATGTTAACAGAAAGCTTCCTTACAAAGAAGTTGTTTTCCCCAATCAACTGGTGTGGAGAAGGGGAGCACAAAGAAGTAGACAACCTAATATGATACTTTAAAGACACTTCAGGATGCACAGGGACATTTGCAGGTTATTTGGAGGGGCTGGTCACACATTCAGTCTGCACAAGATAACCTTTCTCTCTCCATGCCCAAAGTAGCTCAAGATAGATATCTAGCTCAGACATCAATTCTTTTAATGCAATAACTTGAATCAGGCTTTGCAAAGAGGTTCATCATGAGGTACAGGAGCACAGACTCCCACAGATAAGCATTTGTGAGGTTCTTCTATATCACAACAGACACAGTCCATGCACTCCTCCTGCACCTATTCAGTCCCATCAGCCACGCTTTGGACTCTACTATAATTCAGTTTTCCCAGCCCCACTCTTGCAAGGCACAGACCAAATCACCCCATAGCCCTGCTTCAGTTATTCAGTGGTATAACTGGTGGCCCACAAGGTTCCCAGGCATCTCTAGGCTCCTCTCCCTCCTCTGGCTTCCCTGTTCTGAGCCCAGCCCAGGGGGCAGTATGCCATGGCACAGCATGTCACAGTGCAGGTTGTTTAGGGCGAGGCCAGGGTTGCACAGCATGCAGTGCAGTGTTGAGGGGAGCGCACCCATGCTGGATCATGGAGTGGGAGTGTGAGGGAAAAGTGCCCACACAGAGTTGTTGCAGCAGTGGACGGAGAGAGGGGAGCATCCATGCAGGGTCATTTTAGTGGGGGGAGAAGAGGGTGCCCACACAAGCACGCAGTGCAGTGGGAATAGGCATCCAGGCATCGGTGCGGCCCATGGGGTGTGTGGCTGGTGCAGCCGACAAAGTGCAAGGCCCCTAGCCACTTACAAGTTGGACAGTCCTGGTATAGAGCTTCTCTTACAGTCAAAAAGCCTGAATCCTCTTTACTGGGTGAGGAAGTGGTGGGTGGAAGAGAAGACAGACAAAATTCTAGCCTTGATACCCCTCCCTCCCAGAATATTATAGATAAAAAGGTTTTGGGCTTCAGAACAAGGCAGGAACAGAGAAAAGTCTACATGTATTCTATGATCAGTGACATGATGAAAGTTAACACATGTGAACTTACCTCTATCCTTCGTATAATGTCCCGAGGACCAATAATTTCAGGATCATACTTAATGTGGGCTTTGTTGGTTGCAAGAGCTACTGAGCTATATAATATGCCTTTAGTCTTCATGAGGGTGGATTCTATTTTGTGGACACATGAGGCACATGTCATTCCTCTCACCTGTGAAATACAAATACTTGCCTGTTATAGTTGTTTCTTTTTTTAAAAGGCTTGTGAATATCTTTTTATTGTTCTGAAATCAGGAAAAAAAAAAGATTGTCTTGGAGTTATCACTGCTGTATGTGTAACCAGAGGAACTTGTGGAAAATCTCTCTCTGACCGGCAGGTGGCACAGATGCTTGATCCATGCATACTTTGTATATTAATCATACAGTTAGTTATCATTGGTAATACCTACCTTACAGTTTGATATTGCCTCCACATAAAATCAGCAGTAAAGCCTAAGACTCTAGCAAAGATACATAAACTGCACACTTATGCTGGATGCTGAAAAATTTGGAATGCTGTTTTTTCCCCATCCACAGACAATATATACATTTTAAAGACTGAAGAGACTGGAACCCAACATTTCAGATGGCAGCAGCCCTGATGATTCTAATATGTTCATTACAAGGCATGACTTGAATATTCTGGCAAAAGGTACACCTGTAGCATATTTGAAAAATTTGTTGCTATTTAGCATGGATTTGTCTGGATTTCTCTCCCACCCCTCTGTGCAGAGCTTTCCACTGACAGGGAGAGTTGTGTAGAAAGAGATATTCATACTGAAATGCACAGCTTAAACTCTTTAACTATTGCTGCTTTCAGTGATTCCAAGAATGCTGTAGCAAAGTGATCAGAGCGGGGAAAGAGCCATTTGTTTTCCAGTTGCTGATTCTATAACATTGGATAGCGCTTGGGGAAACAGCTTAATTCTTTTGTTAACATGCATTTCCAGTCTCTTGCAACATCGTTCTCATGCTCCGCTCGGAGCATGGTCACATGCATATTTTGCCCCATGGCTCTGCGAGAGAATGTCTACCAGCAAAGCTGAAACTGGTAACAAAGAGGAAATACACAGCAAGCAAGATCCCGCATAAGGAGGGAAGTTGAGACAGATGACCCAGGTTCACACTCCTGGTACGCTGTATGAATTTGAGGAAGTCACTCAAACACTTAGGGCCTTAGCTCATCTGTGAAATTTTCTTTCCTTACATTAGAGGGTTCTCAAAAAAATAAATTCATTAAAGCTGGTGAGGTGTTCAGGTACTCTGGCCATTACAGCAGGTATGTAGATGGGCAACCTCGAGCTTGCTGGCACTGAGATGTTACCTTATCCAACTTCTAAATAGCTATGTGTACTCTTTCTCTTGCAAATACCTTTCTTTTAGTTAAGGAAAGCATAGGCACATTCGATAGCAGTAAGTGATTGATACTAGCTTGTTTATTTTAAATGATGCTTACAACAAGCTCTAGAATTCCATCTCCATCATCACAGTTTTCCATAACCGTAGCTCCAAATCCCAGTTCTCGGATTAATTCTGCTATAACAGATGGCTGGGTGACATCCGGGTTATACCTCACTTCTGCCTTCCCTGCCATGAGGGCAACAAGCACAGAATGTACTCCTGGAAAGAGATAAGCAGAAAGGGCAGCATTAATTACAAAAACATTATTTGTACAATGTGCAAACAACAGACTTGGTTTAGGAAGCCAGTATGACTATGTGAAAGAAGAACAGCAATTAACTATGCTCACTGATGCTGTGAAATAGGTGTCCTAGACCTAGTACTACAAGTTTTTTTTAGAAGACAATGCCCAAATAAACAAAAAGGTTAAACCAACAATAAGCTCTACAAAAACAAATATGTAGAGCAGGGGTAGGCAACCCCCAGCATTAGCGCCAGTGTACGGCATGTGAAGGCATTTTGCTTGGCACGTATGCCTTGGGGCAGATGAACGGAAAGGGGCTGGGGCTGTGCTGCCACAACAAGGATTGAGGCCCTTGCAGCTCCCACACCATCCGCCTGTGGCATGCCAGCATCTTGCAAGTCAAAGTTGGGGTGCTTCTGGCACTCTGGCCCAAAACACTGCTGACCCGCAGTGTAAAGCACATTGTTACTGAGAGGATCCCAGAGGAGATGTGGCAGACAGATCTGGAGAATAAGGAGACTTGACTGATTACAACTGGATTACTTTTAAATTACAGTGTATGATATATGAAAGGGGCTTGAGGATGCCCTGAGATTTTTCTTTCAGAATGTCCTTTTCACAAATACCCTTAAGTTTTTTCCTGCTCCTCAGTTGGCCTTTTCATCCAGAAAGAGGCTGACTGAATACACATGGAAGCAGTGGAATGACGGAATTGTACAGACCTGTCACACTACAGACCTTAAGAATAAATTGGGCTAAATTATCCATAGTCATAGGTGATGCATAAGTGCTAACCACTGTTGGGGGCAGAACTCCGCACCGCTACTGTGCCTGCTGCTGCCAACTGTTGGGTCCGGCTGGGCTGCAGCCCCACGCGCCCTGCCACAGGTGCAGAAATTGAGCTGCTGCCGCCACTCCTACTGCTGTTGGGCCCTGGCTCTGGCCAGGCTGCAGCCCCGCACCCTGCTGTTGGCACAAATCTGGGGGGGAGGGGGCACGTGTTCCCCCACACTCCCCCCCTACATGTCGTCAATGCCCATAGTGCAGTGTTTTAGTACAGGGGTCAGCAGTGTTTTTTGGGCAGAGTGCCAAAATACCCACAACCTTGACTTGCAAGATGTTGGCATGCCAGGGGCAAACAACAAGGGAGCTGTTAGGGGCCCAATCCTTTTTGTGGCAGCACAGGCCCAGTCTGTCCACCTCGAGGCATGCATGCCAAGAAACATGCCTTTGTGTGCACCACTCTGGCACCATGCCAGGGGTTGCCCACCCATTTTAGTGCATCTTAAGTACTGTTAAATTAGCCTAAATTAGATTAAGAAAAAGTATTATGAGAAAAACAAAGCTTAGTCCCTTGGTATGAAATATTTTTTTGGAAGACTAGCCAGTCTCAGAACATCTAATCTTAATAAAGGCATTAGGTTAGTGTATACCATCTGTCCCCGTCTGGTGGTTAGACCAGAAACAGCCTCCAACCTACCAGACACAGACCTTGAATTCAAGCAATAAAGGCTCATGTTTCTAGTTTTTTCAGGCAAAAGACCCTCTGAAGTGCACACAGGCAATCTTGTGCATACCTAATTCATGTCATGCTACAGTGGGGACAGGCAGAGTGGGTTTAGACATAAGGATACATGGACAAAGTTTTATAGGCTGCAGTCTCAAAGCACAAAAATGAGTGAAAAGCTTCATCCTTATGTTATACCCTCCCTTGCAGTTTGTATCAGCAGCCTACAACACCTTGTTCTCATCTCTGAATCTGAAACAGCTGAGTTTGCAATTTGCATAATCCTCTAAGTACTACACCTCCCACCTTGGCAATGATGTAGTATCTACCAAACATACCAAGGAACAGCAAAAACTAGATAGTCATTATGTAAAGCCCCACATACTTTATGCCCTGTGAAGAAGCAATGGGATGTCCACTGTAACTCACTGAAAAATCTACTGTGGTTTTCTCCTTCGTTTCATTTTAAAATATCATCACAAAGCCTAGACACATCCAGGGCTGATGTTTAGAAATGTAACAGGTTGTTCTGAAGTGAATCTTACCATCTTCTCTCCTCAGATTTCTTTCAATGTTTGCTACACAGGAAGCACAGGTCATGCCAGTGACTTGGATGTAACACTTTGATGGCGTTGTTGCTGCTTGTTTTTTGCCATAAACTGGTGACACTTTGGTGTAAGGCTCACTTCTGTGGTGCACATTAGCCTGAGACTCTAATGGCAATTCCAGGGATGGCTGCTTTATTAAGACCAATGGTTCTGTTTTTTCTGGGGGGGGAAATATCAAAAGTAATGCATTTATTAACAGTCACCCAAATAATCTATAACCCTGATACCACAGAATGGGAAAGTATGTATTGCTATGCAGTATTCTGGACTGAGAAGAACTGCATTTACCACGACAGGCAATTGCCCATTTGTCCTTTGTAATTCAGTCAAAAGGCTCTTTAAAACCTACCTCTGCAATAGAATCGACAGATCAGTCAGGTTGCAAATGACCTAGGACCCTGGCTTCTCCCTCAACTCTGTTCATTATGTAACCTGGTCCTTCCAGCCTTCCCCCACTGCCTCTGGCCAGTTTACTCTTGTACTGGCCCTATTACATAGACTCTGGGCTTTTCAGGGTTCGGGCTATTTTCACTATTATGGTTTTGGACAGGGTTTCTAGATGGCAATATAATACAGATTATACTAATAAATCTACAGTACACAATACAAAAACAACAAGCCCATCCCACTTTTATAGAGGGGTACATGTTTTTCTCAGTAAGCTTCTAATGCAGCAGCAATATATACAGAAAGAAGCCTCACTCTAAATCAAATGCTGAAGCCTTATTGCACTCAAAACTCATTAGGTAAATCTCTCCTTAGCTCACATGCTGCTATTACATAACAGAAGCACATGACTGTTAACGTTAGTGTGAAATGGATTTAGTATCCGCTTTCTTCTGTGTATATAAACTGTTTCTTTCTAAACCAGACGTGAATCAGCATGTGACATAGCTGAGACGTGGAAGGACAAATTTAGCATTTTACTTGTTCCAAGTACTGCATAAAAATTAACTACCCTTAAGCCACATCAAGGGGTAGTTTGCAATTACTAACCTACTTTTACAAGTGGTGAAAGAGAACTGAAGTTAGGAGGCGGGTCAAAATTAAGTCAGTGGCAAATGTAGACTTGGCATTGGGACTTCTTGTCTCCTGGCAATAGGATAACTTAATTTTTCTGTGCTACAGAGAATAACAAATTAGGTTATGGACTGAGGAAAATCCTGTTGTATGTAGAGAAAGGATTCCTAAAAAGAGCAAAATGTTTTTGGGGCAGGAAACCCTTCAATGGGGAACTTGGAGAGAGACAGTGACTATAGCATAGTTTCATAGTTAATAGGGTCGGCAGGGACCGGAGCAGATCACCTAGTCCGACCCCCTGCCATGGCAGGAAAGAGTACTGGGGTCAAAGGACCCCAGCAAGGTGTTCATCTAACCTCCTTTTAAAGACCCCCAGGGTAGGAGCCTGCACCACTTCTCTTGGAAGTTGGTTCCAGATCCTAGCCACCCTGAATGTGAAGTAGTG
>NW_017728924.1:14744803-14767344 GCF_001723895.1 Crocodylus porosus | reverse complement strand
CTTGTGGAGGCTGAACAGGTTCAGGTCCCGTAGCCTCTCCTCATAGGGCCTGCCCTGCTGCCCCTGATCATGCGAGTGCCCCTCCTCTGGACCCTCTCCATGTTGTCCACATCCCTCTTGAAGTGCAGCACCCAGAACTGGACACAGTACTCTAGCTGCAGCCTGATCAGTGCCGCATCGAGGGGGAGGATCACCTCCTTGGAGCTGCTTGCATCTGTGGATGCATGACAAGGCACGGTTGGTCTTCCTGATTGCATCTCCACACTGCCGGCCCATGTTCATCTTGGCATCAACAATGACTCCAAGATCCTTTTCTGCCTCTGCACTGACGAGAAGGGAGTTCTCCAGCCTGTAGGTACGCTGCTGTTTCTTCCTCCCCAGGTGCAGTACCTTGCACTTGTCAGTGTTGAAACCCATCCTGTTCTCATCCGCCCACCCCTGTAACCTGTCTAGGTCTAATTGCAGCCTATTCCTCCCTTCTAGCGTGCCCACATCCCCCCACATCTTAGTGTCATCTGCGAATTCGAACAGGGTGCTTTTTACCTCCTTGTCCAAGTCACTGAGGAAGATGTTGAACAGTGCAGGCCTGAGGACTGAGCCCTGGGTGACCCCACTGCCCACATCCCTTGAAAATGACCCATCCACCACCACTCTCTGGGTGCAGCCCTCCAGCCAGTTGGTGACCCATTTGACTGTGTAGGTGTCGACACCACAGTCCCCCAGTTTCTTAATGAGAATGGGGTGAGAGACAGTGTCAATGGCCTTCCGAAAATCCAGGAAGACTATGTCCACTGCTACCCCTGCATCTAAGGATGTGGTTTCCTGGTTGTAGAAGGTCACCAGATTGGTTTGACAGGACCTGCCTCTAATAAACCCGTGTTGGTTGCCACCAAGTATAATCTCCCCTGCTGGCCCCTAGTGGACATACGCCAGGATAATTCTCTCAAAAAGCTTGCCCAGGATTGAGGTAAGACTAACTGGCCTATAGTTTCCTGGGTCCTCCTTCCTCCCCTCTTTGAAGATGGGAATCACGTTGGCCCTCTTCCTCTGGCAACATACCAGAGCACCGCGAGCGCTCGTAAAGCCGTGCCGGGGTCCCGCAATGACCGGAGCTAATTCCCTCAGTACTCTAGGGTGCAGATCATCTGGACCAGCTGATTTGAATACATCCAGTCCCTCCAGAAGTTCCCTAACCAGTTCCTCACTAACCCTTGGCCTAGGTGCCCCTCCCCTGAGGTTTAAGGGGGGCCAGAGGCGGGGGTGGCTGTTCTGGTCCCTGCTCAGGAAAATGGAGGCAAAGAAATTGTTAAATATGTTAAATAAGCATGATGAAACATAAAACAGGACAAGGACCCAAGCCTGCAAAGACCTGGGTATGGCAGTTTGGTCTTGCACACTGAAGTTTTGTTGTTATTACAGTCTACAGTGGAACTAGGGGTTTAGAGCGCCTCTTGCAATGCCACAAATAATTCCCCCCGTAACAGTTCCTTCCAGAGTGCAAAAGGAGAAGTTGTTCTTGATCAGCCTGAAGTAAGCCAAGAAAGATGCCCCCTAGTCTTCTCTATTTATGGAGAAGAAATGTTTCCTACAATGTGTTTGTCTGTGTTTTATCTAATCTTGGAAGCAACGGGGCTTCCCAAACATCCCTTGACAAACATTTCTGTTGGCTGATATTCAGCCTCTTATTCCTTCTCCTAATTCCATCAACTACTCCCACTTACCTTTTCCTACCTTTCCATCAATTACTCCCACTTACTCTCTCCCACCTCTTCCTTTTTCCTGTTTACTTCTAGAGTGACACCCACAGTACCTAGGTGTTTGCATGACTTCAACATCTGCATTCGGAAGACTGTTTAGAACCTCACTATCTACCGTATTAAGGACAGAAAGCAAAACAAACTTACCTTGGAATAAGGTAATTAACTTGCACTTATATCCAGTAAATCAAATGTTTTATTTCACATTTTAATCATCATTCATGAATCCAGTGGAAAAAAAGGAATTGTTCTTTAGCCATCCCACTGGTACTCTCACAGATAAAACTTCTCTCGGCAGGCGGAGAGCATACCCTATAATCCTGCTTAATTCTAAACAGGAAAAAGTCCTAAGCAGAGGTGAATTAATTTACAGAGTCAATACAAAAAAACTCAGTATGACATTACCTGGTAATGAAGCATCAAATCCCATGTCCTCGATGGAAGATATTAAATCTTCTGGGCTGGTTAGCAGAGGGTCATATTCTATTGTCCCATTATGATTCACAAGGGAGATGTGTATTGATTTGACACCTGGCTTTTGGGAAATGACTCCCTCAATGGACTCCCTACAAGAATTACAAGTCATTCCCTCAATATTTATCACAGTAACTTGTGTAAGGGGCCGTTTGTTTCTATTTAAAGGGGACTTCACTGGAGATGCCTGTGTGTTGAGAAGCTCTACATTTTCATATTCATCAGGAAGGCTGACTTTAAATGTCTCTGGTGACACTGCTTCTATGGCTCTTCTTAATGCATCCACATGAATTAAGTTTGGGTTGTACTTTACCAGAGCAGATTTCTTTTCCAAGGAAATTACTATGCTTGCTACAGATGGGAGTGCGGATATGGTGCTCTGAATGTTTGAAACACATGAATTGCAGTGCATGCCATTGACTCTGAAAACAATGGTCTTTAAGTCATTTATATGCTTTGGACTTTTTTGCAGCATTCCCTCTGAGCTTTTAGCGTGGGTATTCTTCAAACGTTCCACATCAATAGCTCCCAACTTGAGGGGTTTGGGCTGTTTTTTGATAGATGCTGTGAAACCAGCAGCTTCAATTTGGTTTTTTATTTCCTCTGCTGTAATCAGGTGAGGCTGATGCACAACAATGGCTTCCTGATTGTCCAGGGAGACTAAAAGTTAAACGTAATAATTTTAGTGTGCATTGCTCCTGCTCCTAATATTCCATTTAAAAAACCACCGCCCACAGACAGTCCCAGGAGTGATATAACTCTCAAGAAATACTTTAATGCCTTAAAAGCCACTGACTTCCAGTGAGATTTGGGCTCCTAGGTTGTCTTTGGAAATTGTATCGTTTTTCTACTTTCTATTTTCTAAGAACTGCAACAAGTCAGAATCTCTTGCTGCCTCATTTACTGCTACCTTCCCAGAATGCTCATGCTAGGTCTGGCAGTACATTGCTTATTTCTCCCATGAATGATAAATATACTCATATCAGATACTCAAGTCATTGTATTTATGTGACTGGCAGTAACATACATTATTGCCACTTAATGGCCTCCATCTACTCCATTAAGATACAGCCTCACATAAACCATTATTTGGATGCCTTTAGTTGAACTGAAAAAGAAGGGTTCATTTTAATTTTAGGTTTGAAGGAAAGAGGTTCTACTGGTATTCCGGTAGCCAGTATTAAGACAGTTCTGTGATTTAAATCAATGTCCCAGACTACTAGTACTTCGGTTCCCATCAAATTATAAAGCAACTACTGAATTTTAGCATTCATATGATAGAAATAGCATTGTTAAATACTGTCACTTTTTTCCATGCCACAATGCCACCAAAACTCAATATTGACTGTAACATCCTTGTGATTCCAGCCCTGACACTTTCTGTGGAGACTATAACAGATCGCACCAGCCTGTAAACTGGTTTACTAATGGGACCAAGTCTTTACTGGGGGGAAGGGATGATTAGGGTCCCAGCCACCCTTAAAAACTAAGAGTAAAGCCAACTCTCTTTTCTATTTCTGGTCTACATCACATATGGCACTGAGATTTCATCACTACCCAGGTGAACTATCCTACTGAGCCATCTACCCCCTACAGTTTAAGCACATCTGTGGTGCTATTAGAGATACTGGCTGTCACTTTACACTCTACATATAACATGAAAATAAGGCATTACCTTTAATCCGCTGAACACCTTGTAGTTTGCCAATCTTCCCTTCAATGGTGCTGCTACAAGAGTGACAAGTCATCCCTTCTACCTTCAGCCTTAGTACAACATCACTTGTTTGGGACCAATTCAAATCCCCAGCAGTCCCTGGCATTTTCCCAGGCACTGCAATATTTAAATCTAGGCCTGGAACCATTTGGAGAATCTGGGCACCATTTATAATGGAAGACACAAATGTCACAACTGCAGTTTTTTGATCAAAGGAAATTTTAACATCTAGAATACCCTTGTTCGTCATCAGAGTGTTACGGATTTGTTCAGGTGTTAGAGTTGATTGAGGAGGTATGGTAAGAAAAGTAGTGTCAGGTAAAACAGGTTCTGGGTTGGAATTGGCTAGAGTGGCATCAAATCCCATGTCATCTATAATTTCCTGCAGAGATTTTGGCGTCTGTACTTTGGGGTCATACATAATAGCTGCATTCTTTCCCTCGAGAGATACCTTTCAGAGAAAAAAAAAAAAAGCAACTTAGCAAAATGCATTATTCAAAAATTGAAACTAACGCCACCTAAAAGATTAGTTTAATACATCAAATGGTTTTTAGCTATTATAGTGATGCATTTCCCCTATCATTTTGCCCTTCAGTTCTAGCTCTGAAGAGGAAGTGCAAAACTGTACCTATGAAAACCATAAATTAATTTAAGTTGATCTGTGTGAGAACACGGCTGTATGTGGGAGACTCCATCACAAAAGTAGTCTGCTAATTTTGGAATCCCTCATTTAGCACTGTAGACCTTGCTAGACTATTAATTAATATAAGTGCCGATCAATGCATATACAACTCATAAAAAGGGTTTACAAAGAGCATTAAGCAAAGCAGACCTGAGGGCTGACCCACAGCACAAAATAAGGTACGCACAGAGAGTAGAGTGTTAAGTGTTAATCAATAAGAAGGTTCCAAAGAGCGTTCAGTAATACCAAAAAGTATTAGGGATTAGGGTAACTTGGTAGAAGTGCTGCCATTTGGTATGTAAATGTATGATGTAAACAGAACAACTTCATGTGTAAGAGAAGACCTGGTTTCACACAGTATCTCAATACCTTTCACAATACATATTCAAACTCTCAAAACACACTTGCCTGAACTGGACTAACCACTGTAGCTAAATCTACTTCTAATCTAATCTTAAAACAAATGGCTAAAGGAACCATTTTAATTGTTCATACAGTGGTGGCAATTGGTAGCTTTCCTTAATTCGAGGGAAAAAAGTAGGAAGAAAAGAGAGGGGAACAAGAGAAGCCCCCGCTTGGTGACATTCTTGTGTAGTCACAACAATGTGAATAATGGGACATTAGGGAAACTGTAGAATTTCTATAATTGGAGACTTTTTAAGAACAATGTTCACAAACACCCATGAGGAATGTGTATAAGTCCAGGGCAGTGGATGTGATGTGCCTGAGGGTGCCGAGGGAATCGGCCATTGTGACTGCAGAGCCACTGGCCGTTATTTTTGAAAACTCATGGCAATTAGGAGGTCCTGGACCCAGACCCAAAAGTGGGTTGCAAGAATATATGAAATGGTTGAACAAACTTTCCGTTGCAAGAATATATGAAAGGGTGAACAAACTAAAAATGGATTTTCCTTTAAAGGAGAAAAATGTGGGAAACTGTGGGCTTTCCCTTGCAGGCTGGCAGAATTCCAGCCTGCAAGGGGCTGCTTGGGGCCCCCCATGGCCCACACACCTGCCCCCTGTCCCACACACTGGGGGGGCTGGGGCCTGGGGCCTGTTTTCTACTTAAACTATTTACTGGGTCAGGACTGGCCATTGATGTTTACAGATGGGTCCTGGTACAAAAAAGGTCAAGAACCACTGCACTAGGTGACCTTCTGAGGTCCTTCCAACCCTAGTTTTCTATGATTCTATGAATGACTTAGTTGCCACTGCTTCCATCCTGGGGAGAGGCAGATGCACTATACATCATCTCAGGTCCCATCCATCCCTATTTTCTATGGTTCTGTGAATAAACTAACTGATCAACAGGAGCTTTTTACAAGTCCATGAGCTCTGGTGCATTCTATTGGGAACAACAGAAAAGTCACTGAAAATAAATATTTACCAAAGGTTTCTTTCAGTGGTCGATTAAGATTTATTGGGGCTTTGGGCAAGCAGAAAATTGGAGGCCCTTACCAGGTGAGCGCAGGTTCCCTCTGAGCCCGCCAAGATGCTGTGGCGGGAGCTTCCTGGCCTCCTTGCCTAGGGCAAGCCAGGGGGTGTGAGCACCGCTAAGGTGAAGGCAGCCCCAGCCCAACCTGCCCCTCTGCCTGGTGGATATTGTGCAGCTGAGGCTGCAGTCCCCCAGCACCACAGGATGGGTGGGGGCTCGGGCTGGGGCCGGAGCCAGCCTGGGGTGGGGCGCACAGGCTCTGCCAGTCTTGGCGGGGCGGTGCTGGTGCCAGTGGATGCCCACTGATGGTAGAGAGTGGGAGCAGGGCCGCCCATTGGGCCTCCTGGCAGCAGACAGAACTGGGAAGCCGCTGCTCCTGGCAGCAGACAGAACTGGGAAGCCGCTGCTGCCCACACAGGGCTCTGCACCTGCCCCTAACCCTGGTCCAGCTAGAGAGGAGGAAGAGGAGGTACACACAGCCTGCCCAGATGCCCATGGCCAGGATGCCCACCTGGCCCATGCTGCCCCGGCACCCCAGGGGCTCTCTAATTGGCAGGGGGCCCTGGGCCCAGGCCCTGCAGGCACATGCGTTAATCCACCCCTCATTTCTTTATGATTGAAAAGGTGTACTGCCAAGTAGCTAGGTGCCTCAGCTTGAGGAGAGCCTCCTTGTGCTAAATGGGGAACTAATAAATTAGCAAAAGACATCAGACTGACAGCAGTGAAGCCTGAACTACCCTGCTTACTGATGGACTGTAAACACCTGAGGCAGCGGCAGCAGTGCAAGCATCTGCTATGTTGTCTCATTATAGTATACAACTCAGCCCTTATACTGGCCTCTTGTATTGCGACGTCATAGGTAGATAACAAAAGTGTTCATATCTTGTGTTTGTAAGTGTTCATAGGCAGATAACAATAGTGCGTGATGTCAACATTTGTCCCAGTGCATATCGGTTTTAATCAGACAATCACAACTTCAGACCTAAGCCAGATCTGAAGTGTCAAGCAACTCATAAACTGATTTTTGAAAATAACATAACCCCATTTATTTTCCAGGAAGATACTTGAAAAAACTGTATGTTTCTAATAGGAATTTTCTAATCCTATTTAGTAGTTCACTAATCCGCATTTTGTTAATCCAAACTATAATCTGTAAACTTGCAGAACTCTTTCGCCCCTCTTGGCAGCAAAGATGTAATGACAGGGGCTTCAATAAGCCCCTGTCATATTACCATACTATTCTTAAATCTTTCAGTTAGAACACTTCATAATGTGCTCAACCCAAATGTCAAATGAAAGTACAAAACCATTTAGTGTGTCTTCCCTTTATATTATGTCTACCTGCTTATTCAAAAGTCAGTCATTCATAATATGCCTTTCATTCATTGATATAGTTCCAGTGTAATGTAGCTCACTTGATTTACAAGGTGATTGGATAGTGCTGGACCAGCAATTATGCAGAAATACAGCATGCTCGCTCTCTCAGGGGAATGATTTTGAAAACATAATTGCCAGCAAGAATGCTGCTTAAGAATGCAGTTCTATGATTGGATAGTAAAGAAAATGTCTAAATTACAGACAAAGATTTATGTAATAGCAAACAAAAACACACACACACAGAGCCTGGTTGCTAATCTTTAGCAATTAAAAATAAAAGGCAGTTTGTTTTTCATAGCTGGGCCAAGAACTGGCTCTAGTCTAATTCTGCTCCTTACCAGCACTTAATTCCTGATAATGACCTATAATTACAGAAAACATGCTTATTCCATTAGAATTTGCAGAGACTGCACTGTAATTCCATATTGGTGAGAGTTAGATTTGTTTTTATGGCAGTGCTAATTCTCTCTCTCTGCAGGTCCTTTTTCCCATAATCAGTGAATTGGGAGGTTACTACTTTTCTACATGTTGTTTATTCAAGTATTTAGCAGTAAACAATGACATAAGTATACATCTGTGGAAAAAAATAGCGCCTAGAATAAATGAGGATCGATTAAGTAAATGGCGCTCAAGGATTTGGCCCTGTGGCCCAGAGGTGTGGGACGGGACTGGTCTGCAGGCCAGATCAAGCCCCGCATGCCAGGATCAGATCCCATGCTGCCGCCTCCTGCACAGCCTTAGCTGGTCCCAGCGTGCTGAGATTGGGCCCTGGTGCCCCATGCTGCTCCTGCCTGGCCACACATACTAGGATTAGGCCCCAAGAACCCCATACATGCTGGAATCAGGGCTTGCACTGCCCTTGCCTGGCCTTCCATGATAGGATCAGGCACTAGGGCCTGGTGATGTCCTCACCCAGCCTTATGTGCCAACACTGGGCTCTGGGTCCTGGCGATACTCCCTTGTAGCCCCATGTCCAAATGAGGCCCATATACCAAGATTGGGCCCAGCTGGCATGGAAGTCAGGCCCCACACCAACCTGCATGTTTAATCTAATATGCAGGGCCCAGGAGTCCAGAAATTTAGTAGCAGGGGAATAGTGCCACCACTTCCTCCCTGCCAAATGTTTAGACCTATGAAGAGCCCTGTGGCCTTGATCTCATGGCACTAGTGACTAAATCTGAACCACAGCCATGCACCCCTGGACTAAGTATTTACATTGTGTGTACTTCTTAAAACTGAATCTTCTACATTACATGTTATGGTGTTTAGCAACTGACATTCATGAAGGTCGTAATGTAAATCCTATTTAAAATACAACAAGAGAGTTTTCATAGCCATTTTATTAAGGAAATGAATATCTCACATAGGAAAGCTTTCCAGGTCTTCGTATGGTTCCTAAAGCACACTGGGGCACAGAATGTTTTGTTCTTCATTTTTATAATAGCCCCATGAGCTCAGCCATGGACCAGGAGCCCATGGTGTTGGGTATCACAATAGAGACCACCAAAACCATCATCCCCACTGTAAGAAAACAATGGCATAAAACAGCGATGCTCAACCTCTGGCCCCCAAGCCAAATGCAGCCTGCAGAACCATTGCACCTGGCCTGCAGAGCTCGCCACCGATAAGGAAATTTGGCAGAGTTTTGGCAATTAATGCAGCCACCCTCCTCCCTGCAAAATTCCCAAACCCCAAGACCCATGAAGCTGGTCAAAGCCTGGCCATGTCCCCTTCCACCCAAGGGGCTGGGCCATGCCCCTCTCCCTCCTGTGCCTGGATAAGGGCTGGGACCCCTCCTCCGCCCCTCCCCCACTTGTAGGGTTGGGGTCAGGCCAGCACCTTCCCCTCCACTGCAGAGTTATGTCCCTTTCCTCCCCACTTCCCTTCCCCTCCCTGTAGGAGTTGGCTGGGGTCTGGCCACACCCTCTCCTCTGCCACAGGGCCAGATTGAGGCCAGGCTGCCCACCCCCGCCCCGCCCACCTCTCCACAGCTGAATGGTTGGTTTTTTTTGTTTGTTTTTGTTTTTTTTTTTTGCACTGGTCCTGGAAGCACTGCAATACCAGGTCAATGCATGGAGTGGACGGAGCACGCTCCAGTTCCACCAACCAATACCAGAAAGAATCTGCTCAATGTAAACCTCCTGTGGAGGACATATCAGCGGGCCAAAAGCCCCACATGTGCATGTCTCACGTAAATGCATCCAGTTACCAACTATAGAAATGATCCCTGAAAGTATAGTCTTGCTTCCGTGCCTGCCCTGGGCCCCAGATTGGGACCCCTGTTGCATCCAGCCTGCAGATGAACCAGGTACCATCTATCCAGCCTCCTGGGGAAAAAGGGTGAGCACTGCTGATATAAAGTGATGGAGGAAAGCACTGACTCAAATTGAACAACAAATCTCTTTGCTGACTTCCTCCCTGGTCACAAAACATATCACTTGTAATATGTAATTAAAGGAATGCAAAAAGTCATTTGTCACATCCAACCTTATCTACCAAACATTATGGCATAGTCTGAGATGGGGACACAAGCACGGAGTTACAATAAACCTGTTCTCTAAGAGTATTTGATATATATGTAGCATCACAGGTAAGTACTGTGCTGTGTGCCAGGTCACCTTTGCCAAAAACTCCCCACTCAAAGCTTGCAGACTTGTAGTCCAAAAGGTATGAATGAAAGTGATATAGAAACGTCAGTCTTTGCAACTGGACCACTTCCTAGGGCAGGTTTTCAGAAGTATTCTGAATGAGAGGGGATGCCGTACACTGACAGCTGGGCTGTCTACAAGAGAAAGGGACAGCATGAACAAACCCATACAATTAGCTGTCAGTAAAAGAGACAAAGAGAATAGTTGGGAAACAAGTTTGGGTGGAGCTCAGGTATGTAGAAGGCTGCAGAAGGCAGGGAATACTGGAAGCAGCAAACAGTTTTGCAAGTCAAAAGAAAGAAATCTCAATATTTTGAGGAAGAGGAGTTGATTCAACACTGAGAAAGAAAAAGGCAAGGATTATTTAGGAGTGATATCTTTTATTAGATCAAACGTATAGGTGGAATAAAGTTTGACAAGTTTTCAAATGTAAGACATTCTTCATCAGGTCAAGAGAAAAAAAAAGGACGTGTCAATGCAAAAATTCAAGAAAGACTGAGTAACATGTGCGAGAGCAAGAAAAACATGTTCCTAAGTACCAGCATTTGGGATGTAATAGAAATGGGGGGGGAAATGGAGAGGAGAGGGCAACAGGACTTGGACCATATTAGCATCTTGTCCTTGGAGACAGAAAGCACTAGATTCAGCTGAACTGAATTCAGTTTTAGAACCAGATACTGTATATGAAATGCAATGAAGAAGCTGTGCCTGTTTCTCTAAATTCCAGGCATACAGAGTTCCTAATTTAGTACTAACCTTTCACATTTATGGCGCACACATCCCCAAATTGAATTTGCTCCCAACTGATGTGGAATCAAACACTATTAATTCAATTCCAAAAGGGCAAAGCAATACCTGTCAAAACCCAATGCATTATCTTCCAATTTTATCTTTTCCTTGGGCAAAAAAAAAAGACATCCATAAGGCTACTGTCATGATCTAATTAAATCAGCTAAACCATGTTAAGGACTACATTTCTCCTTTTCTTCAATTATGGAGCTTGGCAGGGTTGATAATAAGGACACAGTAGTTTATTGGTTTTCTTGCATTAAGAGACAAAACAACCCAAATGCAGGCTCTCTTCTGCATTAAACATCCATCTTAGGCTACCTTTTCTGACGTTTCTTATAACTCTTAAACACAACACTGCCTTATTTTTAGGGGAGAGCAGCCCTCATTTCAAAAGAAGAATAAATTACCCATCTAACTCAGAGTTCTTCTGCAAACAGGGAGTACTATGAACTAAGACCTCTTAATTTTTATTATAATCCTCTTCTATTTAAACTTTCAACTTCTGCAATGTATTTTTTGCTAAACATGGTTTTAGAAGCACTGTTCTGTATTAAAATAATTCTACCCAACTCTTTAAAACACGGTTAACATTTTCCTTTTAAAAACTTGTTTTCAGTATACTTACTATATAAAGCATAGAGTAAGTGGAGTATGCTATGCTCAAGGAGGTCAAAAAATGAATTTTTCCCTCGTCTTCCCCTACTTCAAGTGATACTGCATTTTCAGAAAGAAGGCAGAACAATTTAAGAGTGTAAGAAGTTAGATTTTTTTTTTTTAACTAGGGGCATTTTAAAAAGCCATTAAGAAAGGATTCCATAGTCATTTTATTTGTATGGAGAGCTGACTATACTTAAAAGAAGCCTTATTGAGAATGCAGGAACAAACCATTCTAATATGCAGGAAGACTGGCAAGTACAGCAGAAGACCAACTTGGCTTAGCAGGGAACTCTTCAGTAAACTAAGTCACAAAAAGCAAGCTTATAAGTGGAAACTTAGACAAACAGTTAGGGAGGAGTATAAGAGCATTGCTTGGGCATACAGGGATGAAGTCAGGAAGGCCAAAGCACTAGAGCTGCAGAAGGAAAGGGATGTGAAGGATAATAAGATGGGTTTCTACAAGTATGATGGTAACAAGGGGAGGAAGAGGGAAAGTGTGGGTCCCTTACTGAATGGGGGAGGCAACCTTGTGACAGAGGATGCAGAAAAGGCTGAAGTGCTCAATGCCTTCTTCACCTCAGTCTTCACAGGCAAGGTCACCTCCCAGACTTCTGCACTGGACAGCCCAGTTTGGGAAGGTGGTGAGCAGTCAGCAGTGGCTAAACTGCAAATTAGGGGATATTTAGAAAAGCTGGATGTATACAAGTCCATGGGGCCAGATGGGATGCACCCAGGGGAGCTGAGGGAGTTGGATGAAGAGACTGCAGAGCCACTGCCCATCATCTTTGAAAATTCATGGAAATCAGGAAAGGTCCTGGATGACTGGAGAAGGGTAAACCTAGTGCCCATATTTAAGAAAGGGAAAAAGGAGGATTCAGGGAACTACAGACCAGGCAGCCTCACCTTAGTCCCTGGAAAAATCATGGAGCAGATCCTCAAGGAATCCACTTCTAAGCACTTGGAGGTGGCAATTAGGAACAATCAGCATGGATTCACCAAGGGCAAGTCATGTCTGGCCAACCTGATTGCCTTCCATGATGAGATGACTGGCTCTGTGGATACAGGGAGACAGCGGGGAGGTGATATACCTTGATTTCAGCAAGGCTTCTGATATGGTCTCCCACAACATTCTCACAGGCAAGCTGAGGAAGTATGGGCTGGATGAATGGACTGTAAGGTGGATAGAAAACTGGCTGGAGCATTGGGCTTAGAGGGTAGTTATCAATGGCTCAATGTCTAGTTGGCAGACAGTATCAAGGGGAGTGCCCCAAGGGTTGGTCCTGGGGCCAGTTTTGTTCAATGTCTCCATCAATGACCAGGAAGATGGCATAAAGTCTAACCTGAGCAAGTCTGCAGATGACACCAAGCTGGGGGGAGTAGTAAATACGCTGGAGGGTAAGGCTATGATTCAGAGTGACCTAGACAATTTGGAGGATTGGGCCAAAAGAAATCTCATGAGGTTCAACAAGGACAAGTGCAAAGTCCTGCACTTAGGACAGAACAATCCCATGCACGAGTACAGGCTGACTGGCTAAACAGCAGGGCTGCAGAAAAGGACCTGGGGGTTAGTGGACAATAAGCTGAATATGAACCAGCAGTGTGCCCTTGTTACAAAGTGAGCTAACAAGATATTGGGCTGCATTAGTAGGTGTGTTGCCAGCAGGTCAAGAGAAGTGATTATTCCCCTCTATTCAGCACTGGTGAGGCCACATCTGTTGTACTGTGTTCAGTTTTGTACCCCCACTATGAAAGGATGTGGACAAATAGGAGAGAGTCCAGTGGAGGGCAATGAAAATAGTTTGGGGGCTGAGGCAAATGACTTAAGGAGAGACTGAGGGATCTGGGCTTATTTAGTCTAGAGAAGACAGAGGGGATTTAATAGCAGCCTTCAACTACCTAAAGGGAGGCTCAAAAGAGGATGGAGCTAGACTGTGATGGCAGATAACAGAACAAGGAGCAACCATCTCAAGTTTCAGCAAGGGAATTTTAGGCTAGATACTAGGAAGAATTTTTTCGCTAGGAGGGTAGTAAAACACTGGAACAGGTTACCCAGAGAGGCGGAGGACTCTCCATCCTTGGAGGTTTTTCAGAGCCGACTAGACAAAGCTTTGGCTGGGATGATTTAGCTGGGGCTGGTCCTGCTTTGAGCAGGGGGCTGGACTAAATGACCTCCCGAGTTCCTTTCCAACCCTAACTTTCTATGATTTTTCAGACTTGTTTTATTCTTAATTTTATTTAAGGTGGGTGGTATTTATTTAAGATATTCACTTGTCTGAACTCCACACAAATAATGCAACTGTTACAGTAATATTTCCATTGCTAAAATAATAAGCTTTTATGTTGATGGATCTGTTTTATGTTACTGGAACCAATTAAGTTAAAAGTCTTGTTAAGTCACCAGTGCAGGTAAGTGGGGGTTCATGTAAATATTACTGTTGTTCACAGAAATCTGTAGCAGCTAGCTGCATCACATCCTTTAGGACACAGAAGTACCTCAGAGGGAACCCTGGGAAATCAGCTGTATGAAGTAAAGCCGTGTCAAAAAAAATCAGAACCAAGGGCTTAGTCTCCACTGTTCTGGCAAGTCCAATATTGATCTAGACCATATCTATTTGAATAAAAAAAAAATCCTACAGAAAACAGGAAAGTTTTCTGCAGAATCACTTAACTACCACAAAGCTCACACTTAATGTATGACAGAGCTTTGCCTGCATACCCAAACAACTATGACAGGAATCAGCAACCCCCAGCACGCGTGGCCATTTTGCTCGGCACGCCAAGGCCAGCCCTGGCTCTGGGTAGCTGCTGCCAGCGACAGAGCCCAGGCTGCTCCCAGCAGGGCTTGCAGTGTCCCAGCTGCCTGCTGGCAGCAGCTCCCCAGAGCTGAGGTTGGCTGCTAGCTGGAAGGCTCCAAACAGCTGTGCCAGGCTCTGACATAAGCTCTGTACCGGGCACCTGTACAGCAAGCTGTGCTGCCCTGCTGTGCACCCCAAGGTGCACATGCAGTCACCGCCAGCACAGCACTGATGCCAGAGCTGTGGAGCCTAGTGCAGCTGTTTGCAGCCTGCCTGCAGCTTGCTGCAGCTGTTCAGAGCCCAGGCTGGCTGCAAACAGCTGCGCTGGGCTCTGCAACTCTGCCATCACCTCTGTGCCAGGAGCAGGGGAGAGACCAGGGCTGCGCTGCCTCAGGCCCCTCCCAACACCCACTCCGACGGGCAGGTGCACACACCGGTATGGAGCTGATGCCAGAGCCCAGCACAGCTGTTTGGAGCCTCCCAGCTGCAGCCAGCCTCGGCTCTGTGGAGCTGCTGCCAGCCAGGAGCCCGGGCTGCTCCCAGCAGGCAGCTGGGATGCTGCAAACCCTGCTGGGAGCAGCCTGGGCTCCAGCAGCTCTCCAAAGCTGAGGTAGTTGCTGACAGGCACAGAACCTGGGCTGGGGGGCCAGAGGTTTTGGACGAGGGGCATGGGGCAGCAGGCCTGGGGGACATGGGGTACAACCAGGGCATCCTGCCATGTACCCCTTGCCCTCATCTTGTTTTTCTGCCATGCCGGCACTGCAGCACCTTCTGAGGTAGGCATTGTGGTGTTTTGTGGCACTCCAGCCAAAAAACAATCCCTACCCCTGAATTAGGATTAACAATGTGCCATTGCTATAATTGGTAGGATTAATTGCTTTTCTGGCACCAATTATGTCACAAGACTAACATGAATCAATCAGGTGTTAAAACAGCTTTATTTCCTGATAAAAGTACATCCAATGAAGTGGATGTATTGGCTATAAGGGAGCAGCTCACACATTAAAAATACTCCCCAGTCAGGTTTGTTTCAAGGCATGTAGCTTCTTCCTATTTTCCCCCAGGTAGCTCATATTACAGACAACTTGATTTCTTTTTTTGAGCCCAAAACTCTGAAGATTAAAACCAACTCAAACTCATGAAGGTTTACTGAAAAGTAGATCAATGTAGCCTGCTAATAGTTTGGTTTCTCTTCAAAAGAACACAGCTGAAGAAAGACCATATCCAGTTCCCACACATAAAGGTATAAAAGAAAGTGAGTTCTGAATGTCTTACAGAGTCAGCAAGAGTCAGCTGGAGCCCCTAAATTACTTTCTACCCCTATCTAGGTCACAGCGATAGTTCTTTCCATGGAAAAGAATACCAGGGTTAATTAACATGCCATTAATTGAGCAATTTAAGGCATTTCCTTCTCCTATAAGCTACATAAGCTGTCTCACTGCATAACTAGTCAAGAACAGGACTGGAAGGTTTAGGGTAAACCATCCAGTCTTTCTAAGTTTAAAGAAAGGGTAGAGTCATTCCTTTTTTCTTTCTAATTATTGTTTTTTCACCATTTGGACTCTGCATAATTTTCATGCATAGCTGCAATTCCTTAAGCATGAAGGAAAAGAGAGATTAAAAATCATGCAATGAAACCTTCCTGTAATCAGTGATGAATGTGACATATCAGAGAAATAGTTCTGCAAAAACACCAAAGAGCAGTTTCTCTGTAACAAACTGGGTATGTTCTGTTTGGCCAAGTACAGAGTCAAAAAAACCTTGAGGCTGAATTGATTCAATCTTGCAGGTTAGTCTAAACTGTGTAGATTGAACCTGTAAGCAGGGGGAACAGACATTCACTTTTGATTCCAGAAATGCAAACATGTCCCTGCAGTGGCTCAGGCTACAAGCCAGGGGGTGTGGAGCACACCTCCCTGCTGGGCTGCCAACACTACGCCCACCCACCCTGGAAAAGAGGGTTTGGAGGAGAGGTGCAAAGCATCCTGGTATGCTGGGGGACTGTGAGTTTACTTGAATATAGATGGGCTGTGACAGAAGTTGAATAAACTGATTTAGCCTAAATCAGTCAAGTCTGACACTACATCTGTCCAGGTTTATCTTAAATCAGTTTCAGCCATTTTGAAAGCAGTTTATGTGCACTGAACTTGTTTTGTTACAGGATTGAACTGGTTTCCATTATGTTGGTTTATGTGTAATTTATGTCCCCTTTCCCTCCTGTGCTGCACAATGTATGATGGGTCTTAAAAGAGATTCTGGTTAAGTTGCTTACTTTTATGTTGTGGATGCCATTCAGTTTTCCAACATGCTGTTCAATAGTTTGAACACAAGAGTTGCATGTCATTCCTTCCACAGAGATTACTATGGATTTCGCCTCCATTATTGGAAGGATTCTGCTAAAGTCTTCACATTCCTGTCAGACAAAGGGAAATGTTAAGGTGCAAATTAAGAAGGAATACATACAATGACATTCTAGCTCAGAAACAAGGTTACTGCAGAAGATCCAATAGGTACTCTAATTGGGCACATAGAAATTAAATACTACTAATAACTTGATAGGGCAAGACACATGAAGTAGAAAACTTAGGGACTCCTTTAACCACTTTCCCATGTATCCTCCTTGACCTTTTCAACCTCATTACATTTTCAGGGAGAGAAGTGTTCACAGGTATGTAACTTGCTTTGTAAATAGGATCAAAATTAAATTAAAAAGTGTGAATAGCCTCATTTATCCGGTACCTTGGATACAAATTATTAAATATGTATCACAGTTCCTTTGTTTTACTACACAAACTGGTGGCTTTCAGCTCCGGAAACATGGCACAAAGCTTATCCTGTTCTTTAAAGTGCATTAATGAGAGAGGATTGTATTTTATAAAACTCTGATGCTTTAACAGCTCTTTCCCCCGTCACTGTTGGAGCAGTGTGATTGTTCCAGGATCAGTCCTGGGAAAGAGGAAATTGTTTATGGCGTGTTTGAGTCCTGATAAGACTTAGAAAAAAATTAACAAGATATTCTATTACAGTGATAATCTGCACTTAGTCAAATCAAGTTGTTTAAGGAAACAGGAGAAAGAGCTGTATGTATAGGGATGCAGTGCAGTCCCATTCAGGAGGTAGGTTGGGGGTGTTCTTCTGAATAGAAATGCACTTAAATGTGAGCACAGATGCTGTCAGGGTCTGTGTTTCTGGAATGATCTTGAGGCAGAAGATGGCCTAATAAGTGAGAAAGTATCACTAGTACAGGTTTCACTGGGGTTTTTAAAATTTCTCTGCCCAATCTTCTCCCTCCTCTTTAAATGATTCCAAGAATTCATCTGCAAGGAATTCGTCTGCACCTGCTGCTTATTTTTGTAATCAAGATTAGTAGCGTGCAGGATGTGAATCACTTGTTCTACCACCAAGTCATTCAAAGCAGCAAGTTCAAAAATACTGAGAGATGAATTTTGTGAAAGTCAATCATCAGGATACTAGATAAACCATGAAATATGGCAGGAGCAAGAGCAGCAGCTATTTTCTGCAGGTCCCTGTGTTTTATAACTTATTATGCAACTACTACGAACAGCAGACTGAATTTAGTGCCAAGAACTGAGCTGGGAAGTGTAATGGGATTGTTTGCATGTCCTTCAGAGAACTTTACGCCAGAGGTGTAACTAGGAATGCCGGCAACTTGGAAAGAGGAAGGGCCAAGCTAGACTGTGAACACTGGAGAGGCTTACTTCCCTGCACACATGCCACTGCCAATGCTACCCCTGTTGCAGCTCCAGCTCCCCTCACAAGGACTGTTGCTGCTGGGGTGTGGGCTCCCGCAGCCATTCCACTGCCCCCCTTTAAAATCAGCACCTAGGTCTGATGCCCGGCTTGCCTAGCCCTAGTTATGCTACTGCTTGAAGTAGGTTGTAACATTCTTTTCTGCTTGCATGCAAGCTAAAAAAAACTGCACAGAACCAAATACATAAAAATAAAGTAATTAAAGCTGTTTTCTTCTAAGCTGAAATTAAATAAGGGGAAACAGCAAAAGGCAAAAGTTTGGGGGTTTTATGTCCAGCACTTGACATAATTTAACCGGTCACAGAACCAAGAACCTTCTTCCAAAAGAAAAGTTTCTAAATGAGCATAAAACAAAAAGTGCCCTTTGATACTGACAAAAAGAAAGCAAGAAGTTGCGGAAGGAAAACAACACTGTAGGTTGCCTAATGTTTGGCAGCAGCCAACGCAGCAGAATGTGTAGATTATTTCCGTGGGGCTACAGACAAGTTTAAAAGTTGAATGCATGCTTAAGTGCCTTGCTGGACTGGGACTTGGAGGGAAAGTTAAATTACAGTATAATGTTTCATAAAACTGGTTCTCGGCCTCGTCAGTGGCTCTGCCTACTGTAATTTATTCAGAATTAACATACTGTTTCTTTCCATAATACAAACGTGCTGAGTATATCTGGTTTTACTCTGTGATCTGCTAGACTACCACAAAGAATTTGAAACATCCATTTTAATATAAGGGTTATGTTTTATCTTGAGCACAGGAGGAGCTTTGTCATGGACACAAGAACTAAATTGAAGTGAGGAATTCTGAGCAATATATTACTCTGTGTTACTATTTTAATGTATTTTTGATCTAATGTGCAGAACAACATACAAGTATACAGTTGGGAATGTAACACTGAACTTTTCTTCAAACAGTAACCAACTGCTGGGAGAATGGAATAAATAGGATCGAAATTAAATTAAAAAGTGTGAATAGCCTCATTTATCCAGTACCTTGGATACAAATTATTAAATATGTATCACAGTTCCTTTGTTTTACTACATAAACTGGTGGCATTCAGCTCTGGAAACATGGCACAAAGCTTATCCTGTTCTTTAAAGTACATTAATGAGAGAGGACTGTATTTTACAAAACTCTGATGCTTTAACAGCTCTTTCCCTCTTCACTGTTGGAGCAGCGTGATTCTTCCAAGGTCAGTCCTGGGAAAGAAGAACTTGTTTATGACGTGTTCGAGTCCTGATAAGACTCAGAAAATGTTTTAATAGATACTCTATTACAGCGATAATCTGCACTTAATCAAATCTGTTGTAAACAATTATGTAGTAGCGGAAGTTGTTTAAGGAAACAGGAGAAAGCTGTGTGTATAGGGATGCAATGCAGTCCCATTCAGGAGGTAGGGTGGGGGTGTTCTTCTGAATAGAAATGCACTCAAACATGAGCACATATATGCTGTCAGGGTCTGTGTTTCTGGAATGATCTTGAGGCAGAAGATAGCCTCATAAGTGAGAAAATTTCACTAGTACAGGTTTCACTGGGGTTTTTTAAATTTCTCTACCCAATCTTCTCCCTCCTCTTTAAATGATTCCAAGAATTCATCTGCATGGAGTTCATCTGCACCTGCTGCTTATTATTCACCCCAAAACAGAATCCTATTTGTTACATGACAAATCATTTCAATACAGATTATTTCTGGAGAAAACAGAGGACAACCACTTCAGAAGAGAGATAAGCAGCAGGTGCACTTGAATTCAGTGCAAATGACTTCGGTATTTAGAAAACAGTACAGCAGAGTTGTTTCACCCTTTTTCCCGAGCCATGACAAATGCGGCACTTGCATGCGCTGAAATTTTCAATAAGGTAAACACTACTTCTGTAAAACTGACACCTTGACTTTTAAAAAAAAAAATATTACAACTAATCTCTAATAAGCCCTCTTATCTTTCTGCTCTTAACCTCTCCAGCATTTTCCCTGCATACACTGTGTTTCACTCCCATCAATTTTGGATACCACTTACTCCAGAACTGCCCCCCACCTTGCTGTATGCCACCCTTCTCAGCATTTCCTTCAAAAAGATCTTTAAAACCCTTCCAAGAATGGCAACCCCCTTCTCCCCATCCTGCACACACATGCTCACATCCCCACTTCGGCCAGGTACAGATGGTCAACAAGCCCAAAGCAGAATCCATTCAATCTACTCAGCGTCCTCTAAGCTGAGTTTGAGACAGAAGAAGAATTTCCCTCTGCTCCCCAAGGCTGCCCCAGACGATCCCCAAGAGTCACAGGAGCCAAGGCAAGCAGCTGTGGGCTTTGGAAGGGGAAGAACTTCCCAGAGCTCCCTGGGGCTGCCCTGGGCTGGGTGACCTGGGGTTGGGGTGGGGGGAACCCCCCCAGTGCCCCCATGCCGGGCTGCAGGGGCAGGCACCCGACCTGGATGTCTCCTTCTCCCTCCCTTCTGTGGAAGTGGGTGAAGCAGCCAGCAGCTGGGAAGGGGGTGGAAGGAAATGCCCTTCAGCTCCCCAAGTTGTCTCAGCTAGGGGACCCCAGGCCTGGGGTGGAGGAAGTCCCCTGAGGTGGGAGCTCCTCGGTGCCTGCACACCCCCACTAGGCCCTGGGAACTCCTCCCCCTCCCTCATGTGGCAATGGCACAGGCAAGCAGGTGTGCAGGGGAGGTGGGGAATCCCCCCGGCAGGGAGAGGGCTGCGGAGGGGTGAAAACCCTCCACCACAGGGGCTCTCTCCCCACCTCCCCTGGCATGCTGTGTAGACCCAGGCTCTGTTCCCCTGCCCCTGTCCCTAGAGGCTGACAGACACAGGCTAGGGAGCAGAGGGGCAGGGCAGTCCCTGCTCTGCTGGAGCAGACAGCACAGCCCAGGGCTGCAAATCATCCTGGGATGCTAGGGGACTATGAGTTAACTTGAGCTGGGATGCGGGCTGAGACGGAAGTTCCATAAGCCAGTTTGACCTAAATCAGTTAAGTCTGATTGATATTACATCCATCCAGGTTGATCTTAAACTGATTTGGGAAATTTTGAAAATGCATCACGTTCACTGAACTTCTGTTCTCTTACAGGTTTACCTGTTATTTGCTTGACATGGGCTGTATTGTGTCCCCAGTAGCTATACAATAATACCGTGCAAAAAGGTACGTTGTTCTAAGCACTCTATATGGAAGGGAGCTCAGTCTATCACCTTGTAAAAAGATGATAAAAAATAAATAATGATGGTGAAATGGCCACACACCAACCTTAACATTTTCTACTTGTTTCAAGGAATTATTTTATGCAAAGCCAGTTAAAATGGAAATTTCTACTACCTAACTCTATCTTTAACATGATAGAACACTTCGGGGGGGGGGGGGAAGAGTTCATCTGAATTATGACTACAGAACCCCACTTACTGATGTAAACGATGAGTTTAAAGTACATTGTTATCTCACTATATGTAGGAAAGAAGCTTTAAAACTAAAATATTTAGTTAAGGTGATTATCTACATTTTTTAGCTTTACATCTTCATAATACTTGGATATCTATGTTAAAGTCACCACATTTGAGTATACCGGTGCTAAAAAGACTACTATTACTGAAGTTAAACGGTCTTATTCTGAAATGGCCTAATACATCCACCGAAGTACTGAGCTCCCTCAATCCCAAGTAATTTCCATGGGAAATTAATATATAGTAGCTTTGGACAGAAAGACCCAGATTTTTAAAGGCACTTAAAAATTGAAATATTTGAAATCATAGAGAAATCCTTTAAAAAAATCTCTTCTGAAGTCACTGAAGGCCAGCAATGGCACCGAAATCAATAAGATTGTTTCTATTCAATTTCACTGGTTCTTGGATCAGAGCTAGTACAAATACCAACAGTTTTCACACACACTTATTTTCAGATACACTGGCCTTAAAAACAAAAAACAAAACAACCCTACATATTTACATTATTTTTAAAATTTCATGAAGTCGGAATTCAGCCAACTTATTTAAGTATGAACAAATCAGAATGGCAAATCAGATCACAGTTTAACCATAATTTATAAAGCATTCAGAATTATGCCAAAGAATATCATGGTTTGTTTCTTTTTTATCTGCTACAGCAACGTTTCTCAATCCATGAGTTGCAAGCGAAAAATGGGATGCAAGTATATATGAAAAGGTCATGAAAAAACTTTAAGGTATGCTTCTAGCTAAAATACTGGTAGCTGCTTCTAGCAGTTCATAGATTTCATAGACATTAGGGCTAGAAGGGACCTCAGAAGATCATTGAGTCCAGCCCCCCACCCAAAGGGCAGGAAGTCAGCTGTGGTCATAGGATCCGAACAGTCTCAAACTCCTGCAAGACCGTTTCAGGCTGGACATAAGGAAGAATTTCTTTACTGTCCGAGCCCCCAAGGTTTGGAACAGTCTGCCAGCGGACTTCCTGCCCTTTGGGCAGGCGGCTGGACTCG
>NW_017728924.1:14737756-14744299 GCF_001723895.1 Crocodylus porosus | reverse complement strand
CAGTACTCCAGCTCCGGCCTCACCAAGGCCAAGTACAAGGGGAGAACGGCGTCCCAGGATTTGCCTGAGAAGCATCTATGGATGCAAGCCAGTGTTTTGGTCACTTTACTAGCTGCAGCATCGCACTGCAGGCTCATGTTCATCTCGTGGTCAATGATGACCCCCAAATCTTTCTTCCGTAGCGCTAGCCAGCGTAGCACTGCTGAGCCTATAAGGGTGCTGCAGGTTTTTCTTCCCAAGGTGGAGAACCTTACATTTTTCGGTGTTAAACACCATCAGGTTCTCGTCCGCCTGTTTGCTGAGCCTGTCCAGGTCAGCCTGGATCACCCGCCTGTCTTCTGGCGTGGATGCTTTGCCCCAAAGTTTGGTGCCATCAGCGAGTTGCAAGATTATTGCTTAAATTATAACCTAAAACAAAAACTAAAGAGCAAATCTTGCTACAAACCTAAACTAATAGTAAAATACAGAATGTTTGTGTGCCAGTCTTTTCAAAACTTTTACTAGTTACTTACTCTCTTTATGCTACTGATTTCTAGCAAAGAGCTTGACACTGAACATTGGATTTAACATGATCTTGAACATCTTTCAACTCAGTAGAGACTAAATTCCTGAGCTTTGAGTACTCAGCATTAAAATTCTCTGATCTGGGGCAGATTTGGCAAAAGGAGCAGAGAGTAACCTGAGACAACAGCTGATGTAGGCCCTCTTGCCTCATCAGATATGGCACCTGTATCATTAAGGACAAATATAGTATCATTTTAGAATGTTTCTAACATGGGAAAAGTAGCAGGACATTCAGTTTTATTGTCACTAACATACATAGGTTAAAAGCTGACCTGAATTTAACTTGTACAACAAGCAAAAGGCAGGTTAGCAAGTCTGTAAAATCTCAAGTTTTCAGTTCCACAACATCCTCAGACAATTCTTCTAAATTTTACATCAGCTGCCCTCAACCCAGAACCTCTGCAGCCCAGTAGGCGGGACCTGGCACAGCAGGGAAGAGGGAAGTGGGGAGGCTCAGTGCTGCCGCTGGGAGTCCTGCACCACCATGGCAAGATCCCCTCCTGCCTGCCCAGCAGCAGTGGGGGGTAGTAGTGCAGAGTTGTGACCCCCTGCTGCAGCTGGGCAGGCAAGGGCCACCTTGCATGGCAGTGCAGGGCTCCTAGCAATAGCACTGAGGCTCCCTGCACCACTCTGCCCTGCTGTGCCAGGTCCCACCTGCTGGGCCACGCGGGCAGGGAAGGCAGCAAGGTAGGGAGCCCTGAGCTTGCAGTGAACAGCCCACATTTGTCCATCCATCCCCACTCCCTGCCACAGGCTTCATGTCACCTGCGCTACCTGTGGGCAAGGAGGAGCTGGGCTCTGCACTGCATTCCACCACAGCAGCCACCGCCTCCCACAAGTTTTAACTGCAGAAAAACATGTGTGGGTGCTGCTGGGATGGCAGGGGGCTGTGGACCTGGGCTCTTGGTCCCATAGCCCCGGCAGCTGGCAGCCCCCTCTGGCAGGGCTGGGGAGTGAGGGGCAGTGGCATGGCAGGGCACTACACTGCATATCTGGGCTGCTCAGCACCACAAAAACTTTGAGGCAGGGGGTGGAAACTGGGACACAGATGCAGCTGGATCCACATGCTCATGAGCAAAGGGGGTAGGGGGAGCTCTGATTTTCCATGATTAAAAACCCCCAAAAAAATCAAACACCAAAATTTATAGGTATTTAGAATATTTTTTATTGCAGTAATAGAGGCACTGGTAGGCTTCTAATTTGCTTAAAATCGTAAATATATCAATTAAACTTGGTACTCAACTGATACCTATATATAGTGGCATTTCATTTTAACTGCAGAAAAACATGGATGGGTGGCGGTGTGGGGGAGCTTAATCAGAGAATATGCAATTTTTCAAGAGAGAAAACCCTGGCATGAGACTGTGGAGTTTGCAAACATGATACAGCTACACATATGTACATAAATAATGAGATGGTCTTTATTAATGGAACAGCCAACTTGAAATAACAAGAATCAATATAAAACAGCTGCAGGAACTACACTTATTCTCAACTCTTCCTGCCAGTTTTTGTGGTGGTGAAATCCTATTCTCCTGTTTTTGATTAAGTTATCTGTACCCTGTTGGTGTATTGTGGAAGGTCCATGTTGACCCAAGGGAAGCACTACAGTTAAGTGCATGTGCTATGCCCTCAGATGAATAAGTTTTGGATTTTCAAAACTGCCCACAGACCTAAGAACTAAGTTTTGAATAAGTGCACCACTCCCATCTGACCCACAGCGAGACATGGACATCCATTTCTCTTATGCATCTTGAAAAAATATGCTCTTCCCCCGGTCTCATCTCCTCCAGATTAGTCTCTCTTCGCTGTAAAGATATTTCAGAGAAAAGTAGAATTTTAAATTTAGAGATCTCCATGTACAATGACACAATCAAAACTTTCCAGACTAGTCAAAGTTTTGAGAACATACCATCAATGGGGAAGCAGCAGAGACAGGAAAAAAATGATGTCTAGTTTCAGATGTACATTTCCCAGGCAATCTCTTCACTGTATAGTAATGTACTGTAGACACAGTTGCTAGATACAGTGCAACTAAAAGAGTGCTGAATAAGCATCTTTGACATGACTCTCTCCTTGGCTATTTTTGTGATGTGTTGGCATGCTGACTCATTTGTAAGAATCCAGCTTATTACGAATGTTAGGAGCAAACAGTATATCAAGATAAAAGAATAAGCAAATTCCTGCCAAGATGGATGAAAGAATTACAATCCACAAGTATCAAATTCTGATAAGCCACACCCTTATTTCTGAGCAACTTCAATCCAAATGATTGTTTTAGCAGCTTTCCATTGCTAAGTAGCAGAGGGCTGGGAGCAGGAACTCCAGCATGCAACATTTGAGTAACCATGAAGGCAAAAATATAAAAAAGTTAAGTTTATTCACAGTGCTTGCACCACAGGTGTCATCCAGCCAAGCCAAATCCCATGTCTCCTCAACTCATTCTTCCTTAAAAGCCTATTTATAAAAAGATTCCAAAAACACAGAAGTGGTGCTAAGAAAGGAGTTCTTTTATGCAAACAGCACTGTAGACTGGTGCAGTAATTCAGTGTCTGGTTCATATAAGGGACATAACTCACAAGTATCAACTTGCTGCCTCCAATTTTGAACTGGTACAGGCAAATAACAGTACCATTTGCATGCCTCGCAAGGCAAAAAATATATCTGTTTTTTTATACCACCAGTGATTCAGCTGCCATCCCATCGCCAATTCCGACAGAGGCAAAGACTAAACATCCTCTTTGGCCCAAAGGACCCATTTCTTCAGGTCAGACTTAATGTGTAATGGCAGGGCAATGGAGGGAAGTTCGGTCAGCAGATGTTCTCTGGGTAAGCAGCCAGACTGTCCCTAATTCCAACAGCAAGGAACTGAAAGACACCTTTGTATTTACTCCCTCCAAAAATCTGTTATGAAGCCAAAAACAAACACAAAATATACTGTCCAATGTATTTTAGAAAACCTTACAGTGGCCAAGAGTGTTTATAAAACAAATGCAGAGGCAGCTGTGTTAGTCTGAAGTTAGGCAGAAGGCAGGGTGTCTTTGCACCTCACAGACTAACTGAACTGGAGATGAGTAGCATAAGCATAAACTCATGAAGGCTTACGCCAGTTCTCAACCTTTTTAGGCTCATGACACTCCCTCAAAACTTTTCAAAATTCAGCAGCACTCCATTTAAAAACAAACATATTATGAACATTTATCATTATGATCCTATTACTAATTCGTTATTTTAATTGATTATATATTATAATTACATTACATTCACCCCACTGCCACCGCTGCTGCAGTCAGGTGGAACTGCTCCGGGTGCCTCCTCGGGAGTCGGATCGGGACATGTGGCAGGAGTGCCTGCTTTTCTGGTCCGACCCTGCACAGTGTCTCCTGGAAACAGAAGTGCAAAGGGCAGGTGGAACTGTCCCACACCCTCTGTTTCTAGGAGGCATGTCGGAGCTGAACTGGGAAGTGGATGCAAGACAAAGCCACCTCTGCCTGCATTACATGGGAAAGCACTCCATTTCTGCTGCAGCTCTTTCTTCCCAGTTTGGCTCCGATGAGTCTCCAGGGCAGTTTCATCCCTTGGTGGTGACAGCTTGGAGACAAATACAGCTGCCATCAGGTAGAACAGCCCCAGTGTGCCTCAGTTTTCAGGAGGCATCTTGGAGCTGAACTGGAAAGAGCTCAAGTTTGCAATTAGGTTCAGTATTAGAATGTCTTAGTCTGATATGTGAAGGAGAAGATTTCAGTAGAAACAAAGGGCTGCCACCAGGAGCAGAATGCAGTTCACTTAATTCATGAGGACTCTTTTTGCCAGGAACTGCTACCTTGATTTGATTTATTTTTTGTGTTAATGTAAATGCCTAAAAGCCTAAATCAAGATTGGGATCCTTCTGTGCCAGGCACCAAACAAACACAGAACAAGAGACAATCCCCCCTGAAGAATTTACTTCCAAATACACAAAAGAAAGAATGAATGGGAGGGGAGAGCAATTAAGTGACTTGTTCGAGGTCACAACACAGATTGCCACTAATCTGGGTTTAGAATTCAAGTGATTTACATCACTTCAGTGCAACTGGATTGCAATGCCTCCAAATTCTTTCAGGTTGCTCTCTGCACACAAAGGCAGAATTTCACCCTTAGATCAGCAAATATTATTAGCTCTCTAGGATTTGTATATTGCTATGAGGTCTTTTTAGCAAATACTTATGACAAAATATTAAATCACCTCTCACTCCTGCAGACAGAGCTTCCATTAATTGTTACCATTCACTTGATACTTTTTAATATAATACACCCAAATCTAAAGATAATGGACGACAAAGAAGCATTTTTAAATACTGACTCTTCAAGTTGCATGTTTATTGATAAATAGCAAGATTATAGCCCATCACAGCAGCCTTTTTTCTCTGTCCTTGAAGAAAAGTCATCATACAGTGCTCCATTCCAACTCCCTGGGGGACACTGCATATTAGCACCTGTATTCAGCAAACACTGTATCCCTTTGTTGAATTGGGAGGCAGCGGCAAACCTGGAGTACCATACTGCACTCACAGGACATAATGTGCCCACCTTTGCCTGCATATGTCCTCACAGGTACGGAGTCTGGGGGTGCTCCAGGGCTCAAGCACCCATCAAAAAAATTAATAGGTGCTCATCACCCATGGAGCCATGCTTTAAGAGGTTAAAAAAAACCCTCTGTACTGAAAGAAGCAGAGCATGACTTCAACCTGGCTCTGCAGCATCTGTAAAAATTGGGAGCTTCAGTGGGACTTTTTGGCACTTTTAGCTAAAGCTGATTGAATCCGGTATTAAATAAAAGCACCAAAAAAGCTCCACTAAAGCACTTGATCTTTACAGAAGCTGAAGAGCCAGGTAGAAGTAATGCACTGCCTCTTCTGGGCTTGTACTCGGCTTGGCATGGGAATGTGCCAAGTTAAAAGCAAAGTGTCTTTTTTACGTCTGCAAACACCGACAGGCAAAAAACAAAGTTGGCACCTGTGTACATCCTTATTATTTACAAAACTTCAGGACTCTGTCTGAGGTAGAAAGACAACACACCATACCATTAATGACAGAAAACAGTACTTCACACTTGTAAATTTAGTTTGTAAAGTAGTACACAAGGGTACCTAGTACCTTTTGGAGTGCCAACATGTTTTTTCACAGGCTGATTTTTAGGGGGTTCCAAAAAATAAGGCTGTTTCAAACTACTGCTGTTTGGACACTCAAAGATGGAAGAACCCCAAAATAATTAATCGGTTTTGAAAAGGTAGGCCTATGTTTATTCACAAGCATTAAGCCTCCTAGCAATATCCTCATTTTACAAACGGGGAGTGTAAAGCACAACAAGAGTAAATGAGGCACCTGTAACCCTGCAACAATCTCTGGGATATCAGCAGCTAGAACCTGACGGCTCCTAGGCCTCACTCCAATGCCGTAACCTTTAGAAAATGGTGCCAGTGGAAATTATCAAAGCTTGTTTAAGTTTCTTTGATAATGAAGGGTATTCAATTTAATAACAGTCAAGGATATCTTGGTTCCTGGTAGAAAAGACTCCTAACTGGATAAAACAGTTCAGAAGCAACTCCTAACCTCTATTTCAAAGAAGACCAACACTAGGGCAGGAGTGCTCAACTTCTGGTCCACTGGCCAAATACAGCCCACAAAATCGGCGCATCTGGCTTGTGGGGCTCCCCACTGGTGGGGAAGTCCGCCACATTCCCAAACTCCAAGCCCCACGTCAGAGCTGGGCCATGCCCCCTTACACCTGTGGGGCGGCTGGGGCTGAGCCATGTCCCTTCCCCCGACCACAGGACTGGGCTGGGGCTGGGTCATGCCCCTTCCCATTAGGGAGGTAGATATGGTTTAAAAAACACTATCTGTTTAACCTCCTGTAATTATATCAGTTAAACAGTTAACTGATGATAACTCGGCAACTTGTACATGGCTGCTGCTGGGAGCTGCTCCCAGGGTCCTTTG
>NW_017728924.1:14718391-14737656 GCF_001723895.1 Crocodylus porosus | reverse complement strand
GGGTTGCCCCTGAGCATGCATTCCCCCGCAAGGCCCTCCTGGATGTGTGCCAGGATAATTTTTTCAAAGAGCTTACCCGGGATTATGTGGCTTCCCTTCCCGCCCCCCCCACCGCCTTCTTTGCCAGACTGCACCTGCCCCAAACTAAACAATAACCAGTAAACTAACCAGCTGTCACTAGGATTATCAGTTAAATGATTTATCATTTAACCTTTCACATCCCTACTTCCCCCATGGGACTGTTAGGGCCTGGTAATGCCCCCTTCTCCCCATACAGGGCCAGGTTGGGGCTGGGCTGCCCCCCACCCCCACTTTAGCCAAATAGTGACACCCTGCACCCACCCCAGGCACCAGATTAGAACCCCATCTGCATCTGGCCTGTGGATGGAGAAGGCACTGCCCATCCCCATTGCTGGAGAAAAGTAAGCACCACTGATTTAGAGAAAGTGTGGCAATTCTCATAGGCTGAGTATTCAAACCAACCTGAGGGGATCTTGATGTGACATCAAACTTATGTAAGAAACAGGAAAGAAAAGCCTCATCTCTGAAGGTAATTCTTTTTATCAGCCCTCTTATCTTACCTGACAGACAAATCAGGACAAGTAATTTGCTCTCTCATTCATGAAGACATCCTTCAGCTATACTGTACCCTGTTAAGCTCTGATTCCTTTATCAGCGAAGACAAGCTTCCTGACTATGGAGTCTGTTTCTCAGCACAGTTCAGATTACGGGAGACAGACAAGGCTGCCAGTTCTGAGAGTGATTCTGATTATTCTGACAGCAAGGGCAGGGGTCAGCAACCATGCGGGGCTGATCCCCACCCCCCAAGCACTGCAGCACTCCACTTCATAGTACCCAGTCTGCCAGCTGCTGCCCCTACCAAGCACCACCATCCCTAATGGCAGTGGAAAGAGGTAAACTCAGGGGCACAAGGACCAAGACAGCAGCAGGGAGGGCTGCAGAAGGGATCAGTAATACTTCATATGGTAGAGAAGGGGGAGGTACCAAGCTGAGCTGCACGCTGCTGATCCCACATGTTGCCAAGCACAGGACTGAATCAAAGTACTTTGCAGGCCAGATCCAGCCCACAAGATGTAGGTTGGTGATCCCTGACATAAAGTCATGCTAAAGAACAAAACAACCCGAGCAGCTGCTAACGGTCCTGCATAGCTTCAGCCATTAACAGCTTAGTCTCCATTTCTTGTACAGGGACCAGAGAGGGAGAAAACTCAATAACAGTTTCTTCATAGCAACTTGGGATGTCCTGAAATTGAAACAGTGTTTGTGGTACTTATCTCCTTATTAGAACAGGAAGGATATGGAAAGAATAGCGTGCAACACCATCCTCTTCTCTGTGACAGTCAAGACAACAATCTCAACTCAACACACACTGAGGGCCTAGTCATAATATTCTATAGACTATACCAGTTCTACATGCTGCCCAATAAAAACATCTACATGAAGCTAAAAGGCTTCTTTGTCACAACTTCTTTACAGAGTCAGCATTAAATGACCAGAAGCTCTTAACTACACAGCATGTAGAATTCCAATTACTCGTTACTAGCTAGCACAAACAAGGAAAAAATATTAACAATTTAATGCTAATAGTCCTCTGAGGAAGATGATTCTTGTGTTTTTACCCTAACCTGTACAAAGAAGTGAAATGTCCAAATCTTGCCATGAATACAGCTCTCTGTATTGTTTGGATAAGTCTTATCAGTTTATGCAACTGTGCCACTTGCATCTTCCCTAGATGCGCATACAGTGAGATAATCTACTGACTTCACTAAAAAGTAAAAGGCTTATTTAAAAGAACATCCTGAAACGTTTAACTCATCTAAGTAAACACTGTTACAACAAACAACAAGTCTCATCTATCTGGTCTTCATAGCTTCTCTGACATTTTATGTGGTATGGTTGTATTTTGCATTAGTATAGTGTACATTCAAACACAGCAGCACTCACCTACAGTATTGGTAATCTCAAATTAGTGAAAACAATCAAAATAAACATTAACTCCATGACAAAAGGGACCACTGCTCTCTTAAACAATTCTATAAAAAGTACTCTTTGTACACAGATGATACTGGTAGCATGTCATGAATCTCTAACCAACTCCATTGTAGGAAGGACATGTTTCCTTCAAACAGTGGCACAGAAAGCAGAATACGTAAACCCAAGCTTCTTGCCATCTTAAATTCCACACCACTGCTATCTGGTGATGGAATAAATCTGGACAGTAACTTCCCTTCTTAATTGCTGGCTACAGCATTATTTCGTGTATGAAAATAATAATGGACAAAGCTATAGTGCAGTCTTATATTCAGAACTAGTGCACTGATAAAGATTTTTTTGGGCCGATACCAATGGCTGATTATTAACAAGCCATATCAGCTGATACTGATCACATTGCCCATATGCAGCCTGGCACCTTGGAGAGCAGCATCCAGCTGATAAGTCTGTTGTGGGGAAGGGGTGTGGGGGGTGCAGCTCAAGGTCCCCACAGTGAAGGACAGAGTGGGACTGGGGCAGGGGCTGCCCAGCTGGGTGGGGCAGCTTCCGTCACTGCATACACCAGATCACTGACCGGGGTGATCCGGGGCACCAGATCACTGACCGGGGTGGGGGGGGGGGGTCCCCTAACGGCCAATCGCTGAGCCCGAAAATCACCAGCAGCAAAACTGAGTATCCACTTCTACCAGCACTTCCAGTTTCGCAGCTGGTGTTTCCAGGGGGTGCATGTGCACCCTCCGTGTGTCACCAATGCCCCCTGGATCTGCACCTGGGGCAAAGATGGGCTGCCACTGTGGGCTGGCGCCAGCATTGGGCTCTTCTTGGGGGGGGGGGGGCAAAGTTGCCTCCCCCCCACCTCCTGGCACCCCCAAGATGTGCCGCTTGCACATGCTCCACCATGGCTAGGCAGTTCCTGGTGATGACAGAAGAAGAAACTGACTGAAGTTTAATTTACAAATCAATATGTGCATGTGTATTTATACACTAAAGCCAAGGAGCTCGACTGACTATTACCAATAGGTACAGCATCTAATAAATAACTTGTAGTTTAAGATTATTAACGACTTGCACTTTACTTATATATGCATTTATTAAGGTACATGTTGTTTTAGAAGGGAATAAGGGTTGGGCTTGAAGTTAAGATATTGCTATATCTATAATTTGTAGATCTTCCCTACCCAACAAAAGAACAGGATGATCTTCCCTACCCAACAAAAGAGTTTAGGACAACTCAGTTCAAGGCAGGCCACTGCCTCAATGAATTTAACGCACACTTGTAGAAGGATACAAGAAACCAAAAGATTTTCAACCCATTGCTGAAATACTAGGACAAAGTCACCATCTCATACACAAGCTTAGCCTTGAATGAGCTGTGTAAAAACTCAATACCATTATATTATACTCCCCCTATTATACTATTTACCACTTAATACCCTTAGAAAGTCCCTTTGAGCCAGTTTTAGCCTTTTCTATTATTCTTCTACCCATCCTTACAGAACAGAGAACAATGTTATTTCCTTGTTTGTATATCAACACTATCAATTATACTTGAAATACTGTACTCCTGCACGGAGAACAGCTCTCACTGACAGAACAGCTGATATACAATAAATATCTAGATATTCTCTACCAGACTGAAATATTTTTAAGGAAAAAAAGATCTGTAGGTAAAGTTTTAGGCTTAATCATTTGGTCTGCTGGAGTCTCCATGATAGATTAAAAAATGTTTCGTTTTCTTCAGGAAACTAAAAAGGTACCTGCAGAAAGTAGACAAGGAAACCTGAACAAAATAAACCTATACTTCTCAAAAGCAGTTCTCCCTGTGAAAAAGGATACATTTTTTTAACGTGCTGTAGAGACATTAATTGCTTCCTCACTTTAAAATGAAAAAGCCATGTGGCAAACACACCAGTTTCTGTAGCCAACAGCACACAAGAATTGTGTGATCAACATCATGCCTAGTGACCTCGACTCACCAGCCTGAAAGACCAGGATCCTAATTACAGTAGGGCGTGCAAGGACAGAGCAAGCCTTGATGCCAGTCTCTGGAGCCACTGTCTTATTCTGATGCCTGTCAAGAAGGTCAATATTTTCAGCTTACAGCTACTGAAGCTGATAAAAAGGCTGTCAGACTCAACTAGTCACACGTGTGTGGAAACAGATTCTATAAGATTTAACTCTTTGATCCTTATTCTAACTGCTAGACTAGAGCATTACCTGTTTCAAATCTGAATGTCCAGCTTGGCAATTCCTCCTTCATATTTATTATTTATATCCTAGGAACACCAAAGATGCATTAGGAACTATATCACAAAGATAAAAAATGGGCAGTGCTGAATAGAAAAATATGGCATACAAGCTATGTTACTAGGCTGGTGAAAAGTACATGTCTTGCTAGGACCAGGGTGCTGATCATGTTTTAATCTATTATTTTCAACAGTGAAAAGCTAAAGAAATGAGGCGACTTGGGGAAAAAGATTACACCAAGCTCTTACCAGTAAGAGTAATTTAATGGAACTTTGTTGTCTTCAGTAACAAATGATTACATGTATTTCTCTTGTATACGGAAGCATAACTAGACTTAACCATTGGAGGGAGGGCGGGAAAAATCACTGTACCCTGAGCACATTTAAGATAGCTTTGAGACCCTCAGATGAGTCTATTCTGCATTGCTTAGAACTTTATCAAGACTTGCCCACACCAGATGGATGTAGGAAATCGCTTTCAGGAGTTTAGTTCTTATTTTTTGAGGTGGGTGCTAGAAAGGATGAATGGAAAATATTTTACTTGAGTCCAAACAATATGTTAGTAAGACAAGAAGAAAATTCATAGCAAATCCTTCCATCCTCTTAGCAAATACCACACACAATTCCAGCTGGAGATTTTTGGAGACTATGACTAGTATCTGTACCAATAAGCACATCAGTAACATTAAAAATAGATGGCATTTCAAACACTAAGTATATAGGGAACCCCTTATTTTTAGATTAGCTTTAAAATACTAACAAGAACAATGTGCAGTATATTATGTAGGCATTAATAAAACACAAAAGAAGAATAGTAAATCATAAGTTACATTAGCTTTATTCTGACCTGTTCAACACTTGCAAAAAAGTGCTCTCTCTCTCTTCTATGTGCAACTAATTATCATTCCCTGATCACACCCAGACCATAGGTTCTCAGCTAGTCTTACTAATATTATCTTTGCACTAATATAAAGTTATTTCTTATCCAACTTCATTAAACAAGTTTGTCCAAAACGAATGTCATACACACTTCCAGCAATACTACCTTGATGAAAATCCAGTTTCCATTAAATATATCCAAGTTCTGTCAACCACATGAGTTATTTTGCATATTTTGCAACAGTGCAAATACACACACAGACTTTTTATGCAAATCTACACACACACACACTGATTAGAATATATTCTTGCAAAATTAAACTGGGCGCCAGTCTTCTGGAACTTCCCAAATTTTCAGAGGAGGTAGCATCTGTCAATTAATAAACAAAAAAAAGGATGCAATTGGGTTTAAACGTACACGTCTATTCTCCAGTGACTGCATGAAAGATCTATGTGAGCTATGACCATTCTGGTTAATGAGAGTTGTATGTAATTTCCCAGCGCACAGATAGAGGACAGGTATTACAGACTAAGGAGGAATGGCTTACCGTGTTACAGCTCTAGAAAATGTAATAAATAGCCCATTTACAATCCTGTACACAGTAAAAGTATGCAAATGCTTGCCAGAACTGTATGCAAAGTATTTGTGCCTTTGCCACGTGGCACAACTAGCTGACCTATGAAATTAAAAACCTTTGTAATGATTGTTAAATGTACTACAATTAGACAGTATTGATGAATTGTATACCATTCACTTATTGAATGGTACAATCACTATTCACATTTTATTTTTTTACTTCCTGTTTTTCACCCAGTTTGATACTGAACCTTTTTGTTGGTTAAGTTCCGCATCAGCTGAGTGACATAACATATGCTTGGAAATATTAGAAAATACATTTCCACTTGATTTCTATTTTCAACTTCATAGAAATATTTCGGCTGCTCTTAGGTTTAGTATTTTTTTATTTTGAAATAACAAACCTAGCCCAAATTCAGCCTGGTAGCATCTAATAAATCTACATAATAATAATAATAAAAATAAAAATCAATGTGTATATGGACACTAATGGATATTTATTCACTGATTTTTTTTGTTAACAAGTTACCTAAATATCCTAAACTGAGGCTATAAATGAAAGTAAAACATGTGGTGTGTGGCTTTTACAATATGGTGTTAAGACTAAAAAAAAAAACGCAGAGCTTGGATTGCAAGACTCTTGTGCAAATTAAGCCACCCTACTGGAGAGACCCAAGAAAAAACAAGCAAGTAGTCCATTTTGGTCCCATAGTTGTCAAGTATTAAATACTTTCAACTTCCTTTGACTTCAGTTCAGTGAAGAAATATCCCTCTTAGAGATAGATGCCTCTCAGCCAAGAGGAAAGAAGATGGTCCATGTGACTGAGGTTAATCCTTTCGTATTTTGTATAATAGACTGATTATCTGGCAGATATTTCCTGCTCAGTATGTCAGTACTCTTTCTATACTAGAGGGCTGATATTAAAATTTGATTAAGTGAATTTGGAGAGGGGGGAGGTCTCATCCTGACTTTCACTACTATCGTTAGACTGATGTAGCACAAAGGCACCTGTTATGTTGAGATGGACATCATAACTTGTTGCAGTTCAGAAATGAGGATCACTGGCAAACTAAGGACAGGCGTTGAAGCATTCACACACATATATTGTGCCTTCATCTGGCTAGAGATATGGGCCCTTCAAGTTTAAGAAAAGCTATTTGCTTGAATTGGGCAGAAGTCAGACTACATCCCCCCTCCACAGATAACCAAAGGGATACAAGTAGGTCATATTCTGTTCCTATTGCACTGTGTCTGGCTCTAGATGTCATAAAATTATGTCCCTGCTCAGCAAATTTGTAAGAAATGTTTATTATGGAAATGCTGAGATCTTAACTGTGCACACAGCATAGCCATGCTACAGTCAAGTACTAGGATGTTCCGGTGGGAACCCTGCTGTTCCGATGAAGTGACTGTCCTCATTCAGAGGACAAGTCATTGAACAACATGACTTAGTGTCATGTGGCATTCAAATCCTTCTTTTGACAAGATTTTTTGTGTGTTTAGTTAATAGTAAGGGGTTCATAACAAATGCAAGCTCTTCATCTGTTGATCTATGAATAAATCAATGTATAGTATTATATTTTAAGAAGGAACTGATCCTTGTGTCTGTCAGCAAACCTTATACCAGAACAGTTCTCTGGGTTTCTGCTTGAAGCAAAATGCACAAGTGCAAAATAAAAATAAAGAACCTGGCCTATGTCTAGGGATGCCACGTCTGTTTGAATCTATTCTGGGAGGCTTCATTACATGATATAATGACATCAATGACTTGACATCAGGAAGGTAAATGCACATGACTATTACATTTTAAAAACCCGCTGGACTACTGTATAAATCGGATCCAATATTTAATGTTTATTTTAATGAATACCCTATCATTTATCTTCTGGGTGACTCTCAGCAATTTCCTAGAGATTTATACCCAATTCCTGGAGACGCCAGGGCAATCCTGGAGGACTGGCAAGCCTACCTATGTCTGGTTTCCCCCTCTTTAAAACGAGGATAAGACTAGCAATCTCTTAAGTAAAAAGTTTTGAAATCAACTGAGATGTATAAGATTTAAGCCATCTTTTCGGCAGCATCGCCTGGCTCGGCACCAACTACCACTTGTTATCAGAGATGTCCTGGGGAAGTGGAGTTTATACCGTGACTGTTCCTGTTAAGCGAGTTTCCCCGTAATCGTTCAGCCCATCTGTCCGTGCGAGAAGTGCCCAGTCACTCTGGCATCCAGCTACCAGATGCAAGCGTTAAAAGGGACCTTCGGCTCTGAGGCCCCCTCCAACAGGCAGGCATCTCAACATCACCCATATTTTCTCTTGAGGTTGCTCTTCCCCCAGGGTGAAGGACGCTCCCCCCAGCACCAGCTGCTGGAAGAGGAACTGACAGCTCATCCTGCTGCCCCCACGTCCCAGCATGAGGACCTCCCAGGGCACCCCCGCACGGGGCCCTGCTAATATTACTACCCTCGTCCACGCTCAGCCCAGCCCCTGCGCGCAGAGCACCCAGCATCCTCCCCACCCCGCTCGGCCTCCCCCATGCTTCCCCCTGGCTCTGCCAGACCCCCGGCTGCAGGGGCTGAGCGCGCGCCCCACCCCCGCGCTCCGGGGCGCACCCGCACTCACCCGCGCCACCACCGTGCGCCCGGGGCCGTCGCTGCCACCTCCTCATAACACGGCCCGGGGCGGCCCAGGCCCCACCCCCGTTGCTACGCCGCCGGGCCACAACCACGTGACCCCCTCGGGAGCCGCCCTCCTCGCGTCACGTGACCCGAACCCACGTGACGGGTAGGCGTTCACATGATCCTGGCGTTTTCCCTGTCGCTGTCGTCGGGGCTGGGGCGCGATTGTTGTCCCCGAAGTATTTCCCTACCGGGCAGAGGAAGCGGAGCTGGGCACAGACGACAGGGTGGGAGGTCGCAGGATCTTTTTTTTACGCCGGGACCTGAGGGACAAACAGGATGCGAGCGCGGCCTGACTCGTGAAGGGCCGGAGCAGGCAGCCACCTGCTGGTGCAGGGTGCGTGCGTAAGAAATCTAGTCAGGTGCCTGATAAATCCCTTGTCGCTGACGAGCCCTGTTCGTGAGCAGCTCAGCGTGTTAGAGTGTGTTGCATCCACGTGTCACTTTAACTTTAGTGTGCTGCTCTGGCTCAAAGCTGCACCCTATGAACACCAGAACTTCCCCCCAGCCTGGATAAGGTTCTGCTCACTCCTCCCAGCTTCCTACATTGATATCGAGTGACTCCATACAATTTTGGCACATATCATGGTGCTGTCCTGCCTTCTAGAACGGTCTCAGATCTTTGCTGTACAAAATGTTTTTGAGGATACAGGTTACAGCATCACTTAAACATAGTTGCTTGTAAATTCATCCCCATCATTTTGACAGCAGGAGGGGAATACCCAGTAGAGGTCTTCATCACCCACCTATACACAGCTGCAAAATAAAAAGCGCACTGCAGTCAACTTGTGCAATCCCATCTGCAGCATCACCCAAGGACCCAAGCATCACCTAGATTACACAACATGCCTTTGTGCAGTAGGATGTCACATATGGTTCAGTGTACTTGGACAAAAACTACATTAGACTATCCAGTCATCACAAGCTTTTAAAAGCATAGGTGATACAAAATAGCAACAGATTTATTCTAGAGGCTGGTGTACAGTAAGATTTGGCACATCAGAAGGCCTTACTATGGAGCCTAGAGGCCCTATAGTGCTAACTACTGAAAGCCAGGAAGCTAAGACCTGTTTGTTGCACCGTTAGTTACTATCACTGTTCTGTATGATGCTTTTGCATTTTTAGAACTCTGGAGACAGAGAAAGTTGTCTGTTTTCAAATAATGCTCCATAACACAGCACATCTTTTACCAAAGAGAACTGCTTGACTTATTTTTTATGCTGGTTACTAAAGAGACATTTACCAACTGCAGAATTAACACCAGTATATTTTACTGAATAAACACTGAAAGTCATTATCAGGAAGAGGGACAAAGTGGGAAAAGCAGATTAGGATGCTATAATCAAGCCCCTCTAAGCAGAAAACTGAAATAGGGTACCTATATTCCTAGCACCAATAATTAAGTGACCAATGTCCCTTGAAGCCTTCAAGACTGCTGTGCAAGTAAAATGGCATAAAACAGCACTTCCTAATCTTTTCAATTATGCAAGCCTACTTTTAGTGCAAGTCCAACTCTTCCAAGAGAACTGCTGTTGGAGTAACAACCCCAGCTTAGAAACTACTGATAGGAAATGGAAAGACCACCCCCCCTTCATGAACAAGAGAAATACAAATAGTATGCACTGCATTTTATATGGTAAAGTCTAACACTCCAATTTCAGTTAAGGAGTGGGCACAATACCAAGGCAGATCTCCCTGCATTGGATCCATAAATGTCTATTTTTAACAGGATCCATGAAAAACATGTTTTAGAACATTTATTTATGCATGGTTTTCTTTATGGACCTCATTGAAATAAACCATTTTAAAAAGTTGTATTTTTTTAACCAATATACTTTAACATTTCTTACTATAAAATATGGGACAGGAATAAACTAGACGAAACAGGAGTTTAATGCATTTATTATACCAGTAATGCCATGGGGTACATGGCAATCAGTAAACAGATGCAATTACATGCATGACATAAGTACATTTTAATGGAAAATTCACACCAGTTCAGGGTTTTAATCAATGTAAATCAAAAGCTAGTCTTCTCTCCATTCTTTTGGAGTGACTCTGCCAACCGGTGACACATTCCACTCTATTCCAGTTAGTGCTACCACCTGGAAGAGGATAAAGTTACAAGAAGAAATTAGTGTACCCTTAAGTCAGGAAAAAAAACCATATTTTTAAGTTAGTGACATAAACATAATTTGTCAACTGCTTTTTCTTAAAGTTAGATTTCAAACAGCTGTTTGAGAACAACTTGGAGAGTACAGTGGAGTCATTTTATTTTCTAATAGTACATTTTTAGACATCAAACCTAACAATTTTATTCACTCTTTTATTATAGCATTAATATATCTATACTAGAAGAGTAATTTGCATATCAAGCATGTAGTAATTCTCTTAAGATCCACCTCATACCTGTAACATTTTACAGTGTAAGAACCAGATGTATAGTCCTCCAACTTAAAACCACATGCTGCTTTCCCAAACCATATATTTAAGAAGTTCAGCATATACAACAGCATTAGAACAAAATCTCTCTTATAATATAGCCACCCATTAATTAATCAAAATACAGGAATTTGAGAACTTTTTTTTTTTTTACATGGAAGTAAATAAAAATAAACTAGTGTTATTAGCTCGCATTTAATTACGTTGCCCTCCTAACCAAGATTTCTAAGTCGCAATAAAATAGGTGTTCAGTAGACAGTTACTTTGAATGTCAAGTCTAAGCCTGGATTTATACAATAATACTAGAAATGGAAGAGATTTTTAAGTCATTTTCTTTTAGGAAGCTCCGAAACCCTGATTTTGCATTGTGTACCTCACAGACAAATGCTTAAAGTACTTATCAGTTTGCAAGATCAGGGCTACAGTTGCAACAGACCCCATCAGTGGTCCCAGTTACACAATACTTACGTAAGCCCACACAGCAAAGCAAAATACAGTTCCGCTAATTAGCACCATGTTTCCATGTTTATCATGAAAGTCAGGTTCGTGTTTCTGATGAACCTGTCTTGCTGAAATCCTCCGAATGTCCCGAGCTAAGAGAAATAAATGTAAGGTTCAAAGAGAGATCTACAAATAAATTAAAATACTCAGCTCTCCAGGAAGCTCCAGTCATTCATCAGAGATGGATATGCTAAAAACAAGGATGCTTTCTATTCAAATAAATCAGAGTTTAACTCCATTTTGTTGGTGAATAGTTTTAAAAATGTCACTAAAAAGTACAATTCAAGAATCCTCCACACGAATGAACATTTGCCATCTCCTTTTAGACTCTCCAATGCTGCACTATTTTTTAAGTTACTAAAACATGTAACTGTGAATGATCACTAGTCAGGCATGAACTCCAAGGAAGTCTACCTTTAATTTAAATGTTACTAGAAGCAACTAAAGTACTAGTACTGTGGGACAGACAATACCGAATTAGATACAAGAAGAGGGGTTGGGGACTGCAGGTTTTGCAAATGTTTTCTTTTGTAACTATAGATGTAAACTTGAGGTCCAAACAAATCTTTGGAAGAGACCATAGCAGCTGTGCTGTGTAAAAAGCTCTTGGGGCAATAACAATAGGAAATCCTTCTTTTAGTGAAAGGAATAGTTGGGGTGGGGGGGAAGAAACCCTGGTCATACCTAGTTCACTCTCCCCTTACGCACTCACTCAGTGCCACTGTGACAAGTTTTATTTCAATTTAATGTTAATTCCATGCTATTTCAGTAAAACCAAACAAAAAACCAGGTTCTCTATCTATGGCTCCAGTCATATATCCTGGAGCATGAATTAGCTTCAGGATATACATACTGAACAAGAGAGGTTGAGCTAGCAAGAGAAGGGGAAGGAGAATGGAGACAAAGAAATACCGAACATGCATGCAAGCTTGTCAGTGCCAACCTCAATGCTAGCCTGTTTTCAAGGGAAGTAGAAAGCAGGCAAGAATAAGCAGCTATGGATTAGTGAACTGTTACCAGCACCATATATTCTTCCATAAACATTTCAGCTGTTTGGATGCATTATTATTATTATTATTATTATTTATTTTTTACAGTAAAGCCACTATAATAAACATTCTAAGAAAACCTGACTTCACCCTAAACACCATATTAATTTAAACATTGGTATAAAATTCAGTTTGAACAAGTATGAAAAAAACCTGCCACCTCATACACCCTAACAACATAGTCAAGCTCTTCCTGAGCTGGACCAGATGACTTTGAGGTCCCTTCCAGCCCTAATGTCTACAGAACTTGTGAAATCTAAGGGCTTTCAGACATAACATTTATTTCTGTCATCCTGCCACATCCGGCACAAGACAAGCCAGTCATGCTAAATGAGGTTTCTTTGGGAAGATGCAATCTCTTTTATTAGACCAACTAAATCGTTGGGGAAATTGTTTGCTGCAAGCTTTGGGGCACAAACAGCCTTCTTTCAAGCATAGGGAGAGGCTGCTGGGGTTTTGCTTTCTCAGCAAGGGTGTTTGTGTCCCAAAACTCACAACAGTTTCCCCAACGATGTAGGCAGTCTAATAGAAGACACTGCATCTTCCCAATGAAACATATCGGGGTCCCTACACCACTGAACCCCCACAGCAGCCCTCATGCAGCCCTGCTCGCATCTGGACCCCAGGCAGCCGGCACCGGTCACACCCAGAGGAAGCCTCTCTCCATATTAAGAGTTTTTAATGGTTTTTGCTTTTCAAAGCAACACACGAGGCGACACCCAGCGGGGCAGCAACCTGCATGCCGAGACCCGATGCTAGGCCCGGCTTGGGGCTGCGGGGCCAGGCAGGGCGAGCTCAGAGGCGGGTTCCCCAGACCGGGCACCGCGGCCTGACGCAGCCAAGGGCTGCAACGATGAGCCCCAGGGGGAAAACGCTTCAGTGCCCCCGGGGCTGCCTTCAGCATGAGCCCTGCGACCTCCGGGCCTCACAGCCCCTCTCCCCGCGGCAGGAGTATCCCTGTCCCTGTCCCGGCCCCGCTCACCAGTGCGGCCCAGCGCGGCGCGGACCCAGGGCAACATCACGGTAAAAAAAAACCCAATTCCGCAGCAGCGCCCTTGGCAAACGGTGAAAAACAAAATGGCGACCAACCGGAAGCCGCCTCCCGCCGCGCATGCGCAACAGCGCAGGGCAGTCTGGAAAATGTAGTGTTCGGGCAGGGCTCTCGGGAAAGGCGCCGCTGTGCTGCGGAGGCAGCGGCTGAGGCCGGGCAGAAGCAGTTTAGAGCAGGCGGCAGCCCCGGCGCAGGGCTGGGGAAGTCCGCGGAGGCGTGACAGGTGCGAAGTGAGACACTAAGGCGCACCCCGCGGCTTCGTAAGTGGAGTGTCAGGATGGCCGAGTGGTCTAAGGCGCCAGACTCAAGGCGTAGCTGCCTTCCGGAACGGGCGGGTATTCTGGTCTCCGTATGGAGGCGTGGGTTCGAATCCCACTTCTGACACTAACTTTTTTTAAAATTAATTTTCCCATTCCTGTGCCCGGGAGAGGGGAAAAAAACTCCAAAAAAAAAAAAAAAAAGTTTTATGGCTCATTCGCCTCCCTAAAAGCAGTGCCCCTCTCCTTTTCACGACAGGGAGGCAAGGTCTGACGTCATGGCCTGTCAATCTCCCGGCTTTCACCCGCTTCCTCGACTAACCAATGACAGGGCGGTATCTTGCCTCGTTGCCGGCCGCGGAGGGGCGCTTGGGCCAATAGGAAGCAGAGCTGTTGGGGCTCAGCCAATAGAAAGTTAGCTGGCTGCGCCACTCGGCCAATGGGCAGGCGCTCGCCGAAGAGCTCAGCCAATCGGTGCGGCGCTGCCGGGGAAGGCACGGGCATGGCGGCGCTGCGGGTGGCGGCGCTGGGGTGGTTGGTGCTGCTGCTGGCCGGGGGAGGCCCCTGGGTCGCGGGGCAGAAGAAGAAGGAGGTGAGGGCCGGGCCGGGTTGGGCGGTGCTGCGGGCTGTGCCCGCTTCGGGCCGGGTTGTGCAGCGCCGGGCACCGCGGAGGCCCCTGTGCGGACAGCAGCGGGCTCCTCCCCAGCGGGGGCTCTCACCCGACCTTCCCAGGCTGCTCGAGAGGCCCCAGCCAGTGCTGCTAGGTCTTAACTATGGCTGTATCGTATTGGAAGCTCAAAAATCGATCGGGTTTGGTGGGGAAAAAAATGCAAATAGGACTTATTTACTTTCAGTTGCTCACTATAAGTCGGTGGTGAGTGAGAGCTGGTCATCGAAGTGGACGTTTTCCTTTCTTTTGGGGGAAGCAGCCCTAAGAAAGTGCTGGCAGCAAACCCACAAGTTGGTTAAGACTCTCCGAGAGTGACTTGGGTTTTGCACATGCTGCGCCAGTGAGCAGCCTTGGAAATAATGGCTTATTTTAGACACTTCTACTATTATCAATTGCATGTGGTGTTGAGGGTTGAAATGATCGTGCAGATAGGATAGTTACCTTTCACCTGGCAGCGCTACCCCCAGCTTCCCAAGCAGATGAATATGTTGCAAAAAATTGTGGTTTGTTTTTTGGAGGCCACTAAAATCACAGACACACATACATTAGATGGCACAAAAGGTGTATTTGCAAATAGGGTCAGAGCAGAGTCAAAGACTCAGATTATTCTGAATCCACCAAGGAATTTTTGCAGGCTGTATTTATTTTTTTCCTCCTGGGCATGTGTGCAGAAACAGGAACTCTTATAGCTCATTTCTGTTTCATACAAGCATACATGTGGTTACATCACTACATCCATCGCATGTACATTATAATTAACTACTTAAGTATGCAGGGCGGAGAAGTAAATATGTATCAGCTAATTGAGCATGCTCAGAGAATACTATAGGTCACTAAGAGTTTAAACCTCCCCCCCTTTCAAGGACACACAGTCAGTTGAATTCCAGCTTCTGTAATTTGCATGAGAACGGCTAGGGAGAAGCTGGGGGAGAGTCTGTGATTTAGTATAAGAGAAGCTGTGGCAAGGCTGGCCAAGGAAAAAAGTCCTTGGCAGTGTTTCTTTTTTATCAGGTGCAAGACGCAAGCTGTGCATTTTTAATAATACTCTATTTCTAACAAATAGATGGCAGCGCTTGGCTCCCTGCCGGGGGGCCTGGAGCCTTGTGGTGGGGGATAGGCCAGGCAGGGAGAGCCTGGGCCTGTGCTGTGCTGCTTGTCTCCTCACACCTCAGTTGTCAAGAGGATCCTGCGGGTGCCCTGGTTGAGGAGCGCTGGTTGGGAGTGCTGTTGTAAGCTCTTTTTTTCCAGCTGTTCATTGACAAGGGGATAAGTCCACCCTTCCGGTCAGGGACAGCCAGTCACCAATCCAGTTTCTTGGGCTGTGGATAGAGCGGGCCTAAAACTGCTTTAAAAGGGTGCAAGGATTTGCTGCCCAGGAGCTTGTCCCAGTTGTTCTGCCTTCAGTGTTACATCTGGCTGCTCTGAGAGCAGTGCTCAGTAAGCTTTAGTGGCTGTCGTTTTAACCTGGAGTGGAACCGGGTTAAAGTTATGACAGTCTTGTTCCATTTATGCTGCTGTAGGAATGGAGCACTGACAGCGACGCTGGAACACCTTGTACATGCATTATTTCATACCAGGATGACTCTTAGCCCCTGTCCACACTCTGATTAGAACCTTGTGATCTTTGCTCGGGTCTTACTGATTTGCAGGTGGCTGAGAGTTGCATACCATTTTGCTCAGAGAATGGTGTGAAGTAACTGGCAGCTGCATGAAGGAATGAAAAGGATCAGAAAGAGGATGTAGATTGCGTAATTTCTCAGGGTTCACTTTCAGGTGCTGGAAACTGAGCTCATATTCCATTGCTAGTGTATAGGCTACAGGTGGAAAAAAGTATAGGTTTTCCTCACCAACCGCTGGAGTTAGGTTTCCTGAAAGTTTCTGCAGCTGGCAAAAACGTGGTTGGCAAGACAAAAGGCTTACGGGAAAAATGGCAGGTATCAGGCTAATGCGCGGCCATGGAAAACCGTGGTTGCTCAAAACTGTATACCGTGGTAGCCAAAATGGTATACAGAATATCAAGTGTGGGTGGTTGGTGGGGGAAACCTGTATCATTGTATGTTTGCCCCTGTTTAATGCCTTGATAAGATAGCCATATCTGTAGTATTGATTCAAGAAGATCTGGGATGGAAATAGAAAGGGAGCTGAAACTCACAATAGAGATTGTATTGGTAGGGCGGGGTTGGGACGTTCTGCACAGTATTTGTAATTGTGTGCCCATTTTCAGCTGCCTGTGGTAATAATGAAAACACAGTTTAAAAAGAAAGGTTAAACTAACCTTACAGTCATATATATATACACACATAAACCTTTTGTGGAAGGGTGAGGGAGGTGTGTTCACGGACAAGAAGGGAGGAAGGGAGTGTTGACTTTACCTTAGTGGCAGCAACTAAAACAGATCAGTGAATATATAATTTAGGTCACTTGAAAATGGGAATTTCTTATTTTAATTTACCTGGTGGTAAATTACAAATTATTAATTATGTAAATTATGTGATATAAAATTTTATGACTAGCAGAAAGTACCAGGACTTTGCAAACTTGTTTAAAATTAAATATCCAACTATTTGTGGATCATTACCTATGGATGAGGATCTGTGTATTCCTTGAGTAATATTAACATTGACCATATAACATATAGCTTTATTTTCTGTATTCATCTTTCTGACATGTTACCATGAGACTTAACACTTCAGAGTATGTAAAGACTTGGTTCAACTTAACATGTCATCCTTTTCTTTTCTTTTTTTTCTTTCTTTGTTTTTAAAGCATCTCTCTGGCTTTATTTATTTATTTTTTTTAGATGGTGTTATCAGAAAAAGTTAACCAGCTGATGGAGTGGGCCAGCAAAAGACCTGTTATTCGAATGAATGGAGAGAAATTTCGCCGCCTTGTAAAGGCACCACCAAGAAACTACTCAGTGATTGTGATGTTTACTGCCCTTCAGCCTCACCGTCAGTGTGTTGTATGCAAGTATGGATTTAGTTCAAGTCTAAATAGCTTAAGTATGTCCTCTTCTGTATGTATGCTCATCTGCTTATGTTCTTTAGGAGATAAACCTGTACCTTTTCCTAATTACATTGTATCTGTTGCCTGCAGATGGGAGAGCTAATGTACCTACGCTTAAAACTATAGTAGCTAAGTATCTCATACATCTGTGTGGCAAATAATATAAAATTATATTTATAGCTTTGATATCTGCTGAAGTAATGGTAGTTGTGCAATGTGAAAAAGGCAAGTGTTGCATGCAAATTTAATTACAATTTTAGACAAACAGAGGTTAAAATATATTTTTGGGGCATGAAAGCTAAAAAAAAAATCTTCACAGGTTTGCTTTTGTGTCTTGCCAGTTTACATTTCATATATCTCTAGTGCAGTTAATTTATTTGCAGCGATACTATTGCAGATCCTTGAGTTGACTACAGCCCCTCTGCCTTGCTCCAGAGGTATAAGGGGCCATAAAGGTGGCTTCAGTGACAAATTGGTTAAATTCCTTTGTTCTTGTGTAGAGTTATACTGGGGGAAGAGAGCACACCTGGTTGCATTCTGATAATCTGTGCACTTCATGACAGTCCTTTGGATTTAGGCAGCTCAGCACAATTTGAAGCAAACTTGAGCTTAATCTTTGCATGCATGTAGTCCCAGACCCATACTGCTAGACCAACCCATGCTTAAATGTCTTAAATAAAATTGTGGTATCCAGTGCTTCTGTCAGATAAAAACATTATGAATGTGCACTTAAATATTACACAGAATTTATTAGTTCAAAGCCTCCTTCAGTTAAGTGGGTGTGGTAGATGGTATACTTAGAATGAAACATTGTATCTGGAAGGATGTTTGAGTTGCATCTGATGTTTTGGGCAAACACTCATCTGTTTTTATGTGTTTATACAGGCAAGCTGATGAAGAATACCAGATTCTGGCAAATTCCTGGCGATATTCCAGTGCATTCACCAATAAGATTTTTTTTGCTATGGTGGACTTTGATGAAGGCTCAGATGTATTTCAGATGGTAATCTCTGTCTCATTTTTTTTAAGTGAGTTTTATTAGGATATTGGAAAATGGGGGAGTAGTGATTAGGAAATATATACAAAATATTAAGGTACGATATTCTATGTTAAAGCATAAGGGCAGGCCTGTCTAAAGCAGTGGTGCTCAACTTCTTGGTCCTGTGGGTCAGAGAAGTGTCTCAAGCCCATCTGTGCTCCAGAATTGGACCCTGATGGTTTGGCACTACCCCTTCCTGCTTCCTGCATTGAGATTGGATCCTGAGGGGGCCAGGATTGGACCCTGAGGGCCTGGCACCCTATATGCCAGGATTGGACCCTGAGGGCCTGGCACCATCCCTTTCCACTCCCTGTGTGCTGAGATTGGGTCTGGTGGGGGTGGAGAGTAGCACTGCCCTCTTATGCCCCTTGCCTCTTGTGCCAGGATAGGGCCCAGTACATCCCTGCCTGGCCCTATGCATTGGGATCAGGTGCAGGTTCCAGTGCACAGGGCTCGAGGCTCCCCACATATCCAGAGATTTGGCATCAGGGAAGTAGTGCCACCACTCCCCCTGCCATGGAATTTCTAGACCTGTAGGGAGCCCCGCAGGCCTGATGAGGTGGCTGCGTAGGCCACTTCTAAGTTCTTTGTCTAAAGTGACTGCAGAATTTTACTGTCCTTCAACCCAAATCTCTGTCCTTTAACCCAAGAGAAATATGCAAGTTATCGTCACTACTATATATACTGAATATGCATGAGGGATGAACTGAGTGACCTAATTGTGTCTTGGTAGGGATACAGGACTTCATAGTTTCTAGGGTCGGAAGGGACCTGAGGAGATCATCGAGTCCGACCCCCTGCCATGGCAGGAAAGAGTACTGGGGTCAAACGACCCCAGCAATATGTGCATCTAACCT
>NW_017728924.1:14717053-14718380 GCF_001723895.1 Crocodylus porosus | reverse complement strand
TCGTGTGCCGAGGGGTCCCGGCGACAGATGGGGCCCTCCGTACCTCTCAGGATGGAGTCACCAATGATGATCATGCGACGCTTCTTCCTCCTGGCCTTCTTGCCTCCTCCAGCTTGCATGGGACGTGGTGAGCGTGGAGTTGCCTCCTCCCTGGTTTCGTCCTCTCCTTCCTCCCCCTCCAGGGCTGCCAGGGCTTCGTACCTGTTCTCCAGCCGGACTGGAGGAACTGGTGCTGCCATGTCTCGAGCAGCCCTGGCACAGGAGGTGACCGTCTGCCACTTAGCAGCGGAGAGCTCATCTTGAGGTGCATCCTCCTTGGTCGTACAACCCTGCAGGGAAAGAAAATAGCTGTCAATTTCCTCCTCTGCCTCCCTGATTCCCCTCAACCTGCTAACCTCCTCCTGGAGCTCCCTCACCCATGCCTCCAGGGCCCTAAGGCGGGCGCCTGCAGGACAGGTGTGGGGGTCTCCAGTCCCTGCCCGCCCAGGCCTTGCTGGGCAGCTCCCGCAGGCCAGGGGGTTGGGGGACGCCAGCCCCACTGTGGGCTCTGTCTGGGTGGAGGCCTCAGATAAGCCCTGGGAAGGCCGCGCCCCGCCCAACTTAATGGCTGGGTGAATTATCCAATGCATAATAGGTGATGGAGAAGAAATATAAAGTGCATAGAAATATCTTTAGGTTAATAGAGAATTTTAGGTTAGACCTCTGTTGTTGCTTGACTTCACCATTTGTTACATTCCTGCTCCAATTGTTTGTTTCCTTTTTCATATCCCACCAAAGTAACACGATAAAAAAAAAAATTAAAATGGCTGAAATTATTAATAGATTCATAGATGTTAGGGTTGAAAGGAACCTCAGTAGGTCATCAAGTGCAACCCCCTGCCCTGGACAGGAAAGAGCACTGGGGTTAGATGAGCCCAGCTAGGTGCTTGTCCAGTCTCCTCTTGAAGACCCCCAAGGTAGGGGAGAGCACCACCGCCCTTGGAAGACTATTCCAGATTCTGGCAACCCTTACTGTGAAGAAGGTCTTTCTGATGTCCAACATAAATCTGCTCTCTGTAAATTTGTGGCCATTGTTCATAGTTACTCCAGGGGCTGCATTAGTAAATAGAGCATCTCCTATTCCCTACTGCCCTTCCCTGATGAATTTTATAGGCAGCCACAAGATCACCTGTCAGCCTTCTCTTGCAGAGGCTGAAGAGATTCAGGTCCCTCAGTCTCTCCTCGTAGGGCTTTGCCTGCAGGCCCTCAACCATACAAGTGGCCTCCTCTGGACCCTCTCAAGATTCTCCGTATCCCTCTTGAAGTGTGGCACCCAGAACTGGATGCA
>NW_017728924.1:14698992-14716953 GCF_001723895.1 Crocodylus porosus | reverse complement strand
TGAACTGCATCCTATTCTGTTCTGCCCATTTTTCCAACCTGTCCAGATCCACCTAGATCCGTTCCTTATCCTCTAGTGTGTTAACTATGCCCCATAATTTGGTTATCATCTGCAAACTTGGACAGGGTGCTCTCTATGCCCTCGTCCAAGTCACTGATGAAGACGCTGAATAGTACCGGTCCAAGGACTGAGTCTTGCAGGACTCCACTGTCCACATGTTTTCAGGTCAATACCGACCCATCCACCACCACTCTCTGGGTACGACCCCTAAGCCAATTTGTCACCCACCTGACCGTGTAATCATCTACATCACAGCCTGTCCATTTCTTTATGAGAATGGTATGCGATATCGTATCAAAGGCCTTCTTAAAGTCTAGGTAAGTGACCTCTACCTAGACTCCTGCTTCTAAGCATTTTGTGACCTGGTCTTAAAAAGAAACAAGGTTAGTCAGGCAGGATCTACCTGCAGTGAACCTGTGCTGATTTTCTTTCAGCATTATTTCCCCTGCTGGGCTCCCAGAAATGTCATCCTTAATGAATATTATTTACTTGCATGTTATTTATCTCATAACCACTTAACATGGTTACAAACAATAACAGTAATGAAAAATCTCTTAGATTTTTTTTTTTAATTAAATGCTTAACAATGACTTGTACAATGATGGCACCAGTTTGTGTTAAAATAAGTCAGCAAAAGACTTTGTATCAAAACAGTGATAGCTAGAGTGCATTGAGGGACATCTTTAAATTTTTTTCAAAAGATATTTTAAAGTAACTCAGGGTGCAGCTACATAAAAGGAGCAGGATTAGAAATTTGATATATGTGTTTGTCTAAAAAGAGCGACTGTCCTGAAAATCAGATGTAATAAGTTCCTGTGAGTTTCAGTAAATTTAACTTTTTAATATATTTGTTTATTGTAACTTAAAGCAGTGCCTAATCAGATGATCTAAAGTCCCTTTTTAATACACAGAGCCGTCAGAAGAAACTAAAAATGATACCCCTCCCTCCCTTCCTTCTTCTAAATGACTTTGTGGCTTTTGCACAAGGTTTAATTCATAATAGAACTTGGCTCAGAATAGGTACTGTGTGTGTATTTGATTTGGGAGACATGTATGTTTGTAAGGAAAGAAAAAATATTTTGAGTGTTACAGAACTGGTTTCAGTTTGTATTCCTTGCATTTTATATTCAAGCCTCTCAAAAGGAAAGTGGATTTAATAGCAGAGATTTGCCTGGCTTTGATTCCTGTGGTTGTAGTCCAAAGCATAAGTGAGTCTAGGTTTGCTAAAAGGTTTACAAATCTTGTCTGATATTTCTCTTTGTGATGAAGACTGGGTGAAACCTTCTTGGAGGTATTATGCAGGTCACTTAGAAATAGATTTTCAACAATAGGAATATTATAATAATAAGAAATTACAAGAAAAATTATCAACGATTTGTTCATAAAGAACATTTGACTTTTTGTACCACTATGTATATTTCTGCCCACTACTTTACAGATTTTCTCACAGGTATACATACTCATGTTGCCCCAGGATGTCTAAAATCTAGGCATGCAGCTGGTCAGTCCTGGGGCTGGCAGGCAATCTGCTGACTGTTGGAGCCGGCCACAGGACAGCTTGCAGCCTTGAACCAGTCCAGGGACAGCTGGAGTCCAAAACAGAGCTGCCACCTCCTGCCTGATCTATAGGGGAGGCTGGGGGCAGTTTTGCAGGCATTTTATGTCCTGTCCCAAAACTCGTGCCTGTTACCAGGCGTGGCTGTCATAGCAGGACGTGCAGTGTTTGGGATGGGGCATAAAATTGCTCTGATCTTAATTGCACTATTGTTTTAATGTCTGCCAGGGATGTATAATATTCAAAGGCAAAAAAAAAACCCTCAACAAAGCCAAACCAAACCTCATGTGATCTCTAAAGTCTTCCTTTGCTACCAAAGGCAACCGTAGCACTTGATAGATAGAGAGAAGTAGTTAGCCATGTTAGTCTGAAGTTGTGCAAAATGTAGGATAGGTTTGCACCTTGTAGACTGAATCAGAGAGGTGTGTTACAGAATAAACTGTCATAAAAAGAGAGTTTACTTACTGCTGTGAAAGGATGCAGTATCTTTTGATGTAAGCCCTCTGCTTATGAAAGCTTATGCCGTACATCTGATTTAGTTACTGCATGGGTGAACACTGGGCTTTTTTCCCTTTCCTTTTTTTCCTCCTTTTTCTTCTGTGGACTGTCTTGAGTCCTTTTTTGACTGTGTGAATATAAATACTGAAGAAAATGGGTTGATTATATTGGGGAAATAATGTATTGTTAAAACTATTGGGGAGAGGGGAACTAGTCTCAGATTTGATTTCTGAGAGGTATAGTTTTTGGTGTCAAGAACTGTGTAGCTTGGGTCATTTCTGAATGCTAAAGACAGTAGGAGGTATCCAAGAAAACTGTTTCTAGCTAATATACTGAATACATTATTTGATGTCTTAGGTTCTGGTCCATCCTACAGAGTTTTGAAAAGAAGAGGCTTTTAAGCCACAATACTATGTAGTTAACATTGTTGTTGTTTTTTATGGGTTTTTTTCCATGAGGTGCATATTATGATTGGTTCCCCCATGATTAATTAGGTGCCCAAGCTTAATTATAAAATGAGTGATAAACTAGCAGTAAAAGAGAAGTTTAAATTGCTAGAAAATATATTTAATTGTGATGCCTTTTGTCTTTTTTCTTTTTAATATAGCTAAACATGAATTCAGCTCCAACCTTCATTAACTTTCCAGCCAAAGGGAAACCTAAAAGAGGGGACACATATGAGCTTCAGGTGCGAGGTTTTGCAGCTGAGCAGCTTGCTCGTTGGGTAGCTGATAGGACTGATGTCAATGTAAGTACAGATATATTTTTCCGTTCTTACTCTGAGGTAATTCTAGCTATGGAAAGTCTGTTTCGCAGATGTATAGTGTGGCTAAGAAAATCTTTTCTACTGGGTTACTGTAAACATGTCCTGTGCCCAACTGTCTCTAGCTAATTTTGTAAATTAAATAGCTTTCAAATGCAAACAGTTATTACTCTTTGGTTTTTCCATGCTATGATATTTTACTTAAATATTCTGGCATTTTTTTTAATGTCCTATATCCAGAAAGATACCAGATCACTTTACAAACTGATATAGATTCACTTACCACTTGGAAGTGCCCAGTACTATGGAAATGAACCAGTTTTGGAATGATCGCAGTTAGGCTATTGCAAGGCTATGAACAGATTTTTGTTCTGTAGGATTCCTTGTAACAATAGAAGTGAGGGGGGCACCCTGCTGTCTTTAAAAAAGTTAATAACATGGTTTATTTTGCATGCTTGCATTATTTCCAGTTTTTGTGATATATTCCTTGCTGACTAAAATTTTTAATTTGAGTGACCTTTCACTTTTTTGTATAGATTCGAGTGATGAGACCACCGAACTATGCTGGTCCTCTTATGTTGGGTCTGTTGCTGGCTGTCATTGGTGGCCTTGTGTATTTACGGAGGAGCAACCTGGATTTTCTGTATAACAAAACTGGCTGGGCCTTTGCTGCTTTGGTATGAAAATTAATTTTTTTTTTAAACTGCAGTCTGTTTCATATTGATCTAGATTGAACTTAAAAGATCAGGAAATTTTGCATTTTCTCTGTCACCTTTCTTATGAGAAACTGTTTACTAATAAAATTATAGTGGGTTTATGATTATGAATTGTGTTTTCTCACTTACTTCAAGGGAAGCTGAACATGGGGTATGAAGGGACAGTATTTTTAACCAAGGGCAGAACATATTCCCCATGCCTACAGACACACAATCTTAAGTGAGAATATTATTAAAGATTGGGGGGGGGCAGGGTTTGTTTTGCTTTGTTTTTTAACCCAGTCTCTAATTCAAATCGGTCTTGTTTTGGGGGTTTATTTTTGCATGTCTTTTTCAGAATTTAATTATCAGAATATTAATGTAGACCAGATTCCAGATGTTTAGGATGTGGTTTCTGGAATTTATAGCAGCTTCAAGTCCTTGCCCCTAAAGCCATACAAAAAAAAAAGTCCTTGGTACTGCTTCTGGATAGATACAAGAAAAAATGCTAAGTAACTTTTGACTAGCAACATTTGAAATTATTCAAGATATGTCCTGAAACAATGTTTGTTTGGCCATGTGGTGATAACATGCAGAATCTCAAAGGAATATTTTGTTTCTGTACAGTCTTGTGTATCATCTTCCCCTCTCTTGGATACTTCTTGATACCCAGCTTGATGGCATAATGGTCTAATTAGTCTGGCAAATCCTATGTTCCCTAAAACATAGTGTATATGTTTGCAAAAAAGAGGATATCTTGGGTAGATAATAGCACACAGTAAATAAGTCTCGTGATCATAGTGTTAAATTCAGAAATTCTGGGACCAGGCATTCATTTTAACACACACTGATACAGTATAATACTATGTCAACATTGTATGTGAAAACCATTTATGCCATGGACTTTCAGACTCAAGGGCAATGATTTTTGAAAAACATAACTTCTAAAACGCTTGTGGGTAGGGAAGTACATCACGTTTGTTAGACTGAAATGCAAAGTTCATTTAGTTTTCCTTGGTTATCTGATGGTACTACTTGATTCCAAGATGTTTAATTCTGGTTCTGTTTCTGATGGTCTGCCGCTGACAATGGATGTTGTGTATGGGGAGATGAAATATAGAGGGGGGAAAAAAAGGGTAGGGAGAATCAAAATATCCATGACTTGTTTTGTTCTTCCTTTCCAGTGCTTTGTACTAGCAATGACATCAGGTCAGATGTGGAACCACATCAGAGGGCCACCATATGCTCATAAGAATCCCCATACTGGACAAGTGGTAAGGCTTAGCCCTCTTGGTGGGAATCAAGTGGAAAGGGTCAGATTAAAAAGCAACATTCAGGATGCATGTTCTGTTCCTTATGTCAGACTTCCTGGGTCACTGGGACTATCGATACTGTAAGAACAGCTGGCCCTACTCTACTATAGATGGTCAGTAAGACAAATGAAGTTGAATTGACTGGCTCAGAAGGAAACTTGCCCTGTGCCAGAAGCATGTTGTCGTGAAGGAAAGGCTTTGCAGGTATGATGTATGAATAGAAATATCTTAGGGCCTCCAGCAAGGATTTAGAGGACTCCCTACTTGGTCCTACCATCCTTTTGGGTAAGAGGGGGGAGGAACCATGAATAATCATAATGCAGACATACATACATTATGGTTAATATTTTGATGTTATTACATGTGAGTGCAGTCAGAATTTGCAAACCAAATGTGCTGTAAAGATGAAAATTGGTACTTGTCTATGGGAGCGTCTACACATTGTTCTGTGGTGACGTAGCAGCGCGCTACAGCGAGATAGCAATTATATGTGTCTACATGTGATCACCAGCTGCTTAGCCATAGCAGCGAAATTTAACCACGTGCTGTGTGCATCATGTAGTAATCACCTTACTGCGCTATAGCAACATCACCTTACGGCGTCGTGTAGACGCGACCTATTACCTCCAAAAGACATAATGTTTTGAAAATTTTGTTCCAACTCCCACAGGAGTAATGGCATTAATCTATAGAGAGGGCAAAAAGGTTACTTAACATCTGATTTCTTCCAGTGTGTGCTCTCTTTTTGTTGCATATAAATGAGAAAATAGCTAGAAGCTCCCCTTTGTCACCCCCCCCCACACACACACAATTAGAAGTGTGGTAACTAGTTTCACTGTGAATGAGCATTCTTCCTTGCCAAATGGTAAATGCAGCTTTAATGCGACTTATTCCAGTTGACAAACCACTCTGCCTGGTGACTGAGTTCTGTGCAGTACCAAATATTAAAAAGGCATTGGTTTAGACTGCCATATCTGGGCGTAGGCAATACCAGATTCAAAAGGATCTCTCTCTAACATGCATGGTTTGGCATCCTTTTAACATTTAGGGCATTTGAAACTTTTTGCTTCTTTTCTGTCAAAAGCTGAGAGGATACAGTTACAATATACAGCAGTAGGTTTAGGTGAGTCAGGAATGCTGCTTTGGTTTCTTCTTAACTTTCTCTTAAGAGGAAAGGCAACATGTACAATGCAAGTTCCAAGGGCAGTGTTATTTTAGCAGATACATATTATTTTAGGTCTACATCTGTGCTTTTTGCCTGGGCCTTTCACTTTTTTGGTTGTTTGTTTTAGTATAACCACCTTTATTTCTTCTATAACATTTTTATTCCGTATCTCATTTGCCCGTGAACTGCTCTATTCTATCACCGCTTCATTTGCAGACAGTTGTCCAGGCAAGGGGAGAAGTGATGGAAGTTTTGATTTAAAACAACTTTTGCTGCTCTTAGGTGGTCTGATTTTTAAAAGTTTAATCACCGTTAAGAACTTGTTAAAATAGCAAAATTGCCTTGTTGTCATCCTCCTCCTCCATACATGTAACTAACTGCTGTGTAATAGATGCAAGATGCATCTGAAGTCTTGCCCATTTGTAGTGGGGTCATGCCATATACCTTGAGGTGATTAGGCCCTAGGTATTGGCACTTCAAATGAATGCTGCTTCACCAATCTTCCAGTTAGCCTCTGAGAAAGTTGTGAAAACTTCAGTGAAGAACCAAGGTCCAATGAAAGAGACAAACACATGACATCAATTATTTTCATTTGTAACATTTTTATCAGAAGAATTTTCTGTGTTTTTGTAATTGCTGTTTTATTATCTCATTCTCAAGGGCACACATAGCAAATGTATTTTTTCAGCATAATAATTACAAATCCTTTGTTTTGTCTTTTAAAGCTTTAATCTTTCAGATTTTGTTTTAACTTCTCTATGGCAACTCTTTCCTTTCCCTCCTTTTATCATGGGAAGATCTTATATTCTGGAGTCTGTTGTGAAGGCTCCATGATGGCTTAGGGAAAATTCCCTCAGTACAGGAGCAACATAGGATGTATGTAGTGATGTATACGTTCCAGCTCGATGCTTATAATCTCCAGCCTACGGAGTGGGAAGTGGATCCTATGTGGGAGGAAGCGGGGCATATTCAGTGTTCTGCACTGCAGTTCAGGGAATCTGGGCTCTAAGAATACTTCAGTAATTTAAAACAGCACCTTGGGCTGCTCTCTACATGCTTGGGAATGGTTTTGGCCCTGCAGCTGCCTGAAAGTTTGATGGCGTGACGGTGATATAAAACAACCTGGCCCCCACTCTTCCTTCCTGCCTCTCCCATTCTGCATGTCCTGAAAGACTCAACAAAGAATCTAACTCCAAGTTGCATAAATGCTACTAATTATTTGAAATCTGCTCCAGTTTCTTTCTTAAAATAATTTAATTTTGTCTTTTACAGAACTATATCCATGGAAGCAGCCAAGCCCAATTTGTGGCTGAAACGCACATTGTTCTCCTGTTTAGTATCCTTCATAGTAAAAATATACACTTTTTGTGACAGTTAATTTTTTTGCCAAGCGTCTGCCTCTGTCTGTGCCTTTGCTACCCTACAAAAGTAGTTTGTCAAGATTCCTACCCGTCACCTAGCCGTGCTGCCAGTGACCAGACTCTGGCAGCCCTTTCTTAAACGCGCTAACAACCAAGTCATTTGTATGCTTACCATCTTTCTGGCAGTACAACAGGAGAGATTGATTATTGCCATTTTTTTTCTTTCTCCTTGAGCTTGATACAGTCTTACAACTGTGAATCACCACTCCTTTGTGGTGTCTGTCAGGTCTGGTCCAACCTTCCCGCTGATTCTTTCTCTCTGGTGGTGGATTCGTTTCCTTTTCTGTGGTGCTTGATTTCTGTTCCGCTGCTCTCTTGTCTTTATTCTTCTGTTTATTAATGACATACAGGGTTTCCTTCCTCTCACTCTGCTTGCTTCCCTTGATAGAATGAAATTACAGCTTTGTCACTGTTGCCTTGATATGCATCTTCTAAGGCTTTTTCTGGCCAAGAGAAACACCTTAAAAAATCAATCACTCCTATTTTCTTTGAGCTCAGCTATGCAGTTCTCCTGTCTATTGTTCATAACCTCAGTCCTGGATAGTGAACTTCCCTCCTCCTGCATTTTCTGTTAACTCACATCCTCTTTTCATATCACCTTTTGTATGACACTGTCTTACATCTTTACTGAAGTCTTCACCCAAGACTTTTTTATGTCCCCATTTTCTATGGCAGTGTCAATATGTCCAGCCTCCAAGTCCCAGACCACAGGTGCCACCTCAAGAGGCTGGTCCGAAGTTTTTCTAATGCAGCTGTTGCCAGGCTGAGCAGCCTTTTCGATCTGTCCAATTCTGTCTTTTATCTGAAAACACATTCTCCTTTTTTCTTTCCCTCCTCTCTTCCTTTCCTGTTTGTTTTTAACATTGCAGAACATTTTAGGGTACACGTAAGAAAGATGCTAAAGCATGAAATCTTATTAGCTGTCCTTTGGTTTAATACTCTCTTTTTCTCTCCCTGTTCTGTAACGCATTGTAATTTTCAGCACTTTATAGTTTTGTTAAATTTGTCAATTAGTCTCACATGAATTATTTTTCTTCCCACCAGAATGTACTTTTTTTTTTTTTTAGCTAATGACAAATTCCAGCATTTTTTACAGTAGTGCAGTCTACACTATTTTTTTTCTTTTTGAGTCAAGAGCGTGAAGCAATTTAATTGATATAAGGTAACAGGAATCTTACCTTTTTTCTTTTACTTCTCATCTATTTTAACTATTTATTATTAAAATGTGGTAAGATACAATACATTGTTTTAAATGTAGGTAAATTCATGCATCATGTAAGCAATGGTGTTAAATGATCTAATGTTGAAAGGGTTTTCAGATTTTGGTGCATACTTACTGAATGACTCGGACCTTTCTTTGATGAAAACGTTCCCTAAAAACTCAGGTGAGATGTTGTTCTATTTAGTTATTACACTGTACTGTTAGATTGATTCTGACAAAGTGTGTGGCAGTTCACAATGACATGGCATTAAAAGGAATGGAGCTATAAATTATGCTCCATTCCCCAAGTCCCTTTCTGCTGCCCACACTGAAACAGATTTGCTAATTGCTGAGCCTTTAGAAGACTACAATTGGTGGAATCATTTATGCAGCTTTACTAATGGAGGTTTTGCTGAAACAGGAGGCCCTCTGACTTCTATCATTCTATTTTTAAGCCAATAGTAAAACTCCTTTCATTTCAGTGAAAGCAAGATTCGGCCTGAAACATACACCCTGCAATGCAGTCAAATAATTGGGGCTTGCATTTTTTCACTGTGTATGTAGTTTCACTACGTCAGAGTTCATTATTGTTAAATACAGCATAACTAACTTGTTAGGCTGAGCCTTCATTTTAGTGTTACTTTTACTGGGGAGTAAGAATTCAAACTGGAAAACAACAAAGGCCAAAATTTCACTGTTTGTCTGGTATAGTCTGTTAGTTGAAACATTCCTCAGTTTTTGTTTAATTGATCACCTGATCAGGCTAATGGAGATTTGAATAAAATGGAAAAGCTTTTGAGGATCACCTTTCTTCAGGGGACAGGAATAGATGAAAGTAGAGTAGTCAGAAGTAGTGGAAAAGTCTTCATCCATGCTTTGCTTTTTTGAGGAAAGGAGTACTGTTTATAATAAACTTGCATAGTTTAACTTTTAGCTAGATAGTTAGTTTCCCTACAGTCTTTCCTCTTCAATATCTTCTGGATTAGTATTATTTCAAATTATTGATTTCTCCATCCCTCACTCTCCCCTACAGTTTCTTGTTGGTGGAGAGACTGTAGTCTGTCTTACAATAGATTTTATATACATCAGGTATACAGTGAGCATTGAATGCATTATAAAATTAAGAATGAGTGTGTTTCTGCCAGTTGTGCCTTAAACACATTTTGCAGATGGTGGCGTTACTTTAGGAATGGTACTCCTGCATGAAGCTGCCACATCTGACATGGATGTGGGGAAAAGAAAAAGTAAGTACTACCTTTCCTAATACAGGCTATACATTTATTGTGCAATTAAACAGTTTTGTTTCCATGTGGGGAAGAGACATTCACCAAATACTTACAATATGCTGGTCAGTTTTGGTAGAGTCACACATTGATTTTGTTATTTGTTTGTTTACAGTGTTGATGTATGTTTTTTAGATGTAATGCTTTTTTCCCTTGGAAAACAACAACATTTAAAATTACCTTATGTTACCTTTTTAGTTGTAGTGTTGGATTGCAGAAGAGAGAATCCAGATGCTGTTAAGCTGTGTAATTTCTCTGTGAGAAATCTTTAAAAAAACCTGTGGAATTAGTAACCTAATAACTGAGGGATGCACACACATGTAGTTGACAGACAACTGCTTTGTCACTCAAGGAGTGGAAATAAAACTCCAAGCCTTAGTCTTTTTAAGGCCTTCAGGTTTATCCAAAACGTAACTGCAGTACAAAAAGTAAATTTACTAGAAAACCGCGGTAGTCATTCTCCAGATGCATCCTTATTTGATACACATTGCCCTTCCTTTTGGATTTGACCCTGAGTGGTCATGTCACAGGCAGGGACTAGTTACACCATACTTTGCCTCAGTCCTGCAGACCTATTGTAGTACAGTGAAATTAACCGCTGGGATAACTCGTCATTATGATGTTACTAGCTGTACTAAATTCCCACCAGAGTCGTATAGATCTGTATGTAAAACAGTCCAGCTAATTAGTCACTTGTTAAAATGTACTTACTCATTTCAGCTTGCACATGTGCATTAGTCAGTTCTGTGGATCCAAGTGGGGAGTTATTGAGAATTTCCTTTGCCCTCGTGCTCTCCAACTAGAAATGTGCGCGTTTGTGCTCTTATGTTCACTATTGGCTTTCTTCTGCTTAATTGAACTATTGTTTATTGTGTACCTTGCAGTTGAGTTACTCTTTGCTTATACAGAAGCAATAGGAGCTGCTCCATGAGATGTAGCAAGGACTAGAAAACATTCTAAGAGAAATGAATTGTAATTTTTATCTGATCCCTCTTAATAGAGATGAAGGGGCTTCTCTTTTTTGTTCTCTCTATACTGTAACTATTATTGACCATACATTTTTCAAAGGGAATTCTCAGTTAGCCCAGGTTTGCTTCTGTTGACATCCATAGGAAAATTCCAGTCGACTTCAGTGAGAGCAGATGTGGCTGTGTGCTTCTGAAAACCCCAGTTATAGTGGACTTTTCCCAGCAGGACTACTAACTGATCATTTTATTCTCTATTAACTTTCTACAGTAATGTGTGTGGCTGGTATTGGGTTGGTGGTATTATTCTTCAGCTGGCTGCTGTCTGTCTTCAGGTCCAAATACCATGGCTACCCATACAGGTTTGTCTTATTTTGATGTTTAAGATACAGTTCACCAACAGAAAAAAAGAAAAGAAGTGTGGAGAGGTGAAACCTCTTCTAAAAACTCTGTTCCTTCCTGATGAATGAGAATATTGGTTGTGCTAATGACCTGGAAATGTTAAGTTCTGTTTCTTTGGTCATTATTTCTTATCCAGAACAAAAGAAAAATCACTAAAACAAATAAGGGCCCAGTCATTGCTTAGAATTACAAATATTTTATGCTGTACTGTGTCCTTTAAATGGTCTTCTGTTTTGTTTTGTTTTTTTTTTTATCCAAATATTTGTTCATCTTAATCCTTACTTGTTAGGACAGAGATCATGGCTGATTTTTTTCAAAACTTCCTCTACCTCTGATTCTTTTGTGGAGCACCCAGTGTGTTTTAAGTGTTGAGTACATAATTAATATGTCTCTCTCTACATCAGGTTTTGATCTAAGTATTTTATTATTTCTGAGGTAAATCTTTAAAGGCACAAGGCAGAAGTTATGTGGCCAGCTCTCATTGACCTCCCCTTCTATTGCCAGTTCTGTGTACCCAGAAAATTAATCCCTGCTTCCACGGGCAAATATTACCATCCGCGCAATTTGTTTTCACAAAGAAAAAAGTCTGTGTTGGAAATCACTGAGCCTTGTAGGCAGAACAGTGAACAGAGCTAGATTACTGCTCATTTTTGTTGTTGTTGTTGTTGTTGAAAGAGGGCACGTCTACACGTGGCCATATGGCACCTTTGTTATTGTGCTGTCATGCAGAAACAGCACAGTAGCAGCCTGTATTGTGCTGTGCCGGCTGCACAGTTATTTTCGGCCACTATGTCGCCGTAGCAATGCACTATAATGAGGGAGCATGTTGCTATGGTGATACAGTGGCGGTGTTGTGGTTTTTGCCAGTGGACACTATAGTGCCATAGCATCTTGTATAGACACACGCAGAGGTGAAGGGAAACTGTCCAAACCCCTATTCCGATTTTATTCTTCTATTCTCAAAAGCCTTGTGTGTATTAAACTTCCTTGCAACTTGGGAGGACTGGCTGTTTTTTCCTTCCAGGATGAATCAGTTTGTCTTTTGAATGACAAGAAGTCTTGCTATAAAGTAATGCGTTCTGAAATATTATCACCTCAGCTACCTCATTCCCAGTTTGACATTTGTCATTGTAGTTGTCTCTTGTCTCAAAATAAGTTAATGGATTATTGCCTGCTCTGAATCTGTGCTGACCTGACCCAAATTGTGTTTGTTTTTGTTGCAGTTTTCTGATGAGTTAAAGGAGTCCAGAGACCTCCAACATCTGATAGGTGTTGACATTTTGAAATAGTGTAATGGAACACAAGAGCTAAATGTGTGGTTCATGCTACCTCTCTTTAAATTGAATGAGATAGTTAAACACTGAACCAAAGAAGATAAGTAGTGCCTTACTATGACAAGCAATTTGCTCTGAAAGACACGTGGAGTATTAAGATGCATTCTCTTTTCATAAGCTTTACATCATGCTAAACAACTTTGTTTTTTAAATATTGAGAACTATTTTCTTGAAGTAACTAGAAACTGTACTTAAATTTTGTTTGACAATGTGTTTTGCTGTTTTGCCATGTTTCCTGCCCCTTCAGGCAGTGATTTTGTTGTTGTTATCATATTTTTTTTTTCCTTTTCACTCGGTGACGGCTTCTCTTTTTCCCCTTTCTCCATGACTGTTTGATGTGTGGGTCACACCACTTCATAGAAGAGGAAGCCAAATACGTTCCTGCAGTCTCAGACCCTTGAAACATGCACCAATGTTCAGTGGCAAATGTGCATATCCTAAGCCTCTTTCTCAGATTGAATAATTTTGTACTTAACTGCAATGCAGTGCAAGTGGTTGCCACCCACAGAGAGGAAGGGAAAGATATCAACATAAAGAACTGAGAATTGGATGCAGCTAAAATCAGGATTTTATCTAGATTGGCTTAATAGTGAGATTTTTCTGTCAGTGTTTGAGACTATTCTTCCTTCTCTCATCAAAAGGACATCAGTATTTAATAAAATGACCACAGTTTTTGTTGCAGTCTCAGTCTGATTTTGCTAACAGGTTAAGGCATAATCCTGACTGAGAACATGTCATTGTCATTAATCAGTTGGCGAGATCTCTTTTCAAGTGCCTGGCATCAAAACTGTCTTGTAAAACTATAAATACTGAGAGGCTGAGCCCAGGTCAGAACAAAACCCTATAGAACACGAGGCACAAGGTTGGGACAGTTCTTAACATTTTCTTCCTCTTAAACACCACAGTCTGAAAAACTCATCTGAAAAATGGTCCCAAAGGTATTTAATTGTGGCTGGTTAAATTGGATGGTCCTAACTATAGTTTAAAAACAACTTGCTCAGAAATTCTGACAGACTGCTAAACAAGTCGTCATTTAGCTGGCATCACCCAGAGTTGTAACATTCCACGTCCTTCCTTTTTTTTTTTCCAGTTTTCTTCAGCCTTGCTAGAGGAGTTGGAAGGAGAAATGGGAATGATCCCAGAATAAACACACTATCCTAATAGAGGTACAGTTAGCCTTATCAAGGGGTGGGCACCATTTCTGCCCAATTCACTTCCTTGTTTCTGCTAACAACCAGAATCTGCCATGGGGTTCTTTCCTTTCTTTTTCCTTTCCCTGAAGGCCTGAGTGGGAAACTAGTGTCTCATGCATTTGCTCCAAACAGACTGAATAGTGATCAAAAGTTAAGAATTCTATCACCGATATTAGTGAAAATTCTTATACTGCGAATAAGTAACAGGTGCAGCTTAATACTACCTTGTGCCAGACAGGGCAAATGCTGGAGGTAACTTATGATAGAGAATGATAAAAAGAAATTTTTTCCCCGCCTCCTGTCGTCCTCTTTGTCCAAGGAGGGCGAGCAATGTAGAAGTTTCCTTAGCGTGAACTGTTCACGAGACACTAGCATTCAAACTAGAATGTTGCTCTTATGCAAGGTTGCTAAATCAACTTACATCTCAAGTGCCTTAATTATGCTAATCTAGGACTTTTTGCTAATAGTTTAGTTTTAAATATTATTGAGATGCATTTTATACAGCCCAGATAACAAGCCTTAGTGGCACAGATAATTACATGATTGACTTGATTTTGGATGGCTTTCAATAAAATGTTTTTAAGTGATTCATGCTCTTGTGTCTGAACTTTAACATATAAGACTAGAAAACAGCTATATTTTCTAATGAGAAGAACTTCATTGTAAAAGTATATTACTCAGTAATCTTTTTTGCTTTCATTCTGTTACACAAATAAATCACTTGTTGATCTTATGGCCATATAAAGTGGTCAAGACATATTCAATTAGAACAGAATCTGTCCCAATATATGACAGTATTGAGAGAGAACTCTTTCTCTGGTCAGATAATTTCATAATGTTCTGTTGGGTCTGGTCCTTTTTCTTGGAAGCCACTGCAGTCCTGAGAGAAGATACTGGGCTGACTGGAATACTAGTCTGACTCAGTATGGCATTTTTCATGGGAGAAAGCAATCAAAAGCAGTAAGTCCCGGAACTTTTGATGTCTCCAGTGCAATTCTGAACTTCTGCTGTGGCTTCTTAATCAGTGTCCCAAGAAAACCCCTGTAGGCATTGTCATGTTTGATAGACTTCAACCATTATCAGCTTGGTTTCATAGTATCTAAGATATATAAACTCTAGTCCTCTAGGAATGATTCTAAGGAGGGGAAAATGTTGCCTTAGCTATCAGATTTGTGGTTATTAATGGCTCACTTTTTAAATCTGACCTTTTTTTTTTTTTTTTTTTCCCCAGAGGAAGGTGTAATCATGTGATTGAGTAGCTTTCAGTCAGTTTCAAGAAACTTGTGCCCAGACCATTTTAGTGGAAATTTTGAGTTATGGCAAAGGATGTTCTGCCAGCAGGGCTGGGTTCTTTTGCTCTTGACCAATTTATAAAATGGGGATAATGCTCTTTGCTTGTACCGTTATTGTGTCTTCTCTCACTTTCTCTTAATTGTAAATATAGTTCCCAGACTTGAATACACCTAGTTTCATGTGGAGCAAAAAGAGGTTAAGGGCTCTGGTAAAGACCTTTTTAGGGTGCATCCCGATGAGCCACATATATTTGTCCCTGGGCACGTGCACTCTGGTGCACAGCAAAGTGACCCAGGTGGGGTAGGGGAGGCTGGGGGCAGCACCTGTGCTGGTTCCAATAGCTTTACTTGAGGTCCTGGAGATCTCCTGCAGCAGCAGTGGTGCCGAGCTGGCTGCTCAGAGCCTGGCCAGCAGCCAGAGCATGACTGTGACTGGGCAAGCTCCCTTTGTGGCAATGCACATTGCTGCTGCATGTACCACGCTGCTTTTTTCAGTGGCGTGTTTTTTTTGACACCAGGATCTCCAGGTGTCAAACCCCCGCCCCCCTGCTGCCACTGCAAATTAGCAGTGCAGTGAATGGGTGTGCATGTGTCACCTGCAGTTTGCAGCACCTCAAACTGCTTTGAGGTATCGCAAACTCTACTTGCATGCTCATCAGGACACATCCTTAGGGTGCATCCAGACAAGCGCGCACGTGCCTCTTGCAGCATCTCAAAGCCTTTGAGATGCTGCAAGACAAACCTATGGGAACAAAAAAATGTTCCCCACACTGAATGTTTGCAGCGTGGGGGTAAAATTTGATACTTGGAGATCCAAGTATCAAAAAATACCCTGGGAGAAAAAAGTGGGGTAGGGTACAGTCCTGGACCATGCCCTGAGGCAACCAGAGCTCAGGTCCTTCACAGAGATGCTCTGGTAGCGAGCCAGAGCATCTCTATGGCTGGTCTTTGCCCCAGTGCTGAAGTATGCTGCCTGCCCGTGTGGGGCAAGCAGTGGTACAGGCTGCAGGAACCTGGACCTGGGCTCCTGCCAGGTAAGTAGGGGTGGGGGAGAGCTGGAGGAGGGGGGAGGGGACCATGGGGGGACCTTCACTCACTTCCCCCGCTTCCCGCTAGAGTCCCCAGCTCTCCCAGTTTGTTTGTCCAGCTCCTGATCACTCCCTTGCCCGGCCCCACCCCTCTCCTCACAGCCCATACTCACCAGCTGCAACAGCAACCATCAGAGTCCCCCTACCCAGTGCAGAGCAGCAGGGATCAGCCCCAGCCGCCTGGCACCCACACTACCACTGCTTCATCACGTGGGTGCAAGGTGCCACATGGTTCTGCATGCTGTTTGGCAATTCAGAGCTTCTGTTACTGGGTGGGGGAATGATCGGGGGGCTGGGGCCGGGTGGGAGAACAATTGGGCAGGCTAGAGGAACAATCGGGCTGGGGCAAGGCAGGGGAATGATGGGGGGTGCCCTGCAGGGGGCAGGGCACCCACCCCTCCTGAGCAGGCCCCCCCCCCGTATGTCCCCCCACACCCACAATCCCTCACAATCCACCCACAAATCCCGTACCCCCAATCCACTCCCACAAACCCCTTACCCTCATACCTGTGGGTCAGGAGTGAAGGGACTGGGGTGGGGGGCGGGCTGTGGGTTGAGAGTGAGGGACAAGGGCGGGGTGGGGCATTGGCATATCAGTGCTGTTCAGCGCTGCACATCCTGTTGAGCAAAGGGGATGGGCAGATCTGATTTTTCTGTGGAAAAAAAGCTAAAAAATGCCAAACTGTATAAATATTTAGAATTGATTTTATTATTATGATGGGCACTGGTAGGCTTCCAATTTGCTTAAAATTGTAAATATATTAATAAAATATTGCCCAACTGATTTGAGGCAGTAGGTAAAGGGTACAGAGAACCCAGAGCTGCTTCAGCAGTCCAGCTGGCATAAAGGGTGGTGTCCCTAGGTACCAATTGGCTGGACCCCAGAATCGCTGGAGAGTGAGTAGCCCTGAACTACTTGCCAGGGCAGTTCTTTGTATTGCTGGGGCCAGCACAGGTGCTGGCCCCAGCCTCTAGCTTCCCCTGGCTGCAGATCCGGGAGGAGCCAGGCAGGGTTATTTTGCTCCAAGTGGCACAATTTGCCCCACACCAAAGTGCATGTCGGGGCACATGTGCAAAAAGTCCCGGCTCAAATTTGCATTGCTTCTATTTGAGCTGCTGGAAGCACACATGCCTGCATGTGTGGATGTGCCCGTAGAGTCTCGAGACTGGTTGGTTACTGATGTAGAAATTGGACTTAAAATGCTTACGTTTTCTTGGGCAAAAAGTTTGAATTCTAGGCAGTTCCACTTACCTCTTCATTTCATTCAGAAGAAACTAGTGGTATTAAACTAACTGTGTGTGTGTGTGTGTGCGCGCATCTTCGAAATCTTTCTTAAAAAGTTTCATTGGTCTTTATAGACCTTGAAAATTGCATGATCCTTTTCAAAGATTGCAAAGTTTTTGCATGGCCTTCCTGGCAAGAATTTCCCATTCCTGTCCTGTTATGATGTGAATTGGCTTAGAGTTCTCCAGTTTGCTGTTGCTGTAACTGTATATTAAAATGTTTTGGGATTAGATGTATGACTGTGTAAACCTGTGCAGGCTATACACGGTGGAAGTGGAGTGAACTTTGGGTTATGAACTGCTATGCACAATTGGATTTCCAAGTCCTGTGACTGAAGTGACACACAGGGAATTTCTAGTCTTTAGAGAGGCAGCGAGCTGCTGGGAAGAGATGGCCTCCACCTCTCTCCCCTGGGAAGGAGGCTCTTCTCAGCCAGGCTGGCTGACCT
>NW_017728924.1:14631623-14693614 GCF_001723895.1 Crocodylus porosus | reverse complement strand
TGTCTTCACTTAAACAAGGTTAGCAAGAACCTCTTTCATTTGCTTTAGACCAGGCCTCCATGCGGCCCACCAAGGCATTTTCTGAGGCCCACGGTACTGCAATGGGAAATAAAAGTAAACACTGTTTACTTTCGCTCCCACCCCTTGTCCCTCCCCCAGCAGCTTCCTAATGGCTGCTGGAGGGCCAGGTAAGGGACAAGGTTCCCACACGCACCGTGTCAGCTTGATGTTGCCGATACGATGCAGTTCCTCCCCTACCCCCTCATGTCACAGTGTCCCTTCCTAGCCCCGCTCCTCCCTTCCTCGTTTGCATGTCAGCCCCACCCTGCACCGGTCCCCGCTGGTTGCAGTGCAGCGGGTGGGCACAGGGGGCGCAGATGCTGGCTTGGAGGGATGCTGTGGCCAGGCCTATGGGAGATGCTGCTGCTGCCGCTGCTGCTGTGGCTGTGGCTGTCAGGGCGGGAAGCTGGCATCGCTCCCACCTCCCCGCATCCCCCCGCACCCGCAGACATCGCGCTGGGGGTGGTAAGGTGCGGGCCTCGGGGAGCAGGGGGATGTCCCTGTATGTCTGTCACCTCCCTGTAGGGTTCCCACATGTCCCCCTGGCTGCTGAGCCCAGGCGCGCAGGTGTGGGAGCATCCTTAAAGCCGCCCAGGTAGCAGGGAGGACATGGTGGGGTCAGGCGGCGCCCCTTGACCCCTGTACCCCCAGGCCACGGCCAGACTGGACAGGCCACACAAGCACCTGCTGCTGCCAGCCCACTGGGTGATGAAAAGTTCATGATCCGGCCCCACACGCAAAAAGGTTGGACAGCCCTGCTTTAGACTATCCATCCATACATGATGTTGATTTGTTGAGCAATGCTATAGTTATACATGGTACAAAAGACCAGATCTCTGAAGGGTTTTAGGATCCAAGAATAGAAGCTGCCATCTGAGGAGTATTATATGTTTAATTCAATGCTTTGCAAATGTTGTTCTAAATTTGTCAATCATATTTAATTAGGCTAGAAACAAATAACCTTTCCGCAGCCATTTATCTAAGACTAGGACAACATTTTTAAACATGCCAGAATAACTTAAGTGCTACTTTGATAGTCATCAAGCAGCCAGAATGAATCTTGTGCCAAAATTACTTAGGTGCTTACAAGGGCTACCCATAATCTAGAACTAAGCTGTATGTTACAGCTGAGCTTACCATCAAGCTTACCTAACACACATCAGGGCAGGGTGGAGAATCAGTTTGCAGTACTTGGCACAAGTTCTACCAGCACGTGCTTTCAGTTGTATCATGGTAGATTTTAACAGAAAACAACACAGGCTAGAGTTGAGGCTTTTTTAAGGAGTGCTACTACTACAAACTTCTTTCCCCAGTGTGAAATATGGACTTTCTAACGGACATCAGCTAGAAAAGGGTTGGTGTTTTCTTTCCACATTTGATCTTAAGATTTTCGTCACCTCTCTCTGCTAAGCTTTCCTTTTATTTGCTTTTATTGTTTGAGTAGAAACTGTTAGTAACCTAATTCTGCACTGCTGTTCTGAATCTAGATATAGGAGCAGAGTACCAGAAAAACAGAAATATTTGCCACAAACAACATCAAGGTCTGAGCAGTTATTCATTTGTCCTTAGAGGGTAGTCATTATTGCTACATATGAAAACTATGAAAGCGTCTCTTGCATAAAAATGCAGGACAGTTGCTGGAGCAAGACTGGGTCGTGATAAGTAGACTGCCACAAGAAAATTAAACTCTGCTAATGACTTGCAACCCATTAGGTGTTGAGACAGTGGGGTGGTTGTGGTACACAATACCAGACTCATGCCATAAAATAATAAAAGTGGTTAAAATTGTTGGCAGAGTCCTGACGTACTCATCACATATGTGTTAGGCCTGTGCAACGCAGCTAGTTTTCACTTCGGATTTGCCCAATTCAGGGGACAGTGATTCGATTTGGTGTTTTGAATCACTGTCCCAAATCGATTCAGCTGACTCACCCAGGACCATCCCCTGCTCACTCTTCCAGCCCCGCTCGCCCCAGCTCCCAGCACTTAGAGGAAAAAAAAAGCCCCTGTTCACCAGCTGCTGCCAGGTGAGGGCATGATCCCCACTGCCTCCCATTACCCCATGCTGCATGGGGGGTTCTGCCACTAGCCTCCTGGCCCCACTGCTCTCCCAGCTCCCCCCCCCCATGGCTACTCTGCCTGTCCCAGCTCCAGCCCTTTAAGAAAAAAAAAAACAAAGCGACCCGATTCACTGGCTTATGCCCGATGGAGGGGCGATCCCTGCTGCCCCCCACTCCTCCATGCCATGTGGAGGGCTCTGAATGAGCCCCAAGATGCCCCGAGGATGCTGCAGGAGCTGGTGAGTTTGAGGGGGGGGTTTGCTTTTTTTCTTAAAAAGCCATGGGGGTGCTGAGAGAGTGGGAGGGAGGTTGGGAGGCTTGTGACGGAGCCCCCCATGCAGCAGGGGGAAGTGGGGGGCAGCAGGCATTGTCCCCCCTGTCCAGCAGCACCCAGTGAGTAGGGGCCTTTTTTTAAAAGGGTGGAAGCTGGAGCACGCAGGACAGCCATGGGGGGTGAGCTGGGGGAGTGAGCAGGGGATGGGGCCTGGCAGGGGTCCCCCCATGGTCTACTCCCTCCCTCCTCAAGCTCCACCTGACCCAGCCCCTACTTACAAGCTCAGAGTCTGGATCCAGTTCCCTGCTGAAGAAGGCGGGGATTGCCCGAATCACCAAAGTTCTCCAAATCTTTTCTGAATCATTTCAGGGAGCTTCAAATCAATTCAGACCTTTTAATTGGTCTCCTAATTCAATTCGGATTCGGAGATTCGGCCACCGAATCGGACCAAATCTCCTTCCTATCAAATCACCACCCGAAGCTTCACACAGCCCTAATATGTGTACCTAATGAAACGCTTTAAAGAAAGGATGAGCCAGTGAAGGCAAGGAAACTGCGTATGCATTTCAATTGGCCTGGCAGCTAAAGAAAACAAAAGACTAAATATGCATCTCAAAAAAATCCTGTAAAAGGCACATTGAACATAGGGAGAATGTGCTGCGGGTGACATCCTCACATTTCTCAATGCATCCAATATCACTCTAAGGTGTTAAAAAATGTCTGAAATGATTCAGTGTATGTCTAACAGGGCTGTGTGAAATGGCACTGTCCCATTTCGACTTGTGTTTCAAGGTTTCGATGGGATACCATTTCATTTTGAATTTCGTTTTGATTCAAAACTGCTGTTCTGTTTTGTTTAATCAAAACAATGACACTGTTTCAACCGTAGGCTATAATGGGGAAGCTCAAAAAAGCCTCTCTCATCCAGCAGGCAGACTGGGGGCCCACAACCTCGAGAGGGCTGCGGGGGCTGTGCCAGTCCTCCTGGGGTTGTGGGCCCCGATCTGCCTGCCAGATGAGGGAGAGAAGCCAGATGCTGCCACCTGGGACCAGGAAGTTGGGAAAAGGAACTGAGCCAGATTGCTGGGATCCATCCAGCTGGGGAAGGGAACTGAGCCTAGCTGAGCTGAGTTCCCCTCCCTAGCACTATGATTGGGCTCAGTTCCCTTCCCCTGCACTGTGTTCCACTTCCCGCAGCCTGACTGTGGAAGGCAGGGAGAGCCAGGGCTGCGCTCCCCGCCCAGCTGAGCCACATGGGGCTGCGGAGCCACTGGGAGCATAGCCCTGGTTCTCCCCTGTCTCCCACCACCTGGCTGCTTCAAAACTTGAAACATTTCAAAACTTTTGAAATGTTTTGACTAGCCTCATTTTGTTTCAAGTCTGTTTCGAAGCCCTTCATTTTATTTCAATTTCACTGTTTCGAGTCAAAACAGTGTTGAAACAAAACAGCCAGCGAAATTTCGCTCAGCCCTAATATCTAAAGTTATGAGCTACTGCAAATGTACCCCATTGATAAATACCCAAAAACTAGTTTGGTTACACCTCTAAGTATCCTGTCTGACACTCAAGGCCCATCATCTATGATTGACCTGTAATTCCAGAGGCTGCAGAAACATGCAGTCTTTACACCTAGACAATTAAAAACAGGAGCCAGGCAATTAACAGTTATGATATGATGATCAACCTTTTCCTCCTTCCTTTGTTAGGAGTTTAATTGGCCTATCATCAAGAAAAATGCTTTGAAGAAATGGTAGAAAAACTGAGCAGATTTCTCAGTAAGTTGTGTGCAGTCCAGACCAAAAGCCATCCTGCCACCCTGCTAACAAGTGAAGGACCTATGCTTGAGGCTGTACAAAAACTGCTTCCTGCCCACACTGAGTAAAGATCTTGGTGTAGCTAAGATAATACTAAGGGCTAATAGCTTATTTTATATTGGGAAGGAGTCTTTTCTGTCATTTAGTTTTGTAACTTGTTGGTAGTTATTAGAGCAAGCTTTTCTGCTATTCACCAACCAAGTGTTGTGTCAATTAATAAAGCACTAGGTTAGAAATTCGGTTTTTAAATGTAACAATTATGACCTGCAATATATAATCAGCTGCGTGTTCTACAGTCTGCATAGAAGTTCCTTCATTTTAGATGACACTGTCCTAGAAAATGACTGCATGTCTTGAACTGTTACTCCAGATTTTGGCCCTTTATTTAAAGCTCTCAAACAGGTATATAATAATGCTGCTGTAATATGTGTTCTAGCGTGCACCAGGAAATCATGTTACCTCCTTTATCACAGAAAATAATCTGCATGAGATGTGCCTGCATTTTTCATATCTGTCGCATGGCAAAGAAACCATTAAAAAGCCTTTTTTTGTCCTTTGTGGTTGACACCAACCCTTGTGGTATGTCTTTCTGTCTTTATGGAAAAATTAGTACTAATAAGGATAACTGAAAAAAATACCTTGTTAGAAAAAGTTTCTAGACAACAGCCTTTGTTTTGATTTACATAAGGTGTACATCTATTTTATGCCAATGAAATTAATGAATGTTGTAGTAGATGTTTGATTTTTAGAATATAATTTCTTAGTTTTAAGTGGCAGGAGAAGGGCAGTGGTGGCAGATGGGGCGATGGGGAGTGGTGGTGACCAGGAGTACAGAGCCCACGCTGGTGCCACGGGGCCAAGTGTAGCAGAAGCACGGAGCCTGGGCTTGGAGAAGCGCTGGCAGGGGTTCTGTCTCCTGTGGGGGGGCTGTGGGCAAACCCTCCCCCTCCACACATGCCACAACCTTCCCCAGCCACCCTCCCCCCACACACTTACAGTCTCTCAAAAATCCCATACCCACCCACACCCCCATGCTATTCAACCCCATAATCCCCCCACACCACAGCCTCCCAAAAACTTATATCCACCCACCCATACCCTGCACACCCCACCACAATATACAAGAGTAGGTCTTCATTTTAAGCTATTATACTATCACCTCTCTGTGCGCTGCACAAACGCATCTAAATCAGGACAAAAATATTTTTTGAAATGAAATTAATGAATGTTGTAGTAGGTGTTTGATTTTTAAACTATAATTTGGTATTTTTCTGGTTCCCGTTGCTTAAAGAAGTACTTCTGGGGGGCAAGGGGTGGGACTTCTGGTGGCAAAAGTCAGGGCTTGCGGGCAGGACTTCTAGTTCCAAGATGGTGAGTAAGGGGCAGGGCACCTGGAAAAGGGCAGGGCTACGCTTGCAGCCCTTGACAGCTTGCCAAAACTTACTTGGCAATTGGCCTCCTACACCCAAAATAACTGCCTGCCCCGATTATAATAGTAATCATGCTGTAGAAATTTAAGGAGATTGTAATCTGGAGAGGGTGCATACACTTGCTCAGTTGCTTACTCTGTCGCTCTTGCATGGCCCAGAGTATACTGTTGCTGAGAATCTGTAGAGTAGCGTTTTATTTTTGGGTGGGTTGGATGAGGGAGACTATCTGCCCACTCCTGCCCCTACCCCTACCCCATTCTTATTTTCTTTACCCCATGCTTCTCTTGCAGGGTGTTTGGCGCACACATTGTAAGTGTAGTCTTAAATTTGAATTTTGAGGTTTTAGGACTGTTTTCTTTCTTAAAACATATCCTCAGATTCCTCTTCCTTAAGTATTGATACAGCCTTCACTCCACAATAGACTGTTTTTTATATTGTGAACTTTTTCTTTTCAATCAGTAGAGTATTAGTCTCTAAAGAATAGTATTCCCCTCGAGAAGGGGATTGATTACAGACAAAGGAAATGTTGTGTTCCTGTTTAATCATGCTGCATACCAATGTGCATATGAGTTTCTTGCTGCTGAATCTATCCATACCTTTTACAAGCTAAACAATGAAAAGATCTGTTTGCAATTTTATTAATGATTCATAACAGAAATGGATTGACATTTGATTTATCTCTTGTGTTGTAATGGGAAAAATGGGATGATGGCATTTTAGTCTTTCAGAGCATTAACAGATGCTAATTGTCAACATTGTTGGCATGTTAAATATCCCTTCTGTTGCTGAGTAAATTTAGTGAGGGGGAAAATTGCATGGACATTCTCTGAAACACAAAACTAATCTACACACAATTTACTTGTGAACAATTTTTCTATTATATGCAAGGTCTTGGGTGGGTGGTATGCAAATGGGATCAAGATACACAAATGCCATTCATTCCATTTTATCTTAAGTATTTATGTGAAGTAATGGTGTATATTCTGTTTACCTAACCCTGACAAAGAGGTGCCTTCTATATTCTATACCTGTTTACTCCCCCCACAAATATCCCTATTTGGATTATGATATTCAGAGTGAGTTAATCTAGTAATAGTTAAATGCATGTAAAAGACATTTAATACTCAAAATTTCATAGAATTTTGTAGACATTCGGGCTGGAAGGAACCCTGAAGGATCATTGAGTTCAGCCCCCTACCCCAGGGGCAGGAAGTCAGCAGGGATCATAGGATCCCAGCAAGATTTCATAGATTTCATAGACATTAGGGCTGGAAGGGACCTCGGAAGATCGAGTCCAGCCCCCCACCCAAAGGGCAAAAGACAAACATCCAAATCTGTCTTGAAGGCATTCAAAGTAGGTGCTTGAACCGCCTCTGGCGGCAGTCTATTTCAAACTTTGGGGGCTTGGACAGTAAAGAAGTTCTTCCTTATGTCCAGCCTGAATCAGTGGTGGTGGAGTTTGTGACCATTTGATCTTGCATCCCTTGGGGATGAACAGAAGTTACCCCAGATCCTGGTGAACACACCTAATAAACTTATATGTGGCCACCAGATCACCCCAGAGCCTGTGTTTTTCTAAGCTGAAAAGTCCCGTGGCTCTCAGCCTCTCATCATAAGGTCTGTTTTCCTGACCTCTTATCATGTGCGTGGCTCTCCTCTGTACCCTTTCAAGCTTCTCCACATCCTGTTTGAATTGTGGGGCCCAAAACTGGACGTGATACTCCAGCTGCGGCCTCACGAAGGCTGAGTACAGTAGGAGAATGACGTCCCGGGATCTGCTTGAGAAGGATCTATGGATGCAAGCCAGCATTTTGCTCGCTTTACTAGCCGCAGCATCACATTGCAGGCTCATGTTCATCTTGTGGTCAATCATAACCCTCAAGTCCCTTTCATCTGTAGTGCTAACCAGCATAGCACTGCCGAGCCTATAAGCATGGTGCAGGTTTTTCCTCCCAAGGTGGAGAACTTTGCATTTTTCGGTGTTGAACACCATCAGGTTCTCATCTGCCCACTTCATGAGCCTGTCAGGAGCTGCTTGGATCACCCTTCTATCTTCAGGTGTGGATGCTTTACCCCAGAGTTTGGTGTCTTCAGCAAACTTGGCCAGTCCGCTTCTGACACCAATGTCCACATCACTGAAGATGTTAAACAGTATAGGCTCTAGGACAGAGCCTTGAAAGGACCCCACTGGTGACTGCGCACTAAAATGATTGGCTTTCATTAACCACCACTCTTTAGATCCTGCCGTGGAGCCAATTCCCCAGCCAGCGGACTGTGGTGAGGTTGAGGCCACAGTTAGCCCGTTTTGCCAAGAGGTGGTTATGGGATACCAGATCAAAGGCTTTTTTAAAGTCAAGATATACAACATCAATCTCTTCCCCCTTGTCCAGGTGATAGTTCACCTGGTCGTAAAAGGAAATGAGATTGGTCAAGCAAGACCTACCCACAACAAACCCATACTGGGTATCCCTCAGGATATTGCCGTCAGTTAGTCTGTTAAAGATGGCCTCTTTGATAATCTCTTCCAAGACCTTCCCCAGGATAGAGGTCGGGCTGATGGGCCTGTAGTTTGCCAGATCTACTTTCCTCCCTTTCTTGAAGATAGGCACGACATTGGCCTTCTTCCAATCATCAGGCACTTCACCAGAGCACCAGGTGAAGTGCCTGATGAAGATCTGTGATCTCAAAGTTCTGTGCCAGGGGCTGAGCTATGATGTTCGACGGCTCCCTGAGTACCCTTGGGTGTAACCCATCAGGGCCAGCTGACTTGAAGGTGTCCAGCCTGTCAAGGTGTTCCTTCACGAGGTCAGCTTCGATGGAGGGCAAGGAATCTCCCTCGCCCAGGCCTCCCTGACCCAAAGTGGGCAGGAGCGTCCCATGGAACTGGTGGAAAAACTGACGGGACATATCCATTAAGTAAGTTTGCTTTTTCCTGAGTGTCAGTTGTCAGTTGCCCTATCTGGTTTAGCAGGGGTCCAGTGTTGCCCTTGCTTTTCCTCCGGCTCCCCACATATCTAAAAAAGGACTTTTTATTGTCCTTGATATTTGTAGCTAGCTGGAGTTCCAGCACAGCCTTGGCTTTCCTGATTTGCTCTCTGCAAGTCCGGACTAAAGCAGAGTATTTCTCCTTGGTGGCAGTTCCAGTCCTCCATCCTTTGTAGGTCTTCCTTTTACGACACGGGAGGTCCGCCAGTTCCCTGGAGAGCCAAGGGGCCGCTGTGCCCTTTTGCTGCCTTTCCTCCAAGATCGGATGGACTTTGCTCGCGCATCCAGGATTGCTTCCTTGAGGAACAGCCACTCATCCTGACCTCCTCTCCCCTTTGGGTTGTGGCACTTTAGGGCCTCACTGAGCCTTCTAAGCTTGTCAAACTCAGTTTTTCTGAAGTCAAGGACTTCTGTATTACTGACTGACTTGACAGCTTTACGGCAGATGGTGAAGGTAATCAGCTTATGGTCACTGTCACCCAGCTTCCCATCGATCGTTAGGTCGCTGATTAGGTCATCCCCGGTTGCCAGTACAAGGCTGAACAGCATCTTACCTCTCATCAGCCCATAGACTTCCTGCATCAGACAGAGGTCACCCATGCATGAGAGAAAGTTTTGCAACTGCTTGGATTTTGCTGAGCACTCCTCCCACGAGATGTCTGGGTAGTTAAAATCTCCCATGAAAATCATGCATCAGAAACATGCGGCATCAGCTAATTCCCTGCCAAACTCCTGGTCAAGGTCTTGACCCTGAGCAGGAGGTCTGTAGTAGACTCCCACCATTGTGTCCCCTGTGCCATGTTCCCCATGGATTTTAACCCAGAGGGTCTCAAATCTCCCACTGTGGGTGCCAATGTCGGCTTGCAGGGATGCGTAGCTTTCCTTGATGTAGAGAGCTACACCTCTGCCCCTTTTGTCCACTCGATCCCTCCTGTACAGGGTATAGCTGTCTATACCCATGGTCCAGTCATGGGTGGAATCCCACCAGATTGCCGTTATCCCTATGACATCATAGTTATTTACATTTAGCAGGAGGACAAGTTCCTCCTGTTTATTGCCCAAGCTCCTTGCATTTGTGTATAGGCACACAAGTGTCCCCTTGGGGGCCCTTGCCTTGCCTACAGATTGTTCCAGGGTTGGGCCAGGGGTGGGATCCCTTAAATGCCTTGACCTGCTGGCTTTGCAAGGGTCGCTCAGCGGGCCAGCAGCGGCAGTAGTCCCCCCATCCCCCAGCGGGATTAGTTTTAAAGCCCAGTGGAGCAGGTCAGCCAGTCTGGCTGAGAAGAGGAGAGAGGTGGAGGCCGTCCCTTTCCAGCAGCTCGCTGCCTCTCTCACCAAAGAGTGGACTGTGGTCATGGAAGCCAAAGCCTTCCCGATGACAGGAGTGCCACAGTCTTCGGTTGACTAAAAATCAGTTATTCTTGTTACAAAAGTAAATAATTTTCTCTATGGTATCAGTTTTGAACTCAGTCACATACCATGATTTTTGTCAGCCTTTCAGACTCAGCGGTGGGGAAGACTCAGGTTCATCCCTGAGCAACGGGTGGCAACCTACAGCCCATGTGCTAAATCCAGTGCATGGAGACATTGGATCTGGCCCACAGAGCCTGGGGGCCTCAGCTGTATTTGGTGGTAGGGGAGTTGTCCATGCTATGACCAGGTAGCAAGCAGTGGCCAGGTCCTAGTGCTGGACTGCATCAGATGTCAGCTGCTGCTTGAAAAGGTTGTCATTGCCAACTGCTGCCCTAGCACTCAAGGATTTGTAGCCTTGCTATTTAAGAGGAGCACTCCCTTTCTTCCTCCATTTCAAAGCCCAGTAATAATTTTCTCACCCACTCACCTCGTTCCTGTTCATATAATCATCAACTAATCAGAATATTATTTAAATGTAACAAAGTCCTGTGAAGGGGATACTAGCCTTGGTATCCATCAGCAAGGCCTTCAGCTCGAAAATACACCATTTGGGCTCCTTTTGGTATGCAGCAAGTGAGACATTCTGCCTCTGCTGCATCCATCTCTGCAGTTAAATTAGCTTCTTATGACTGGCAACTGGCATATTCTCACATGTATATAAAAGGAACCTTGCAGGTGGAAAAATATTTGATCCCAGCAGTAACTTTTTCTTGATGTCTAAATTGGGACAGTTTATAGAGAAACTCCCTCAAGAACATTGGGAGGGACTGAAATCTCTTGTAAGCGGTAACTCTTTCATCACTACACTACCGTGTAAATGCACTGGATATTGCAGCACATTCCATGGCCAGCTCTGTCACAACTCACAGGACTTTTTCAAGATGATCTTCAGGAACCTCAAAGAAAGTCCAGGTAATTAATTGAGAACTACATATTCAAAGGTTGTGATCTGTTTAATGCACAAATTGCTGAAGGCCTGCATTCTCAGAATAAATTGATTGTCTTTCACTTTTTCCTTAGGAGTGTATGCATGTAGCAGGTTATGAAGCTACTCTAGGCAATGACTTACAGTAATACATGGAAATTCACAATGATTGTCAGTGGTACTGAGGAAAAAGCTGAGGTTTTAACATGGGAAGTGTTTGACCTCTTCCTCCCCTACTATATACCCTACCTTCATCCCAGAAGCAAGTTTAATACCCTCAAGAAGAGCCAGACCTTTGAGCAGTTGATATCCTTTCTCTGCTTTTTTGGAAGTTGCCTTTTATCTTTAAAGTTCTCAGGATCTAATCCCCCTTTGACTGAGCTGTCCTATAATCCCATGTAACAGGCTTATCTTTCAGAGCTTGGGTTGAGTCCCAGGCTTGAGATCTTGCTGTTTTTGATTGGTGGAGCCCATCCACCAATCAGGAGGCAGCAAGGGAAATAAAGTCATGCCCCTTTCTTGAGGGGAGGGGGAGAAGAGCTGCGCCGGACCTGATTGAGGACTGTAAACTGTCAGAGCCCCGAAGCATGTAAAAGGAGCTGCGTGGGCACCAGGGAGATGCATCAGGGACAGAGAAGAGGGGGTCTTAGAACAGCTGAGGAGAGCTGCTCAGCAGGGCGAAGCAGTAGCCTAGGAAGAGCCCCTGAAGACTTCTATCAGTGGGAAGCAGCGGACGGCTCCAGCGGTCAGGCTCTCCGTGCACAGCACGGCTGTGTGAAGTGGCTTGGGTCTGCAACTTCTGGCATGTGGCCAGAGCCAGGGTGCACAGGCCAGTGCACAGAGCAGGATTTTTGGAGCCCCTTGGGCAGTTCAGGTCCACAACCCCCAGCATGAGGCTGGGAGCTCGGTGCAGGAGGTGCTGCACAGAGGGTGAGATGTCCCAGGCCAACCTTGAGTGGCTTCCAGGGTAGCAGCTCAGTGCAGACGACGCTGCCCAGAAGGTCTGGGAGCAGACCAAGCCCCGGTGCTGCACAAGACTGTCCAGGCCTCCAACGCCTAGCACAAGACAAAGTGCCCACTACACACAGCGGTGCATGTGGCCCTAAGCCAGGCCGGCGGCAGCAGAGTCAGGGGGCAGGAAAGTATGGAAGGGAACAAACCTCAACCTGGAGAATGGGAGGCAACCCTCCGGGACTGTGGAGTAGTAAGGTACCCTGGAGAGAGGGTCCCAACAGGGAAAGGACCCCCACCCCAGGGTTGCAAAGGGGCACCACATGGGCTGTTCCTGGGTGATAGTGGGAGTAGCTTAGGAGTCTTTGGGGGTCTCCTTCTCTTTTTCTTTCCCCCCACCTCCTTTCCTGTAGTGGTACCTTGGGAATGGGGCCCCTGCCCTGGAGGGCACCCAGGTAGTCAAAGGATTGCTGCTTATATTTGTAGACTGTGCTGGAAGGCCCCATTTCTGCGTAGTTACTGGTCCCATGCCTGAAGGTATAGAGTGTTGAGCATACGCCTAAGCACCTAAACTTATAAAAAGCCAGTACTTATAAACATGGGACTAGGCTACCATCTCGGTAAAGAAAGGAAGGGAAAATTCTACTTGGTGAACCTTGGTATAGTAAGGTTGAGAGTACATGTTGTATGGGTAGCTGGCAAAGGGATGGTTTAGGTGGCCTGGTTTTCCTGTTTTGAGGTACAGCTGTTTGTTTCAATAACAAATATATCCCTAAAGAAAGATACTTAAATGGTGATACTGGTGGGATCTTCTCTAGTTCATTTGCTGGTAAGTTGGTCTAACAGTTGCAAGAGAGGAGTAAATGGATATAGGGGCAGGCTCCACTTCTGTATTTAGGGAGAAACTCTTTCAAATTTTATATGAAGATGCTACAGAATTGGCATCAGAAAACTCTATAATCTATGGAACTTGCTGTGAAATGTAGGTCCAGTTTTGCTGTGCAATATAACTTGTTTTAAATATAGCAAAATACTAGTGCACTGCACACATGACACAAGTGGCATGAGCGGAGTCTGTGGGGCACATAGCAGAGTAGGGAGGGAGTAGGGAACACAGGGATGAGTAGGGCAAGGAGCAAAACGAACAACAAATCAGACAGGGGAAGGGGATTGGAGTGGTACTTGGGCAGGATGTGGGGTTTACCTTGTGGCACACTTGCCTAAAAAGTTTGTGCTCTGGAATGTGTCTTGCTTTTCCATTATTTCATGCCTGCTTAATATTTCTGATGGTTCTCACTGTCTTACACTGCATGTATCTCAACTTCCCTTTGGTTGGTATTGGAAAAATCATCATCTCTTCAAGATCAAGTTCTTTAGGACTCAGTCCGGGTTTGAGTTATGCAAAGGCTGATCCCAGTATGGATTCAAGGTCTGACTCTCACTTTCATTAAAGGCTGTCAAAACTCACAAATTTACCAAGCTGTAGCTGATTTTTTTGGTGTTATCCTTGTCTAGGAGCATGGACAAATGCAACATCTAATACTTTAAACAACCTTAAAGCACTATCAAAATTGAGTGGACATATGATGTACAGTGCTACAGGACTACAACTATGTAAAAATGACCTAGGGTGAAACTTTGAAGTGCTCTGTAGTGAAGAACTACAAATTAGAACCCTTTAAAAGAAAAAAGATGGAACTTCATGTCTGTCCATGCCTTTAGTGTTGCTGGCTCTCCCAAATGATAGAATTTTAGCTTGGAGCAGAAGCAGCCGGGGGGGCGGGGGGCGATGTCAGAAACTCCTCCAGGTCTCTTGGAATTTTAGACGTGCTTAGGCCAGTCACAATGATTGGCTGCTTACTTTCAGGTAGGGTATGGAGCCACATCATCCAGCCTATGAGTCTCCTTATGAGTCCAAAAATCTGGCAGTGGGGAAGCAGTGGCAGCTGCCAAATTTCCAGACCCCTAGAGAGCTCTGCAAACCAGACGGCATGGCCCAACTAGGGCTGATCTGGGTGGCTCAAGATGGGATGGAGCTCCAGTAATTGGGGTAGTATGGAGCTGACCTGGGAGCCATGGGGCAACTGCTGATTGCGGTGGTGCAGGGCCAATCCAGGCAGCTCAGCATCAATTGGGGCAGATCAGGGCCACTTGTCCAGTCCACAGGACCCAAGGTTGAGCACCACTGATGTAGGATATTGTCAGAAGGTGTTCAAAGGTAACACTGTGTTTTTGGTTTGTTCTGACAAAAAGAAAAAACACTTTTGCTTATATTGTCTCTAGAAGTTAGTAACATTATTTTGGACAAAGATTTCTTAGGGTGATACCTTTTATTGGACTAACTGCATAGTTGGGATGGCATTTAAGCTTTTAAATGCAAGACATGGGCAAATAATATTGCAAAAATGGGTGAGCTTATATTTTAGTTGTGTTATACATTGCGTCATTGTTTCTTTAAATAAGTAAAATGCTGTTGAAGTACCAAAAGCTATATCTAGTAAGGCTTTCAAAGGAAATAGTAACTATATTTATTTAAAAGTACTTCTTTCCATTATTTTTGACATTTTCTCATTGATTTCTCAAATGACAAGAGAAAACACCAACTCTTCAGACCATGGAACACCAGATGATGATGGATATCCATAGCTTTAGTATCTATAATATAGTGGCACTGAGTTTTCTACCGTAGGATTTACAGGTGCAATGTGTTCTTATAGCCTTTTAAATCAGGCTGAGGGATTTCAGCAGTATATGTGAATCTAAATTGTGCCATTTTAATGGACCCCTTAAAACGCTGCACTCCCAAGAAATGATTTGTGTTAACCGTAAGTACCTAGTAGGGGTGTAAATACCAATGAATTAAATACCTGTTTAAACTCCCCTAATGTTATTGGTTAAACGTTTAGCCAATAAACGTGTATCTACCAGGGATTGACCCCCGCCTGTACTCACTCATTCTCCAGGTGGCAGCAGCAAGCTGGGAAAGTATTTTGCCCGCTACTGGTGCCAGTGGCTTTATGTGGCTGTGGCTGTGGCAAGGCTCGCTGCTGCTGCCTGCAGTCAGCCCCAGTCCCTGGACGGCCACACGCACAGCAGGCTGGGAAAGCCCCTTGCCTGCCGCTACTGCCAGTGCATGGCTGCCTGGGGGCTGGGGCGGCAAGCAGCTGCACTCAGGTATACTGTGCTCCGGTCTGGCTCACTGCTGGCAGAAGGTTTACATGTACCTTGGGGCTGGTGGGGAAGGGGCCGGGTCTATGCTGCCGCAAGGACCAGGCCCGTCCCAGATCCCCTGTTGCCTACCTGCCATATTAGGTACTACTGCCCCTGTTCCCTCGTCCTCCTTGCTCCTCCCCTCTCCCCCCTCAACTAAATAATAACCGATAAGCTATTACCAGTCATTGATATGTGAACAGTTAACCATTGAAATATTTAACTCTTCACATCCCTAGTACCTAGAGAGACGAAGAGAAATGAGGACTCTGCATTTGGTATACAAGTAAAACAAATAAAAGTCCCTGCTCTGAATAACTTCCAGTGGGAAGTTGGAGGGCCTGCTGTTAAAGTATATGCTTCATTACTATGAGTCAGAGCGAGAGGGCTGGAAGGGATCTCAGGAAGTCATTTATTCCAACTCCTTGCTTAAGGCAAGGTCAAAGCCATTGTGGACAAATGTTTGCCTAGTTCTTTTTTAATTTTGGGAACAAGCCGCACCCCTAACTACCAGCCACACTGCCCAAAACATCAAAACCACCCTTTACCCTGAGCAGATAAACCAGGGGCCATGGGCACTGTTAAAATACACTCAAGAAATCCAGAATATGCTGAAGAAGGGTCTCATTGATGGCGACTGGCTGAACCCAGACATCACATGTGTTTTGTAGGCAAGTGCTTGCCCTAAATCACTCTGCTGGATAAGCTAGGAACTAAGGACAAGACAGTGAATTTGGAGCATTGCTCCAGCACTTTTGTAGATTTGTAGATTGAAGGCTGGAAGGGACCTCAGAAGATCATTGGGTCCAGACCCCTGCACCCAGCAGGAAAGACAACTGGGGTTAGGTGACCCCAGCAAGGTGAGCATCCGGTCTCCTTTTGAAGATTTCCAGGGTAGGTGATCGCACCACCCCTGGAGGGAGCTTATTCCACAGCCTGGACACCCTGACTGCGAAGAAGTTTTTCCTAATGTTGAGCCTGAAACGGTATTCCAAGAGTTTGTGGCCATTACTCCTGGTTTTCCCCTTGGGTGCCCTGGTGAACAGTTGCTCACCGAGCCCTTGATGTACTCCCCTAGTGTAGTGGTAAGCTGCTACCAAGTCCCCTCTCAGCCTTCTTTTCCTCAGGCTGAAGAGTCCCAGATCCCTCAGCCTTTCCTCCTATGGCTTGTCCTGTAAGACTTTGATCATACGGGTGGCTCTTCTCTGGACTCTCTCAAGCTTGGCCGCACACGGGGCCCAGAACTGGATGCAGTACTCCAGCTGTGGTCTCACCAGCACTGAGTACAGCAGAAGAATCACCTCCTTGGCTTTGCTGCAGACGCAGTGGTTGATGCCCGCCCTGCTGGCTTATCCCTCGGGTTTTTAAAACCCTAACTGCTACAGTGCCCAGGGCTAGGGCAAGGGATGCTCAGCACCGCCTACCCTGAGGGCTGCCTCTCCTCTCCTGACAGGTGCCCGCCATTGAGCAGGGCGGGAGGCAGAAGCTCGCCTTTCCCATCTGCTGATATTTACTTGGCTCTGCTGGACCAAATGCACCACAAGCCTTCTACCCTCTGCGCCCATGAAATTACGTCATGCAAGTTCACGCCCTTTCTGGCAATGTCACCACGGCTGCAACCAATGAGAGCCGGGCCGAGCGGGAACGTGACGTCAACAGCCCTAGCAACAGAGCCGGGCGGAACGGGCCAATGAGAAAATCGCCGGGGGCGGCCGACAGCCAATGAGGACACGCGAGCGGGGGGAGGGGGCCGGCGGCAGGAGGCCGCGCTCCCTCATCCTCCCTCCGACAAGATGGCGGCGGCGCTGGCGGCGGCGGCACCAACGGCTTTGTTTCCTTTCGGCGCCTGAGCGCGGTCCCGGCGCGGCCAGCGGCGCCAAGCGGCAGCGGCGGAGACATGACCGCGGAGCTCATGAGGTGCGTCCCGCCGCGCGACCTTCGCAGGCCGCCCCCACCCGGGCGCAGCGCTGGCCTCACCTCGCCCCTCCCCTCCCCATCTCTCCCCTCCCCCTTTGCGCGGGCCCGGGCGGGCGGGCCCCGGGGGCGCCTCTCCGGGCCCGGCGTGCGTCGCTTCGCGCGGTAGGCCGTGCCGGGCCTGAGGACTCGAGTGCCCCATCCCGCGTGGGCGGGGCCCCCCAGTAGCCCGCGAGGCCCTGTCTCACGTGGGTGGGCACGTGCCCTCCCCCCCACCAGTGGAGAATCGCTGGGGGTCCCGACGTGCCCCCCCCTTTCAGCAGCTCGGCGCCTGGCAATAGCCGCCTCCCCCCCCAGCTCGTGGATGTGGGCATCCCCCTCCCCTTTTCATTTTGCTGTCCCGAGATGATGCGCTGAGGCCATTTGTGGCGAGTTGGTCCCTGCTTTAGCATTCCCACCTGATGTTACCAGGGAAGCGTGACACAGGTGTCCAGAGGTTGGGATGCTGTAGATATGGACCACTGCCGATTAACCACCGGGAAGGTTTGCCAGCCACTATCCCCAAAAGGCAGAGAAAATTTGAAAGGAAAGGAGGCATTGCACAAATGTATCTAAGAATTCTTGAGCAGCCGTGTAATTGTTTATGTGGATGTCTCCTTCTTGGGCTCAAGGTTTTTAATAATAGCTTTGTGGTGGGTGGTATGTAACAGGCATGGTGTCTGCTTAATGAAGTTTGGCTGGGATGGCATTTATTTATTTATTTATTTATTTCAGTCTTAACAGAAGAAGTACTTGTACTTGGCTTCCCCTCCTCGGAGAAGTTGTTCACCTCATGTAGGGTCTCTGCCAGCGTTTGGAGGGCGGTTGTCTCCTATGCTCAGGGGTTCTGTACTCAGAAAGCATTTGCATTTTTTATGACTGTTAAGCATTAGTAACATTTTTTAAAAAAAAAAATCATACAAATACTCTTAACACAAATATCCTTTAGACCAAATCCAGGAGCAGAAAGTAATGAATGAAAACAATTCCAGTACAACTTTCTGTATGTCTTTGAACCAGCTACCATCACTTGTGTTTGTGTTTTCCATCTGTAAATTCGTGATACTGTAACTTATGAATGCTGGTGTTTATAAAATGCTTTGATACTCTAAACTAGTGTCATCAAACTCAATATTTGAATTCAACCCAATAAGGTAGTTCCATAGACTGAAACACAACTTTTGGACTCTGTATTTGCCTCTATCCTTAGCACTCGGAGATGGAGGCCTCTTTTTGTTAAATACAGTTTTAGCTTTTATTTAATTACTCTGTTATCCCATTTAACATCAGTGGGATAACATGCCTTTCTCTACTAGAGCAATTTGTTTTGCTCCCTACTTAAGCTCTTTTTTCTTCCTTTCTTCATTTCCTTTATTTTTTCCTCTGTTTTTCCTTGAACAAAGTAACTCTTGCACCTGCTTTCCTTTTTGGCAATTCTGTTGTCACCTCTTTATATCTGCTAGAATGACCAGCAGGGCAACAGTTAATGTTCATATTAAAATACTAGTTAAGTTGATACTGTAATGTTATTGATGGATGGGATATGGAATTTCACACCTTCCTGATCTGCTGTCAGGCTGTCTGCAGATGTGAAACAACGATGAGTTTAATGTTGCCTTTCTGCATTTGAATGATTTTCTTCACAAAAAGGGCTACAAATCGACTTGAGACTGAGATTGTCATAGATATGTTGGTTGGGCTGGATCTGGCCCATGGTTCATATGCCTGACAGATATGTGCTAAAATGCAAAAAGCAAGGGAGTAGAACTTCTAGTTCCCCATCACCACTTCTCACCAACATCACCTCAGCCTGTACTTGTCTCATTAAAAATAATAATGTTTATTTTGTGGATGAGTGGTTGTGTATGAAGGGGCTTGAAGCTGTAGTGTATCATGGACAGTGTGCTGGGATATTTGTAGAGGACTTGAGCTGACAGGAATAGGCCTGGATGGAGAAGTCAAGAGGAGTTAAAGAACTGGAGGGAGCCTTTGGCAGAAAGACACTGGATTTCTTCTTTTCCCTAGGAGTCATCCCTGCTGAATACCATTGCCTCTTATAAAACACCTTTTTTTTTGTCTTGTGTTTCAGCGATAGTATAGTGTTCAATTCTCTTCCTGTCACTGCCCAGCAAACTTCCCTGTGTGTTAGGGGAATGATAACAACTGGGAACTCAGTGATAGAATTACTTGGAAATTCTTGACAGTTTTGATGTGCAGGCTGCTAGTATGGAAGTACTTGAGCAGTTTTTTCTGAAGTTTCAGGGACTAAAGTTTATGACTAACAAGGAAAATAAGTTGTCTAATTTTTTTTAAATCGAGCACCATGGTCTGTGTTCAAGATTAGCAGAATATGTAAACTCTAAGGCAGGGATTTCGAATTCATCTGACCTGTGAGTTGAATGAGGTAGGGCCAGCTTGTGGGTCACATCAAACCCATGGACCTGACCCCACACTGCAGTCAATGTACAGGGCTATTCTAGTGTGGGCAGTTCATGCAGTGCATGCTCCAGACCAGCCCTGTACACTGCATGGACCACTGGACTGGGTCTTGTGTTTAGATCTTGCATGGGGAGTGTGCTGCATGAGGTTCCCACACAGGGCTAGTCTGGCAAGATCCAGCCTCATGTGCTACATGCAGCATATGGTGCACACGGCTGGTGTGGGGCATGTGTTGCATGTGGCACCTGCACTGCACTGGTCCCGTGCACTGCTTCTGGCCTACAAGAATGGTCTGTGGGGGTGATCTGGAGCCAGCACATGGGGCTGGGCTGGTGCAGGCACTATATGCAGTACGTGACAGATTGGTCAGCGTGTTGATCCGAGACCTGTGGGCCAAAACTCTGACATTTCGGCTTTAAGGAACTCTATGAAGAAAATGTGGTGGGTGGGAAAATATAAAAAGTATGTTTTTGAAATACTTTTTTCTTCAAAGTTAGTAAAGATTTTGTGTAAAGTTTGCATGTGAACTTGGTTGTCTTCTAAAGACTTAAGGAGACCTTTTCCAGTGCTCTTTGCTACCTACGAATAGCATCCCTTGTCCATGTGAAATATGCAGCATGCATGAAAAAGGAAGCCAAATTTTTCTGAGTCTTCCCTGGGGAAATGCTACCAATGAATAGTGCAGGGATCTGCTGCTTGTTTTTAAGAAAGAGATAAAATAAACGATTTGACTTGAGGTTTTAAGCTAACACCTGAAGTATTTCTTCTTTACAGTACGATATATGAGACAACTTTGCCCTAAAATCTCAGTGGTGAGTCTAACTTCTTGCTTTTCTGTGTAACCCATATTAATATATTCTGAATGAGTGATGTTATAGGACAATGTGGGGCATACTATTTAACGCAGTATATAATTTGGAAGAACTTGGCATTGGCCTCAGCAAAGTATCTTCATTATTATTTGACTTCTCCCATAAACAGTTTTGGGACAGCGCAGTCTTTTGCATAATCAACCATGTACTATAATCATAAAACAATTGCGATTAACCTTTTTTCCAAGAACATAATTTCAGGTTTGCTACACTCCCCTTTGCCAGTCTGCTTTTGAGCCAATATGTTGTCAGTTATGAGAGATCCTCTATGAAGGGATTGCGAAGAGTGTCTTCACTCTCTTTAATAGTCTCATATTGATTTGTTTGCACCAATGTTTCCCAAACTTGGAGATCCCAGAGACCCTTCTTGTGATTAAGGAGGTTTCCTCTTCCGTATTACAATAATAAATCAATTTTAAAACAATAAACTTGCATATTCAACAGAGGCACTGTAATGTTGTATCTGTTAGAAGCCGCTCCTATTAAAACAAACAAACAACACCCCCCCCCACCCCCCAGATCTGGAGCTCTACTGTAGACTAATTCAGGATGAAAAAACATAGCATACCATCTACTGAAATGCAGCATCTACAGATTATGTGTATGCACCTAAATCTACAGTCCATCTTGTTAAGAACGCCGTGTGTGTAAGAGTGTGCAAGTACAGAATCCCACAAAATAGGTACCAAATGTGTCTATATGTTGTTCTTAAAGACCTGAGAATATTGCTTTACCTCCCGCGAGCACATCTCATATCATTGCAGTTTACTTCTGGCCAAAGGGTGCTTTGGAAATGTGCACTGTTTCATGGGGAGGTCAGAAGCAAGTTGTTCCAGTGCTGATTTAGGAAAAACAAAGCTGCAGAAATACACATGACAAATACTATTTGAAATCATGGCATGTGATATACTTTGAAGTTTTATCTGCAGAGTAAGAAGCTTTGCAATGTTTTTGCAGCATGTAAAACCAGACAGCTGTCACTGAATTTTTTTCAGAGAAAATGTGAAAGTTTGAAAAATTAACAATACTTAATTACTCAGACCAGCCATGTCAACATTAGCGCACTTTAGGCAGTTCACTTAGTAGGTCTGAAAATTGCAGTTGTGTAAGGGAGAAAATCTACCTTTTTGGTAGTGAGGTGAAATGTTTGGATTGAAAATAGAGCAATATTTTAAGACTTGATATGTTTTATGGTGGGGACACCCTGCCTTCCCACCCACTCCTTTTGGTGGTTTTGCTGTTTCTACAGAGTTTGGGACCTGGCCCCCTGCTGCAGGCCACAACTCTCACTCCCTAATCCTACCTTCCTTTCCTCTTTCTGGCCCCCCAGCACAAGGTGCTTGGATTTATGAATTTATTGTTGCTGAAGATACCCAGCCCCTTTGCAGCAATAGTAAGTGGGTTATAAGAGGGGAGAGTATGGAGGGGGCAAGCAGCTCATTGCAGTTGCATTCTGCCCAGTCTCTGGTGCTACCCCCATGCCAGAAAGGGCATTTGCTAGCCAAATCCAGCCCACGGGCCATAGGTTGCAAACCCCTGCTTTAAATTGAATGAGGACTAGCCTGGATGTCTGTGACAGACTTCATTCACTGTGGCCAGTCTGTAACAAAGAGATTAGACAACACTTTATGAATTCTTTCATTCTGAAGTAGAGGTTATGATGAATGAGAACTGGTTGTAAAGCATTCAGAGAAGGAAAAACATAAATACCTCTGGAATTAAAGCTATAAAATGCTTATCAATCACTTAATATAAAGCTCTGTTCTCCAGTACTGGAACATTTTTTCTTTTTTTCCTAGACTAATATACTGTCATAATCTGAAAGCTGTTAGCATTTTCCATTGCATAAAGGTAACTATAGGCTATCTATTCCTGTAAAATACTTTACCACTCTAAGCTCTCAGTGTAGCTGGTCTTCAGTACCTGTCTTCCTGTGCTCAAGCTTGTTCTGAGTAGTTTTCCTGGTTTCAAGTAGTTTAGTGAAATAACTTTTAGCCTTTCAGTGAGCGGCTTAATTAATGTTCAGCAACACTTTGACTGTCATCAGATAGTTTGGAGAGAATTTCAGTAAAGCTAAATGGTGTCATCTTTCTTGGACAGCATGGAGATTTTCTTAGTTAACTGTATCAGCTGTTCTTCTGTATTTTATTTCTGTTACTCTCAGGAGATTCTTTAATGTTGTTTACTTTCCTGAATCACTTATCCTTTTCTTATACTCTGAGGCATTTCATGCATATCCTCAAATGCTGTAAAGTTTATTCAGTACCTTTTGATTAAACCCCTGTGATTTATAAAGTCAATTTTAGCCAAAATAAGAGAGTAATCTCTTGATGGCATAATGAAATTTAAGCATTGCACCTCAGGGCATGATGCAGCACTAGATAATAGCATCATCCTTCTTTTTTTAACATCAGTACTTTAATATCCTAGGATTTTTTGAGACTATCTCTGGTTTTAACGGACAGGTTCCTACCATGATAGCCTTCATCTGAACGACTGTTACAGGTGTAAAGCAAAGTTTGGCACCAAACACCATAGTCCATCTGTTTCAGTCCAGTTGTTTGACCTGTTGTATAATGTTGTTATCCTAGTTGAAAACTGTTAATGCATTTTGAAACTTTAAACTAAACCCTTACTAAGGCCAGCATTTCAGTATTTTCATATGTTCAGACTATATGAAAATACGTGGTTTTTATGGTAATAGGATGATCTTGTTATTTACAAAGTGTATTTTGGACTGCAGTGGATACCTAATGATGTAAGCAGATTATTTATGGAGGTCTGTAAATTTCTTCTCTGGGGAGCAGTAAATTAATAAAATACTTTATTGTATAAACTACCACTGTAACCACTTTCTGTGTCTGTCTGACTCTTTATGTGCCTGTCATCACGGTCTTATTTTTCTGTTAGTCATTCTGTCATGAGAAATCCTAATCCTGTTTGAAATATGACATGACATAAGTTCATTATTATAGAATTGACATGCAGCTATATTGACTGTTGTTGAAGTGAACTTCTTTAAGCTGTCTAGCTACTGGGCAGATATTGGTGTTTGATATAGAGTAGTGAACTAGAGGTGAGAAAAACCATCTTGTTATGAATCGTCTTAGCCATTCCATGCCCCAGAATATGAAGTAGGAGTTTGAAGTAGAGGGTGGCAGAGTAAAGTGAATGAATACTCCTTTTTAAAACCATGTAGTCAACATCTGTCTGTAATTTTCTAAATATCTGTGTGGGATTTTCTTTTGGTAATTCTAAAAAAAAAAAAAAAAAAGTCTACTGAAACTGGTTTCTTAATCACTTTGCTGTATGATATCATTTTGCCTTTCAACATGGAAAGTGATTAGGATTAACTTTAGGCTACTGTAAATGGATTGAAAACTCTGTATGCTTTACAGTTTAAATTAATAATTGGTTGTTTCTCAAGCACTTCCAGTTGAAGGATCCTAAAGGACTTTACAAGCAAGCATTTAGAATATATGTAGATTAGGACACATTTAAAAAAATGAGATGATTAATTTGGGTGTCAGTATAAAATAACTATTTGTAAGGCACTTGACCTAATGTGTATTAAGACTCTGAGGAAGGGGTTGGCAACCTGCAGCTAATAACCCTAAATGGCCCATGGAGCCACTTTGATCCAGTCTGCAGACATGTGACTTTGGTGATGAGTGCTAATCTCTGTGCTGCCATGGGACAAAGCAGTAGCAGGCGTTAATGCTCACCTGCTCACCCACCTACCTCTGGCCTGAGCTGGATCATTCCCATCCACAGCCTAAAAAAGTTGCTGGCTGCTACCCTAGGGTATGTTAACTTTATTTGACTACATTGAGGTTGTACTGGTTAGCTCATATTCTACATACCACTGAGAAGACGGGGAAAGAACTAGTGTTTCTATTTAACAGATGAGGAAATGGCAGTGTAACAAATTAGGTTGCTCAAGGTCACAAATCAGGTTCATGGTGGAGCCAGGAATAGTAGAACACGTGTTTCCAGGCTCTAAACTGTTTTAATGAGGCTGTGAGGGAAAAAAAAATGTGATGGCAAAGCAGCTTGTTTTGGAACACTTAATACACAGCTGAAATCTCTAGAAATATACTGTGGGAACAATGCTACATGGCAGAGAAATAAACTGTGAACTAATGATTCTGACTTATTTGTGATTCTTCCTCTCCCCCCCCCCCCCCCCGATTTATATTGAAAGCAATTTTGCTTTGTATGATTCTGTTATGAAGACTGACTTTATAGTCTTTTGTGCACAAAACTGAGTTTAAAATCATGTTTTAGAACTTGGCTTCCTTCTTAAAACTACCAGAATGCCATTTTTCTTATTAAAATTATGAATTGTATGATACAAGTGGCTGATTAAATTGATGCTTTGTCTGCAAGTCAAAGTTCCTTTGCGATAGATGCAAGACAAATACAATTCATGTACCTCTGAAATGGTATGTTCCCAATTCAGATATGTGGCTAGAATTAGTAAAAAAAAAAAAAATAAAAAAATAAAAATACTTGAAAGAAACTTAGCATCAGTCTAAGTCAAGTGTGTGTTGCCATGAAAATTTCACACTGAAAATTATATTTAAAATAGAGCAAATGGTATGCTTGACTGGAAACGAATAGTAGAAGTGACTTGTGCTATGCATTTAATTGCAAAAAAAACAAGTCTGTACACACCAATTATGTTTTTGAATTTTTGTGCCTCCTTACTTTTTAAGAAGCATTTGTACTTGTCTTATTAACAATGTAACTCCTGGGAAACTTTCATTATCTCTTAGAGTTATGAACTTTAATATATTAAAACTTTTTTTTTTTAATGCTAAATGACCAGAATCTTAGTTGCATATTTACAGACTTGCAATTTTGTTGCATTTCTAAGTTAACATTAGTTCATCATACCAACTGCATAGAGAGTATTTATTTCATTATGCAGTTATATCCTCAGATAGCTGCCAAATCTGGGTAATGTTTATAAAATTTTATAAACAAAGCATGCTTAATGAGAACCAAGTATTGATAGAAGACTGCTACATCATCCATTCAAAACTAAAAGTACTTTTCATTATACTTTTAAAAAGTGTGTTTGGTTCTTTTAACCATGCCTTCTATCTATGCAGGCCTGAATTTCAGGGTGGAAGAAAATGCAGCAGTGTGAGTCCAGGGAAAAGGTTTTGTGGTAGTTGGGGACTGCGTCTCAAGATATGTTGAGAGAATGGAATTCTCATCTTTGGAGTTTGGGACTGTAGGCACTGCTTCTTTGAATTGGAAGTGGGCATATGGTACCTCCCTTCACCGAGGCCCCTTGGAGACGGTACATTTATCATGCTATTAATGTGTTAATTGCGTGAGAAATTGTAACATAAAAGCAGTTTATCACGTGATAAAATGGCACACCAGTCACAAAGATGCTGCTGGTTAAATGTGGAGCATTTTTGTGTCTGGTTTGTATTATACATTCTTTAAACCAGGGGTGTCCAACTTTTTTGAATGTGGGGCCGGATCACGGACTTCTTATCACCCAGTGGGCCAGTGAGCCATATTCAGAGACCTCACAGGAAGTGGTATCACATCAGGAAGTGATGTCAGGTGACCTTTGACGCCAATGGAGTTGCAGGAAGTGACAATGAAATGGGTCTGGAAATGTAGTTTAAAATCCAAAATAAAAACAATATAAAAGCAAGACTGAAATAATACTAAACTAAACACTTTAGCTTTTACTCACTTCTCAATGAATGAAAGAAGCATAATGCAAGTTGACAGATCAAATGTGGAAAAGATATCAGCCAGAGTGGAAACTAATCAAAGCAACAAAATATGGGCATTTTTGAAAATAATCTTCAAGAAGATTTATTAGTTTATTAGAATTAATTATTTATTAGAATTAATTTATTAGATTTAATAACTTGTTACTACTTGTTAAAGATGTGTTACTAACAAGTTGAACCCCCAGTCCTGCACAAAGAGAAACAGAAGCAAACACAATCCAAACACTGGACAATATTTTTACAAAGATCTTTACCTGCTCCAAATTTACCTTGGAGCCCAGATTGTTCATGCCCTGTTCTTGAGCATATTGTTCAGTCTTAAAGGACCATACAGCACAGCTGCAGGGGGTTCAATCACAGCTTTCCCTCCCTGGTGCAGCCTGGCCAGCCCATTCCATCCCATCCCCTATCAAGCGGTGGCTTCCCCACGTGCACTTTTCCCCTACCTGCACCAGCTGGTCCCAAAAGGCAGGAGGCTTCACCGCCACTTCTGTTGGCCAGTACCGACCCAGCCTGGCACGTTGGAAGCCAGCTTCAGCTGCATGCTGTTCTGCCTAGCTGGGTTGGCACCAGCCACGGTAAGCAGCCTGCAGCTGAAGCCGGCTTCCCATGTGCTGCTGGGGATGGGAGGAGGCCGGCCAGGTCGGCACTAGCCAGCAGAAGCAGCGGTGGCAGAGCCGTGTGCCCGCTAGGGACTGATGGGTGCAGACAGGGGGAAAATGCAGCTGAGACCCTGCTGCTCTGGCTGGGCTCGTCCTGTCCCAAGTGGCACACAACTGCGCTGCCGCTTCTGCTGGCTGGGCTCCTCCCATCCCCAGCAGCACATGAGAAGCCAGTTTCAGCTGCGTGTTGCTCTGGATGGGACAGACTCGTCTGGGTCTGCACCAGCCAGCGGAGGCGGCAGCAGAGCCATGTGCCACTCGGGACTGGCCAGAGCAGGTAGGGAGAAAGTGCAACGGAGCCCGCTGCTGCTCTGGCTGGGCTCATCCTGTCCTGAGCGGCACATGGCTACTCCTCTTCCCACGCACACCAACATCAAGCTGACGCGGTGTGTGTGGGAACCTTGTCCGTTCCCTAGCCCTTCAGCAGCCATTAGGAAGCTGCTGGGGGAGGGACAAGGGGTGGGAACGAAAGTAAACTGTGTTTACTTTTGTTTTCCATTGCAGCACCGCGGGCCACAGAAAATGCCTTGGCGGGCCGTATGTTGGACAAGCCTGCTTTAAACTAACATACTTTCCACGCATTCAACTTAAAGTGTGTGCACCCTTTGAACATGCCAGTGTATGGGGAGCCCAAGATCAGAGAGTGGCTCTCTGAGTTTGGGCTCTCCACATGTCGGCTTATTCAAAGGGTGCATGTGTAGCTTGGCTCTCTGCATGCCCTTTAAGAAACATATGTGCTATATAGAGGTGCACTGATACATTGGTCTGATATTGGATCAGCACTGATTATAAAGAAAATTGGCTGTATCGGAAATTGGCCTCACGTGGCTCATGATTTGGCCAATAAACAGCCTGTGCACGTGTGCAGCCTCAGTGCAACACATAGGTGGCAAGGAGCACAGCCCGACAGCTAGAGGTGTTTGAAGCGGGCCGTGTTTAATTCGGATTTGGCCCGATTTGGGGAACAGTGATTCAATGTGTTGATTCAGATCACTGTCCTGATTTGATTCAGCTGAATCCAAATCTGAAAATTTGATACTGATTTGGAGAATCAGCAATTTGGCCATGGATAGAGCTTTTAAATGGTTTTTTTTTTCTTCATACCTTGGAGGTACCAGGCACGGCTCGTGGATGCTGTGATGGTGAGGCATATTGGGTGTGCCACAGGAGCCGGGGGGTCCTGCGTGCTTGGTGGCAGACCCAGAAGTGGACCGGAAATGCCTCCAGTCTATTTCCAGGTCCACTGCCGAGTGCACGGGGGACACCCCTGTGACCTGCGGCTCAGCAGCTGGCTGCAGGGGGCCTCCAGGTGCCCCCCCAGACCCAGGGGGCACCAGTTGCGGGGGGAAGGCTCCACATCTTCTGCAGGCGGACCCAAAAGTGGACCAGAAGTGTTCTGGTCCACTTCTGGGTCCGCCTGCGGAGCGTGCTCAGGAACCCCCCGCACTCCTGTGGGGATGCTCTGTCCACCCCATCCTCTCAGTGTTCATGAGCTGCCTGGTACCTTGAGGTATGTAGAAAAAGCATTTAAAGCTGTGTCTGTCTGAATCATCGATTTGGAGAGATTAAAGGGTCTCCTGACTTGATTCCAATTTAGAGATTTGGCCCAATTCAGTGGGCCTAATCCCAATTAAAAATCAGCTCTTGGTATTGGCTCCAGAAATCTGTTGGTGCACCTCTAGTGCCATATGTTCAAATTAAACTGCTCCCTGTGTGTCAGGGCCTTTAAAAGGTATGTGTACAGCCCAGCTATACATAGCTTCTTTGAACATGCCAGCATGCAGCTCCCTGAACATTCAGCTAGGAACTGTTACCTGGTTCCAAGTTCTCCAAGAGCCAGCAAGTGTGTAGTGGAATCTAAGCAATTTTTACCTTGCATCCCAAAAGTCATGCATTCTGCTATGCCAGATCTTGAAGGTCTGGGAAGGTAGGATGTATGATTTTTGGGATCCGGGATAAAATCCCATCATGCTTTAAATTAAGGATAGGGATAATGGATCAACGGATACTATGTTATTGGAAAGAGAAGTGTCTCAGGGTGAGTAATATAAATGTTCAGATAAGGAACTATCCTTTCCCACTAAATGGTTGCTTCTCTTGGACACCATACTTCAGTAAAAAAAGCAGTGGTTATGTCTGTAGAAACATTTTTCTTTTTCTGTGACATTTTATGTATTATTAGCAGGGATCCAGGTTTTCCGTTTCCCACGGAAAAACGGAGTAAGCCATGGATTTTACCTTTTACCAGAGGCAGATGCAGATTTCTCATTGTACCTGTGGATTTTGTTGTTTTGCAGTAAGCTCCCTGCAGGTTGGCACAGTTCCAGCTTGGAGGGAGCAGGAGAAGGGCAGTCAGTTTGGGGGGGCTCCATGTGCAGCCCAGAGAACAACTCCTGCAGTTAAGTAGGTTGGGGGAGGGTATTGAGCCCCCATAGGGAGGGAGGAGGGGGCTCCCCAGGCTGCTATTCAATTGGACAGGGCTGGGACTGGGGTTGCTGCCCAGCTGGACAGTGCATAGGGCTTAGGATCTGGGGCTGCAATGTACGGCTGCAGGGCCCAAGTGGGATGGGGCTACGGGCAGCTTGTCAAGTGGGGGCTGGCTCCCCAGTGTTGCACACAATCCCTATGGCCAGGGAGACCTGTACCCTCCAGATCTGTACGCAGGGAAGGGGTGGTGGTGGGTGCAGGCTCAAGCTCATACCCTGGGGTCTCCGCAGCCCAGTGGGTGTGACCCAGAGTGGTAGGGAACAGTGGGGCTATGCAGAGAAGCTGTTTGCCGCTGCAAGCTCCATGGTGGTCTGGCAATGTGTCCATTGCATACGGGGCAGCTTTGATTAGTGCAGCCCTGCGCCACTGCCCTCACAGTGGCTGTGTGTACAGAAGGCATGTTGCTAGGGCAGCGTGGAGCTCGCAGCTTCAGGCAGCTTCTCCACATGGTCCTGCTGTTCCGTACTGCACTGGGTTGTGCCTGGTGGGCTGCAGAGGTCCTGGGCTAGGGCAGCAGGGTGGGAGCCTGCAGCCCTAGCCCACCCCATGCATGGATCTGGGGGGCATGGGTCCTCCCTGCCCCCTGGGAAGTGCATGCAGTGCCAAGAAGCTGGCCCCAAACCACCCCCCCACACCTGAGCATACAGCCCACCCTGTGCTCTGATCTGGGGGGGGCACAGGTGCCCCCTGCTCCCTGAGAAGTGTGTGCAGCAGCAGGGAGCAAGCCTCCCCTGGCTGAGCCCAAAGCAGGCAGTGGGGAGCCAGGCTTAGCAGCCACCACCTCTTGCCAGAGGCAGGGGGCTGTGGACTTGGGGTCAGGACCTCATAGCCCTGGCAGCTGAGGGTGGCAGAGCTGGAGAGGGGAGGCGGCAGGCAGGATGAGAGGCACTGGCAGGGCCACTGGGTTGTGGGGGGTGGGGATGGGAGAGTGAGGGGCACTAGCAGGACCAGGGGCTGTAGGGTGGGGGTTAGGGATACCAGCAGGGTTGTGGATGGTCTTTTATTTTAATAATGGATTTGCAGGGTTTTAACAGAGAATTTGCAACTTTTTTTACCAGGGAATTTGTGGGTTTGTTTGTTTATTTATTTATTTTAATCAGGAAAAACTAGGATTTCTGATCATTAGTTTAGGTGGTGGTTCATTGCATTGGGATGATGATGACATCACTGAGGAGAATTTGTACCATGTTGTTTCTCGGGACCTAAAATGAGTAATTTTTCATTGGCAGCATTGGGGAAATAGGAATTAAAAAGGCACAAGTAGGTTTGATGTAAATAACTTGTGTGTGCAGAAAGAAGGGAATAGATTAGATATGGGATGGGGACTTAAGGTTCTAAACCATACATAGTGGAGCAGAAAACTTCTAATTAGAATGTTCCATCAAAATGTCTTGAAAGTAGTTTAAAAAAAAATCATGTTGACTCAAGTACCAATAGCTAGAAAAAGGCATATTGGCTCAGGAGGCTCTAGAAGGCTGGAACGAGATCTGTATTCTGAGAAGAATGCATATTCTTCAGGTAGTGTAAGGTAGTGTTTGGCAAGGAACGCTGACAGTAATTGTTACTAAATTAGGGCCTGTCTTATAGGTAAGTAAATGGTGTATATGCATGAGGGATGAGATGACCCATGGCTTTTGTTCTGTAAAACTGTCCGATTACAATTCTGATGGCAGTGCTGGTTTGTTAGCTAATTTAAATAAAGACATGAAATAATCTGATCCTAAACCATTGGAGATTTTTTTTTTTTTTTTTTGACTAGATGAATGTTGCTGATTACTTTCTGTAGGTTACTCTAAATAACTGGGTGGCTGATTTGGTACGAGCATGTAGATGCGTCTTAAGATTCTGTACATCTGTGTGAAATATTTTTCTTTAGGCAGTGAGATACACTTCTAGTATTTTTTGCTGAGTTCTGTATCCCCAGGCTGCTATTCATATAATCAGATTTCCTCTTTTTATATATGATTTAGCACAGGAAGTTTATAGTTGAGCTTAAAGCTTAACCTTTAACTTAATGTTATTTTTTTAAATGAACAGTGTTGTGTTACTCTAATAAAGTTTCTTGTAAATCATATTTTAATTAAATATTTTTGTTCGTTTTATTGTTAACCTAGTCCTAAGTGCCAACCCATTTCACTGCTAAATCTATTTATACACATTTTGGGTTAACTTGAAGCTTTTGCTTAGTTTTGATATTGGAAATCAATGTTTGATTGAAAACATACCTGCTTCAGAAACACTTCAGTTCCTCTTTTTCCCCTATGCATACAAGGTTTTTGAGAACAAACAATATTCATTTCAAACTTTCATTATATCTCACTGAATCTATTACAGCATGATGAGGGTAACTTCAAGGTAAACTTATTATTTTAACAGTGAAAGCAAGCTGGACACCCTGGTACAGAAGCTTCATGACTTCTTGGCTCATTCATCAGAAGAATCAGAGGACGCAAATTCTCCTCCAAGGTTATCTGTGAACAAAAATACAGGTAAATATTGTATTTCCTCCCTTAAACATGTATGGTTCTTGAGTCCTGCCTCTTCTAGGAAAGTGGTGCAATAATGTACCTTTTTAAGGGAGCCAATATATAATAGTGTTCTTTGCCAGCTCATTATCAGATGGCAGTATCCTGTTAAAATGCAGAGGATTATAAATGTAACTTACATTTCTCTTTTTTTAAATACATGTATGAAAAATAGAGAAAAGATATTAAGTTGTAATAGTATAGTCCATACATATGGTTTACCATGGAATAAAAGAGAGTGGGGCTTTACTACGTACTAGTCTTCTCAAAGAAATCATTTAATAGGCAGCTACTGCCTATTAAAATATCTTTACTTTCTCTAGTGGTAAAATAATCTGACTTTTTCTTAGTATTGGAAACATGATACTAAGTACCTTCATACTGTATAGTAGAGTATAATTTGTATTTTCTAGTGAACTTTGCAGACAGACTTTGCTAAAACATTTTCCATAGCCTTGAGTTAAGGGTTGGTAAGAAGTGGTTGTGCATGGGAAAATTTTAGAAGCATGTTGGCTAGGGTATGTGGTTCATTTTCCATTATATTTCCTTAAAAATGATGTTATCAAGAAAAATAATGCTGTTACCATTATCTTTGCATCAGCAGCCCATAACATTGTTAATATGGGGGGGGAAAAAAGTCTGGTTTGCCTCTGGTTTTACCTGGGCTTGTGCATTTCAGGTCGTGTAGTAAAACGAGTCTGCTTAGTTTCACTTAAGTTGCCTGAGTCTTATCATATAGAACAGTAGTCACCAACCCAACTGGTTGATTGCAGAGCCTTGTGACAGTTGATCTCAGTCTGGTGTAAATAAGCACACATGCATGCGTGTGCTTAGCCCCCACAGACTGAGATACAGTGCTGCAGCTACTCTGGGAGCAGCACGATGCCATGTGTGTCCCACCACTGGGCTGAGCCATGACCCCCTGCCACCAGGGTTGGGCTGGGTGAGTGGGACGATCCCCTTCCACGCCCTGCCACACTCTTTGCCACCGGGTGAGGGGGGGCCCCGACTGGGCTGGGTGGCGGATGGATCGGAGCCCGGGCAGCTCATCTAGGGGTGCGGGGGGGCTCCCGGCACTGTGCGCACTCTGACAGAGGCCCAGGGGGCATGTGCCCCCCCCCATCTATGCATGGGGTGGTGCTGGGCTTTGCACTCCGAGCCTAACTAGCTGTTCTGGGAGCAGCGCAGTGCCACATGCATCCCACCACTGGGGTGAGCTGTGCCCCCTGCTCAGCCTGTGGCGGGATGAGCTGCCCAGGCTCTGATCTTCCCACCACCTGGCCTGGCCCGGGCCCCACTCACCACTGCCTCTGCCCCACTCCTTCCCTCACCCTGTGGGGGGGGGCCTCGATCTGCCCCACTTCCCTCCATCCCTTCCCTCCCCCACAGCCTGACTTGCCTGGGGGAGAGGGGCACGCAGTAGGTTCTGGGTTGCACTTCAGTTCAAAAGTGATCTTATACTTAAAAGGGTCAGAGGCCACTGATATTGAAGAATGACACAGCCATGTTTTGCTTTTCTGATGCTTCTTACAACGATTGTATAAACTGCTCTGTATGAAAATAATGAAAATGTTCAATGAGTCCTCCAGCCACATATTTTCATAGCCTGTTGTCTTCAGTTTGTCTTGGCTAACAATCTTCTCCATTTATATTTTTGAGTCATCTTAAAGCCTCTGTAAACGATGCATGTTCTATTGTAGGTGGTAATATCCATTTGAGTTTCACTTTGGTTTCTGCGTTGTATTTCATCTTAAGTATAACAAACAGTTTAAACACTGGTCCCATGTTGCACTGTGAGCATTTGGCTGCAGGGCTTCATTTGTATTTGGGGCTCCAGTCGTTTATTTCCACAGTGCTTTTGCCAAATGCTTACCTAAACTGAGGCACAGAAAAAGAAATGCCTGTTGTGTTCTTGAGAACATACTGTTGGAAGCACCTTTTCCCCTAAGCCTCTTTTTAGTTACTAGTGTGGATCTAGCCCTTTTCCATGAAACCGGGTTTGGCTGGGGAGCAGGAATACATTGTTTTGTGATGAACATATCAGAAATATCAAGGTCAAATTTGTATGATATCATATATACTCTCATTTAGAAAAAACGTGTAGAAAGCAATCTTAACAATGTTCTATCTCAAGCACTCAAAAGTTAGGAAATGCCATAATTATCTGTATAATCTTAATTTGACTTGTGTGTGCATATATGTACTATGGTACAACATTTAATGAAAGCATACTATTTATTTTTCCAAGGGCTTGTTCTGTGCTCCGAATGAGTCTGGTCTAGGGATGAAACAGGTCTATATAGCACAAGAAATTGTAGGACCATAGTTTCATTTGGTGTAATCATTGCACACCTTCCAGCTTCTAAGACTTGCAATGAGAGAGGAAGGAGCACATAATTAAGACAGTTGACTACTGTGGAGAATTGGATCTTACTGGTTTTTGCACAGAGTTCACTTAAAACGATCAGAGGTGCTCATTAATTGTGTGTTCCTTCCTCATTTTTTAGATATCCGACTTGAGCCTGTTGGGTCTGTCATGCAGAAGTATTCACAACTGAAACTGAAGTCACTGGGAGCTGTACTAGAAAATATGAAGTGCTAGATAACATTAAGTGCTGGGAAAAAAATCATGGCTCAAATTAGGGATGTGAAATGTTAAACACTTAATAAGTATATTTATACCGGAGATTCACCCAAAGAACCTTACCTGCCTAAGTCCTTAGACCAAAACTACAGCCTACACCCCTGCTTTACCCAAGAGGCTTTACCTGATGTAATGTTTTCAAAGAAGTCAGATTCTATATTGCTGTAATGTAGCTCTGTACCAAAATCAGCATTTGACTAGCAAACAGTAAGAGACACAGCGCCATACAGGAGACAACTGAAATATGAATGTTTGCTCAGTAATCTAGCACTATATCTTGTGTGCTAAATGAGATGGGGGGTCTTGCAGGAAAAACGGTATCCAGTTATGTAATTAGACCAGGCGTGGGCAAAATGTGACCCACGGGCTGGGTGCAGCATGCCAGGCCATTCTATCCAGCCCATGGGGCCCCTAAAAATTTTAGAAAATTAATATTTATCTGCCCTTGGCTGCCTGTCATGCGGCCCTTGATGGCTTGCCAAAACTCAGTAAATGGCCGTCCGCCCAAAATAATTGCCTGCATGTGAACCGGGAGGCATGAAGCAGTACTGCACAAGTAACCTTAATATTGCCTCTTGCTAAATTTTGAGTGCTTGAGTTTGCAACCTCAATGATATTTTTGTTCTTTTTAAAATTTAAATTGCATGGCTTCTTTCTCTTCAGTAGTGATTCATTGCAAACACTAGAAACCAGCTCCTTTCAGTTTCACGGCCTGTCCTCAACCCCAGTAGGAAATGAGGAAAGTTGACATGCTTGATTGTTATCTGGGGATAATGCATGCATATTCTGATCACACACAGTGCCTATGAGTTGATGATGAATGCGTGCCTTGAGATCCTTTCTGGGGTCCTGTGGGGTACACACTGTTAGGTGTGCAAACAGGATTCACAGGAGAAACCCTGAGGTTTCAAATAGGAATCCACAGTATTAAAAGCATTCTGATCTGCTGTGATCTTTCTGAGCTTTTTGTAACAGAAGAATCACTCTATTTTCTGAAGTCCAAAATCAAGTAAAAACTAAAAACTGACATTTTGTGAAGGGAGCTTTGAGTCTATCGAGATTGAGAACTACTGCTCTAGTCAGGACTAGGAACTGAAAGAAAATTGTCTGTGAGCAGTTCAAATAGTCTTTTCAAAGATGTTTAGCTATCAAAGCCTCAGAAGTCTTTACTGGGCATATGCAATTGCAGTTTTTTTTTTTTTTTCAAGAATTCCTTTAATTTGCCAAAACTGGATGGATCATAAATGTGAGGGCATAGGCCGACCTCTGCCATTTTTTGAGTTCCTGCTGAAAACATAGGCATGCTAAAATATTTGAAAGAAAAAGTTTCAAGACTTTCACACGGACAAAACAATGTATTTTTTGCTTGCGTCATTCACAAAAATGCCTGAATCATTTGTTTAAAACTTTCCCAGAGAAATTCAGCCCATGCTAAATTTCCACCATAGAATATTTGAGCTCAGTGATTAAAGTTTTGCCAAGATAAGAACAAAGGAAATGGGTTCTTATACTGGAAAAATAGCAAATTGCCAGTCAAGAATGATGGGAGGGAGGCAGGTGGGGAGGGAGGGACAGAGGCCTGCACCTGCCCCCACTTTGGGCTGGGGCTACTCCCTGCCTGCCTCCCTGCTGCCTTGGGCCAGGGCTGGGGCTGATTTCTTCTCTCTCTTCTCCCTCTTCCTCCTCCCTCCCCCACCTCTTTGGGCCAGGGCCAGAGCCTTGACAGCCCCATTTCCCCCCCAGGGTCCATTGCTGCTGTTGCCTCAAGCTGCTGCTCCATTGCCACAGTTGCTACCTCCTGTCCAAGCACTCGCACTCTGATTGGTTGTTTCAGACAACCAATTAGAGTGCGAATAAAGCATTATGGACAGATGGACTAAGGCTTTTATGATATTAAAGAATGCTGGGAAACATTAATAGACAGTGTATTCAGTCCCACTTAGTTTAAATACATGTAATAATTGTATGAAACATAACATTCCTCTCTATCTTACTACCACTTCAATCTCATATATTCCAATAATCCATTTTTATGAGACCTACTTTTAACATTCTAGACCTTTGGGCAATCTTGAACAAGAATTGGTTTGAAAAAAAAAAAAAAAAAAAAAAGAAGAAAACACCAAAATTGGAAATGTTTCCTTCCTCTGGCAACAGTACCATAGGATTACTCTCACAATTACACTAGCCAGTAGTTCAGAGCAGGTGTTAATCAGTTTTGGAATAATAAAGCATTTAGAGTTTAAGATTCCATGGACTATGGGGACTAAACATGGGAGGCCTGTATAACTGAAAAAAGAATCCCCAATTTCAAATGAGAGAGTATTTATTTCTAGTTGCATCTAGTAAGATTTCCAGATTGCAGGGCCATAAAATCACACTTCTCTCTGTGGGAAATAACTATTTAAAATAATTTAAGAGATTTGAGAAATATAATTATTCCCACTTTTTGAGGCATATATGCATTTAATGTGGCTCCTTTTTTTATTTATTTGTGAATGAAGAAAAGGTGAAACGTATATCCAGCAACTCCTTAAAAATATGTAAAACGTGTGTGTAAAAATTGCTAGTTTACGAGTAACAAATGACAAGTATTCTGCAAAATTTTAGTTACGAAATTCATGCCCATTTTTCAGTTATGCTGATAAAAAAAAATTTCCAAACAATAATGTATAATTGTCAGCGATTTCTGCTACTGAGTGAATTCTACTCTTTCTTCTCTACAGATAAAAGTAGTGAGCCTGAAAACAGTCCAACTCCAATGGAAAATAATAGGGAAGAGGTAGGAATAAAGTGTACACATTTGAATTTTCAGTAATGCATGTAAAGCAAAGTGACTGGCATAAAAAGCACTGGATACACTCATTTGTTTCTTTAAAAATTAGGTGCTCAGAGATTATATCTAGACTAATTTATATCATATTATACTTGGCAAATTACACTACAAAAAAAGAAAAGGGAACTTTACAAATTGACATGAGTGATGAGATGCTTGAGGGGGGAACATAAGGCTTTACAAAATACTAAATGGTGAAGAGAAAGTAAATAGGGATTTATCATTTACTCTCAACACAAGAACTAGGTCTTAAACTAGTAGGTAGTAAGTTTAAAACTATCAAAAGGAAGTTTTTTCACACTGTGTCATTAAAATGTGGGACCCATTGTCACTAGATGTCACGTAAGGTGATAGTTTATCTAGATTCAGAAAAGGGATGAGAAAAATTATTGGAGGAAAGGGGCGTCAGTAGCTGTTGAGCATGGGAATTAGGGATATAGCCTCTAAAATAAACTTGCTAGACTAGAACTGCTTGAGGCTGCAAGTGAGAGCAGAACAATGGTGAAAAAACCCCTGTGTCAAACCAAGTTCACTCTTCCTTTCAGCATCTGCTTTCTGCCACTGTGTGACACAGGATGCTGGGCAAGATGGACCTATGGTCTCACCCAATAAATGGCTTTTCTTATGTTCTCACTGTGGCTTTTGAAGAAGGAAGGAACTGCACTTTTATAGCAAAAAATAAAAATAGTGCATCACAAAATGTATTTTTTGCAAATTTTAGTTTAGGTTTTTTGTTACTCCATAATTTTTTTATGATACATTTTCTAATCTGCTTTAATTTGCAAAGTTTTATTATTAGTACTAAGCTAAAAAAAACTTTACTAAGCTTTTCCTGAGAATTAGGAAGATATATGCTGCAGATTTTTTAATGAAGAATTGCCAGTTTTGCAGTCAAACAGATGGCAAAGTGAGGTTCTGCTTGTTTATACTTTTATTCTTAACCTTTCTTTGATATTTGCATGAAAACAGGATATATTTGAGTAAAAGTGAATAATAATTAAACTCTGGCTCCTATTTATGCTTAGATGCAGTTTATCCAAATAACTGTAAGTACTTAAATATACCTGTTTTTAAAAAGAATTTTGAGAGATGTAGGAAATGTTATGCATAAGCAAAATTTTAAATTTTAAAAGTATTTTTATTGAATACGTTAGTATATCTCAGTGTTTCCCAACCAGTGTGCTGCGACGGCACAATGGTGTGCCGTCAGAAATGAACAGGTGTCCTGCGGAATTTTGCCATGACAATGAGCTACAGTAGGTATGAGGATGGGGACTGCCTTAACAGCTGTGCCACGGAAAATTTTTATTAATGCAAGTGTGCCTCGGGTTGGAAAAGGATGGGAAACACTGGTATATCTTCACATGGTATAGTTTATTAGAATCTGTATTCTTTTTAGAAGCAGTTTGATTGACACTTCAACTAAACATATATATATTACTACCAAGCCTAGTGTCTTATTTGAAAAGCTAACTTGGGTTCTTACTTTCATGTGGGCTCTAACCTAATTCTTGTCTGTACCCAAAACCTGTCAGTTGAGAATTGTGGTACTTCATGCCCAAGCTATTTCGCCCAGCCTGAGAGAACTCAAGCCCAAATGCTGTTTACACTTTCTCAGGTACTTCACTGACTCTGCAGCATCAATACAGGCTAAGGGCACTTAATGTGTCGATAGTTTTCCAGAGCCTTTCACAATTCTCCAAAATTCCATATGTCTATTAGGGCAAGACTCAGATTAACTCAGCGGACCATAATGCTAGAAACCAGGAAACGTAACCTCAGAAATTCTCACTTCCCTTCTCTGAGGTACATCACAGCAGGACAAGGCCAGTCAAATAGGCATACTTGACTGTAGCTTTGCTATGTGGCCAGTCACACCTGAGAACCTTGAATGAATTGAGGAGAGGACTCCTTAAAGACTTGGGAAACCCTGAATAGCCCTTTGGTGACCCAGGAGCATTAATAAGCTTTTGAGTGAGCCATGCCAAGTTTGCATGGGCCAGATGAGGGTCCTTGTGCTGGCCTGCAGGCCAGCCTGACGGACGTGCCGCCCCCCCTCCCCCTCCCCGGCTGCCTGCAGTGCCAGATCCAATACCCCAAGGGGGCAACATGGAGCCCATGCTGCATGTAGTGCTTTGCCAGACTGGCCCTTCACAGTGGTTCTGGCACAGCTAGATTTGGACCAGCCCCCGAACCAGTGCACAGGGCTGTTTTGGGGCATGAAGCACATGCCCTCACCTGACCATCTGTGCTTTGTGCATGGTGAGTGGTGCTGGGTCGAGTGCATGGTCGACCCAGGAGCTGGATCTGGCCCGTGGACTGTATATTTGACTCCCCTAGTATAGAGAATTACAGGAAAAGAAAAACTGATGTAGGGACCCTTTTTTCATGAATAAAATGCCTCAATTTCATGCAAATGCAGTACATTAGAGTGTTTTTGTAGAAGCGTTAAATCACAATAATATTCCTTAGTATATTCTGACATATTGTATGTTTATATTGAGTTTTCAAATCTTGTTTTAAATGTTTTAAGTTAAAATGCTATATTAAAATGTGTTTCTCAAAATGCTGTTACACCATTAGTGTGCTAAGGTAATCAAAATTGTATATATTAAGCAAAGGTTATAAAAATTATTTTTCTATGCTTGGTAGTTAAAATGTGGTATAGAATAAGAATGAGACATGATTGGTTTAAATCTAGGCAGAAGATGATTTTAAGTTGCTCTTATTTGTAAACGATACCAACATTTTGTATTTCTATTGACATGTATGACCTGGTCACACAACTAGATATTTGTGACATTTTTTTAATAATATTTTTTTTCTTCCTGCTTTTAGGGCAATAGTTCTTCAGAAAGATCCAAATCTTTAGGATCATCACGTTCGAAAAGGTCAGTTTGAAAATACGCACACAATACTTCCTGTGACCTTGGGGTCTTCCTAAATTGATCTACAGAAACAGTCTGCATGCTAAGCCAGGCTAGTACAGATTGGCATAGATCCATTTAAGCTAGTGGAGTTGGGTTTGTCTATGTCAGGAGCTGGCAACCTACAGCTTACAAGCCAGATTCAGTTGGTGAGCTGGGGCTTTAGTGGTATGGGGGTTTTGCCTACCTTTCACCACTGACTGGGTAGTGGAGAGCTTGATCTATTTTATTCTTCAAGATTTGTTTACGGTTCAGGGCAAAAAAATCCCAAAATGAAAACAATACAGAATTCCAAAAATCTTGTTCCACACAGCTTGGGTTTGACTGCAGAGTACCATGTACTCCTATATTACTATATATAATATAATATTAATCACAATTTGGGATATTTTTTCTGTACAGGAAGCCTACTGTGGTAACAAAATATGTTGGATCAGATGATGAGCAAACCTTAGATGAAACTGTAAATGAAGATTTTTCAAATGAAAACTCAGAAAATGATGTTGACATGAAAAGCTTGCCAAAAGGTAGTTCATGCTGTTTCGTTATTCTCTCTAAATATCTGTCTAAATTCTACAGATTAGTTCCAAGATAATTATGGACTGCGCCTAAATACTTCAGAAGAACTACTTGTTTTTCATACTTGTTTTTCTTTTTTGTTTTTTTGTTAAGTACCAACTCTAAAAAGACCTTGTACTGAGGATTTACTGTTCAAAAGGTTAAAAGACGTCTGTCATCAATTTTGGGTCCCACATACTTAAACGTATGGATTGACCAGTGTACATTAACTACTTAATATCAAACATCCACTGATACCGGTATTTTTCACAGAAATAGAGACATGACACTTTTTTCTTTTGTAAAGTTTTCAAACCCTACTAAAGTTGCTTTTAAGAACGACATGTAGGGCATGGGCATGCAACCTAGTTATTGCCAGTTATTGGAGCGTGGAGATAGACCAGGGGTGGGCAAAATGCAGCCTGAGGGCCAGATGTGGCCCGCCAGGCAATTCTATTTGTCCTGTGGGGCCCCTAAAAAATTTAGAAAATGAATACGTATCTGCCCCCAGCTGCCTGTCATGTGGCCCTCGATGGCTTCCCAAAACTCAGTAAGCGGCCCTCCGTCCAAAATAATTGCCCATCCCTGGGATAAACATCAAATCATGTCAGCTGCTCCATGGTAAGTGCTTGTGTGCACACTCTTTACTGCTGTGGGACTCTACCTTTCTTTCATGAAGGGCTAAACTGCTCTGAGTTGTGTGCTGCAGGTGAAAGTGTGTACCCAAATAGTTTTTGTGGAACAGGTGACGTACTGTAAAATCCCTCTCCTTTATTTTTATTTATTTTTTTTTGTAGTAACATGTTTGTGTTCCTGTACGTTTTGGCTTTTGATTAACTTGCAGACTCTTAAATTTTTCAAATTTTACTCCTTTGTCTTTTAAAATATTTGAGAGCATTAAAAGGAAAGCCCGCTCTTGAACCGTTTAAAAAAAAAATTATATTCACTTTAAATTGGCATATTGGATTTTGGTAAGGTATTGTACTTAAAAACAATTAACAAAAAAACCCAAGCAAAACACAACCCCTCCTCCCCCGGTCTTTTATTCTTAACTGTAGTTTGTTTTCTTTTGACTTTTCTTTTTACCTGTAAGATTTTTTTTTAATTGCAAAGAGACTACTACAGTTCTGTGTACAAGAAAGTTATTTTGAGGTTATAGAGTATTTTATTTTCTACAAAGTATCCTGGAGACCCAAGTATTAAAACTCTTTATTTGAAACAACACATTTCTCTTCCTGTAACATTAAGATTGTTCTCTGGTTAAATTCAAACTTTAGGCAATTATCAGAATTTTGTAAAAGGGAAAACGAGTTTTGTTTATATTTTGCTTTTCAAAAAAGTGGTAACTTCTAAAGCTTTTGATACATTCAGAATCAGCTGTCCTAAAGAAAGTCCTTTAGCTGCAACATATCTGCCTATTAGGTTCCACCATTTTGACGTTCTGATTTCATTCTGTTCTGCATGGACCAGTTCTTGGGGTAGAGGGTAGTTAACTCTCCATGGCCCATTCTGCCCTGCAATTGTAATAAGTGCCAGTTTTGAGGTATGTGGTATTGGTGTTTTTTGATATGGACACCTGCATATTAGGAACTGTATTATCAGTTAGTCATCAGACAGTAATTTTGGAAAAAGAAATATGTGCAATGTTGGCTTTTATTTAAACAGGACTCTTGCACTTCACTTGGATGTGTAATGGTTTCCAATTTTTAAATGAAATCATTCTAGGTACAGTGGTTGTACAACCAGAGCCAGTGCTGAATGAAGACAAAGATGATTTTAAAGGGCCTGAATTTAGAAGCAGAAATACCGTTAAAATGAAACCTGAGGCTCCCAAAAAGCGTGGAGGTAAATACTATTTAAAACATGTTTCAAGATGGGTTTAAATTGCTGCTTATGGCCACATTTGGTACATCTAAAAATTGTACATATTTCCTATAAAAATTATCTGAAAAATACCTCCACACTTCTGGCTTTTTGTTCATTAAAAATTCTAGCCTGCTGATATTAGCCTCCATTGCTGCCCTTCCAAAGCAGCAGTGAAAGCTAAGATTAATTCTTGTAAAATATTTTGTTTTGGGTAACTATAGAATACTTCATGAGGTGTTCTGTATAAACCAGTCTCTCTCGTAAAAAATAGAGTTTTGGTTCCACTGAGCTATAATGCAATATTCCTTTCTAGGGAATGATGTTGGAACCCCACTGAACATGTTCAAAGAATCTCCAAGAGATCCCTTCACACTTAAGTAGGGTCATGTTCTCCTCTGGCTTACAGGATGTTAGTTGACAAGGAAGAATTAAACATAAAGTCCCAGATGCATTTAATTGGTGGGCAATTCTCTGGCTATTGGGCCCATTCCTGAGGTCATCCGTGGAAAGATGTTATGCCAGTCAGTTTTCCTCTGCTTCCACTGAATTGATATGAGGGTAGGTAGCTGCTAATGGATAATACAAATATATGTCCCGTATGGATTTTTCAGCAAGAAAAGATTAAGTAAGACATGCACGACCTAAGGGATATGCTGCCATTTAACAAAACAAAAGGTGGGCAGGGAGGGGCAACCATACATTTCTCTTCCCTTATCTTTATCAATAATATTTTATTTCACGTACCAAAAACAGTAGCTAGGATAACTGGGTGAATAGCTCTCACGTTGTCCCATTCCCGTCTCCCCACTGGGTCATGCAACAGACTTGTTCCAGCCTAGTTTTCCTTATTAAATAATTCTTTTGTTCACCTTTTTTTTTTTTCCTCCACAGTTGTGATTTGGGATTTAAAAGGATTAAAAATGATTTTGAAGAAGCATAATGGTTTTTCTTTCACATGCATATTATGAGACTTATTGCTGTACTTTTTAGTCATTGTTTGCTCTAAATTGTCCACCTGAGGGGTCACATGGTATATTTTTAATTATGCTGTTGAAATTATTATATTAGAAACTATTTAAGTATAGGTATCTCTTTGCTATATGTGATTTAGGAAAGTAGTTCTAGATCGGGTATAACAGACATTAGTTAAAGAATAGTTTTAGCAATTAAGCATGCAGCTTCTGTCAGTTCTAGAGTCATGGGATGCAGAACATCATGAATATAATCATTATACAGTACCTTAAAAACAGTCTGATACTACATCTGGTATATGTTTTCACACAAATGCCTTCAGATTTTCACTAGGAGCTGCATGCCCTGCTTTTTCAAAAATTAAAAATGTTAGTAGTAATAAAACTATTATATCTTTACTGTTCTAGAATTAGAAGGCTTCTGGCTGCAGCTATAAAAGGCAACATACCCATAATCAGTATCTTGTTTTACACTTGCAGAATGGTCATAAACCCATAATCTTTTCTTGATCTCTTTTGTTCTTGGTTATTAATGTAGAGTTCTAAATTTCTCAATTATTATTGTTAGTATTTAATAATTGGTAACACTGAGATGTTCTGTGTTTTAGCATTAGTATTCAGATCTTTGATTCTATGTAATGGATTTTAAATGGAGGAAAAATGTGAAGACTTTTTTGTGAGGTTTTTACAGCCCAAGTCCTACTGTCTTTCTGAATGTCACTTCAGACGCTAGGAAAGGGAAGTAGTCCTGGCTCCTAACATACAAGGTTTGAAAAATTACAGAGAAAATGTGGCTGACTACTGTTTAGCTGGTTATTCCTTAGACTGATGACACCTGCATTTACATGAGATGACAGCAATTGTATGTCAGGGTTCACAAGAGCCTTCTGTAAAGTTCAATAAAATATGGTCCATCTTCAGCCAGGTGAGGTACTCCTGTGGTATGGCATTGGGAGGTGCCTTTTATTCAGAGTTTAAAATGGGATTGGATATTTCTTGAGATAATAAGATCTAGTTTTAACCAGGAATTCATTTGGGAAATTCCTATGGGTCTGTATGTTGTGGGGGGGGACGACAAAATATGGCCTGTGGGTTGTATCCAGCCTACCAGGCCAATCTGTCTGGCCTGCGGGGCCCCTAAAAAATTTAGAAAATTTTCATATTTATCTGTTCCTGGCTGCCTGACAAAGATGAAAGGAAGCTGGGGCAGTAGGATGCGGTCGCCTAGCCCTGCCCCACCCCTAGCCATTTCCCTGCTTCCCTGACCGTGCCCTGCTTCAGCACCGTGCGGCTCCCAGCTGCATTGTCAGACCATGGAGCACAGGGCCCGAACCGGAACCCGGGGTGTGTGGGGACGGGGGGGATGAGGAGGAAGTGTGTGTGGTGGGGAGAGAGGGAAGGTGGGGCATGTGTATTTGTAGAGCGAGTCTCATATCCCCACACTCTGCACACCTCATATAACCCCCCATAATATACAACAGTAAGACTTTATTTTAAGCTATTATATACAATCATGTCTATGTGCGCTACACAAATGTATGTAAATCAGGACAGAAATATTTTTTTAAATCAAATAATGAATGTTTTAGATGTTCACTTTTTAAAATATAATTTGCTATTTTTTTCTGATTCTGAAATGGCCAAACCCCTTCCTGAAAGGAGTACTTCCGGGGGCAAGGGGATGGACTTTTGTTGGCAAAGGCCAGGGGTTAGAGGGTGGGAATTCCAGTCACAAGATGGCTACCAGGGGGCGGGGCTACACATGCAGCCCTTGACAGCTTGCCAAAACTTGGTAAGTGGCCCTCCAGCCAAAATAATTGCCTGTCCCTGGGTTATATTAAGCAGTAGCTCAGGCTTGGATAATCCTAGTGATATATTTTAAGTTTTATAATTCAAGAGACTTTCTGTTGTTTGGCCCATTTTTTCCCCTGGTCCGGACATTAATAGAATATTTCTAACCCAGCAGAGAGAACCAAATGGAATTTTTTTGTTCCAAGGCAGACAAATGCCAAGATTTAAGCGCATGCCTGACTTCTGTGGTATGGGGGAGAGGATTATTTCTTCACCCACTTCCTTCATAAACTATTCCCTAATCTATTGATAATTTGTTGCAGTTTTTAATTTCTTCAGCCTGGGTCAGCAAAGCTTTCAGATCTGTTACCTCTTCCTCTCCCTTTCTTAAAGGGAGAACAAGAAGTTATTTTTTCCCCTCTAGTGTTTTTAGTATTGCATCTTGGTCTCATAGCATACTGGTTGAACCACTTAATATCTCTCTAAAGGGGTTTCGTGCTATAATTGAGAGAACCTTTCAGAAAGAAAGTACCTCCTTTAAAATTGGAAATGTATTTGCAGATAATTTAACCAAGTTAAACTGAAGTTTTGTTCCAGTTCTCATTTCCCGCCCCCCAGTAGTGATTAATTGATATTTCAAATTTATAAGCTGGTTCTGCCTCTTCAGATTTTTAGAGGGTCTTTTAAAAATTATTTGCTTTTTATGACTGTTATGGCATGCCTGGACTAACGTTTGTAGTCCTAATTTTAATTCGGGAAGGGCTTAGTATAGGTTAATTTAAGTTTTGTCCTATACCACAGGCACTTGCAGTGTGTCCGGATTGCTTTTGCAAGGGTGTATTTCTTAGCTGATTGCCAGTTAACTTAAGCTACAAGTTCTCCTAACTGGTTGAAGGCTTAAAACATATGCATGAATGATGTGCAGATATTTATAGCTTACATAGACTTACTAAACAATATTATCCTTGTGGATTACAGAAAATGGGGAATGCCATCAAATACCCCCCCCGCAACTCTTCTGGTGCCATTCTGTTTAGGTCAGCGTTTCTCAATCTGAGGAGCACAAGAATATATGAAAGGGTCACGAACAAACTTAAAAATGGATCAACAAACTAAAAACGGGTTATTCTTTAAAGGAGAAAAACGTAGGAAACCATGGCTTTTCTTTTGCAGGCTGTTAGAGTTTCAGCCTGCAAGGAGCTGCTTGAGGTTCCCCGTGCTCGACCGTATACCTCAACCTGCCCTATACACCTACCCCCTGTCCCACACACTGGGGGCTAAGGGTTGAGGGCAGTGGGTCAGGACTGGCCATTGATGTTTACAAATCGATCTTGGTACAAAAAGGTTGAGAACCACTGCTTTAGATGGCACCCAGGACATGTCCCCCACTTGCCCACCCCACGTTACACTACTGTTTACAGGTGATGAGCAGTAGAGTTGTCATGCAGGAAATATGTGGCCTCTTACATACAGCATTATGTTCTAGGATGCTCAGATCCATGTAATCCATTGAACCAGCCATTGCATAGGAGGTCCTACATTATGGTTCTGTGGGGGGAATACTTTTGAAGATGTCAGTTTTATTAGACATTGGCCTCCTCCATCATAGAGATTCATTTTGTCATTGCATGATCTATTTTGGTGGCCCAAACTTAGCAGGTTAAAAAGAATAAATATGTCTTAAAAATCCTAACACAAGTGGAGGGCTTTGTTGGTTTACAGCAGCCTTAGGCTTTTTTCTTGCGTCTTCCCCATACTTTACTGGCTCCCCTTGCTGGTCCCTCCCTTTCTATTTGGATTCTAGAAGTTACTTATTTCTTCACTTGAAATGAATTCAGATCACGTATTGTGAAGACTGTTTCAGTTAACAAAAGGTATGATACTGATGTTACATAAGTCTGATAGTTAAAACAGTAGATTTATACATGTTGATTGCATCATTATGTTGTCTTCCCTGGTACTTGTCACACTTTTTTATATTACAGCTGATAGGTGAATGTTCACTCCATATTGACAAACTCACTATTGAAAAGACCAAGTCCAAGTTCAGTATTCTGTAACTTTTTACATAATAACTTATAGTACCTTGCAGGTATGATACCATGGGACTTGTATGTGAAATGCCTGCTCAGTTAAACCACATGCAACATGGATACTTTTGGATAGGCTGACTGAGTTTTCTTAGTTTTGGTATTTAATTGGCTTTTGGATATTTTAGAATAGGAATGTAATTGGCTATGGACAGTTACTAAACACCAACCCTCCCCGCCTAAAATAAACAATGCCACCAACTGTATTTTTCTCTGCATATGAAGGCTGCCAAGATGGTAGCTCTGGAAATTGGAACCCTCTGACAGTGCAACACGTGTGGGGACAGCAGTGTGGATTTTCTTGCATTGAGCCATGTTTTGGCAGAACTATTTAGAAGTCTGAAGGAAGTTCAGTCAGTGTTCACTGAATCTTTGGCTAGTCTTCTAATAGTACCACTTCTTCTGATTATATTTTTTGTGATATAGATTTCTGGACACTGTAAAATCACACACACAGGTAGTCATCGGATGGGAATAACTTTTGGCAAGTATCATTCTGGGACATATTTGGTTTTGTGACCTAGAGATGTAGGGCTCTGTCCCATTACTGATCACCCTATCTGGCTCTTTCCTTACTTACCTACTCTTTCTTCCTCCAATAATATGTTATGGGCACGTCTACATGTGTCCGCATGGCAACCTTGCTACTGTGCCATGCTTTAGTACGTTCTTTTGGATATAGTGTTCGCTGTTCAGTAGTAGCCTGTACTGCGCCGTACACTGGGCACACGGTTATTTTTAGCTGCTACTTTGTTGTAGTGGTGCACTGTAATGAGGGGGCATGCTGCCACAGCGAAGTAGCTGCTGGTCACGTGTAGGTGCACGTGGTCGTTACGCTGCTGTAGCGTGTTGCTGTGGCAATGTAACATAATGTGTAGATGTGCCCTGTCTTGAATAAATTTAATTGTTTCTTAGCCTCCTGTTTTCCTGCAGACAGAGAAAAATGAAGCTGTTCCTGTCTCAAAATATGGCAATACTAGAAATTCTAAGCAAGACCACTTTTCTTAGTTTTGAAAGTTGAAAATCTGTATTCGTAGATCTAATCTAGATTCCTAGATTAATCTATTGAATAAGGAAATGGTGTAAAAAAGCATAAGAGGATATGAAGCTTTTTGGTAACAAGGCATCAGTTCTGGAATTTTGCTGCCTCAGATTTGTTTCAGTTTAAGATCTGAACTGGAAGGAAAATTTGTAAGATTCCACCTTTACAAGAATCTGCTGACAACTAGCAGTTCCTTCTGTTTCCAAACTTTCTAAGAACCTGTTGAGCTGCCACAGATTGGATAAATCTTTTAAAGATGTGAGAAATTATAAAAATAGCACATTTGGCATGGGAGCAGTCAGGATTTTCCTTTGTACTTTTTATAGATACAATCCCAAGCAGTTTGCGAAGTGGAAAAAATCAGCCAAATGTTCTTCTTTCTGTTCCTGGGAACCTGAGTTGTCAGTGAAGATTTTTTGACGTGTTAAAATCCAGTTGATTTGCAATCCATGTATAACCTGCAGTTGTACAGATAAAATGCATATAGTTTATGCCTCTACTAATTGAAAGTCAGAGGGGATAGCTTGTTTTTGACCCTAGGACTCACTACAAGCATAGATTTGATTTCATAAAACTTTATTTGGTTGGCAAAACTGTTTCTACACAGGCAGAGATGAAAAGTCTAAATGTATATAGCAGTGGCCAGAAAACTGACTTGCTGAACCGCTCGCTGTTCCTTGATCCTCTATCTGCTCCTCTGTTTAATTCCTAACTAAAGTGGTGGTTGAGGGACTGCTTCTGCTAAATGTTATTTCTCAAGTGACTTCCTTTTTCTTGGCAACATCATTGCTCATCATAAGGCTTCTTAAATTGAATAATTAGTGTTGTAAGATTATGCTGCAGATTGCAGTTCCACCTTCCCTCCTCCCCTAACCCCAGCAACAAGACTGCCATACCAAATGGGAGGTGAGAGCAGCCAACAGGATGGTCAAAATGTGTACTTTATCAAAACTTTTCATTCCAAATAAGATAACATTTAGTAATGGTAAGAAGTGACTATTAGCTTATCAGGATGCTGTGTGGAAAAGCATGACCTATTACTCGGAGAAGGGGGGCAACAAAACATATTTTCAGTGATACATTTTGTAGGGGTTGAAACCGTGCATTTTATTTATAATTTATATATTTGTTTCCTTTGTCTCATTCATAAATTCAAGAACGTATTAAAGACGTGACTTAATTAAAATATTTATTTAAAAATGAAGTAGTATTTTTATAAAAATGATAAAACACAAGGAAAGTTGGTGTATGGTTCAGGGTCACGATGAAAATTATTTGTGACAAGGCTTTAGTAAATTAAGGTATGTGTTCATGAAATAACCAGTTAATACAAGTATGCAAATTCATAAAGGAGGGAAAAATTTTCCTGTCCCAGAGGGAGTAAATAAATTGCCCCACAAATAACATTAAAGAGGTGAATGGTTATAGATAGCTTTTGCTAAAGCCAGGTGGCAAAGCAGTGAAATGGGCTTTGCGGTGTATGGGTAATTTGAACCAGAAATGTTTTAAGAAAATCCAATATGTAATTATACCTTTCTTTAAAAAATGAAAACTAATGTGTGGTTTATAATCCTCTTTATAGAGGAAGGACTGCATGGAATTGTAAGCTGTACAGCTTGTGGGCAACAGGTGAACCATTTTCAAAAGGATTCAATCTACAGACACCCTACACTGAAAGTTCTTATTTGTAAGGTATGTGATGAGTAGGTTTTTTTCCTACTTCATGTCTCTTTCTTGTTTTTGTTTTGGTGGTTTTTTTCCTTCAATAAAAACGTGTCATTGTGTTTAATTTTCGTGTGGATAGTTTTCATTTATTACAGTTATAATGTACAAACAAGGAAACTGATAGAGAAGTGAAAATAAAATAACATGAAAATGCACTGCATTCAGTTTATTGTAGCTTCTTTTGAATCTAATTTTTAGAATTTATTCTTACAAAATTACTGTTGCTTACAGTTTATGGTTCTTTGTGTTCATACTGTGGAGTTTTGTATCTCCTTAGAAGTTTCTATACAAAAGGCTCAGCACCAAAGAAGGGATGGAAAGTTGGCTTTAAAGACCTATTTTTGGTCACTTGGATGTTATTGCTAGGGCTGAAATGTTTTCACTGGTAAAAGTCAGAACTATCCTGTGGGCTGTTATCTTGTACAGAATCTTTTCCAGTGGCTGCTTGTGGGCAATATCTCAGTTCAGAGCTCTCGCAGCTTTGAGCAGTATAGGACACCACCTGCACCATCCATTCCAGCACACCTGTACATCAAGTCTTTGTGTAAGGTGGATCTTGTTGGGAAACTTCCAACAGACTACCTGAAGGTGACCACTTCAAGTTTTCAGAATGGTTTTTAGGATCTCTTGGCCACAAATGTTCCCGTGGTATTTTAGTTGGTCTAATAACTTGCTAAAAGATTGAATGTTGCATTAGATCATATAGGCCAGTATTCTGGCCTGTTTTTGTTAACCTCTTACCTTCAGTTATACTTTGTAACATTTACTTTCCTTGACTGTTGTATCCTATTTTGTTTACTTTTTATCCCTATTTAGTGTGGGAAAAGGGAACAGTCATTTCTGTTCAACATTATTTTATAGGCCCACATTATTTCCATTTTTTATCCCCTAAGTGAAACAGGCCTAGACTTTTTGATTTTTTTTTTTTCTTCATGGTAAGTTTACTTACTATTCTTGTTGAGCATCTTTTGTGTTCTTGCTATACCTTATTTGAGATTGGCTGACCAGGTATTATATGCTTTATTTTGAGTGAGACTACATAATTATTTTACAACGCACATGCATGCATGTGCATGTACATATACACATACATGCACAAACACTGCTGATGCCCTTCAGAATTCTGGAGTGAGTGGGCAGAAGAATACAGCAGGGTATCATCTACAGTTTTTATTTAATCTGTATTCAAGCAAAACTTTGATTTGGCACTTGATGCTTTGATTGAGTAAGGGCTGGATAAGGACATCAGACTTTGTCCTTTATAAATTCATGGACTTCAGTCATTAGTAGCATTTGAGTGGTACAGTCTTATTTGTTACTCCTCAATTCCTCTGGTCAGAGCTGACCCGAGCAGGATGTGGGGCCCAAGGTAAATCAGCCTGTGTAGGGCCTCGCCCCCACCCCGATTCCAAGCCCCCTGGATGCAAAGGGGTGGGGTGGGAGGGTGAGGGTTGTGAGCGGCCAGATGCAAAGCCAGTGGTGGTGGTGCAGAGCCACCACGGCCACTCCATCCAGCTTCATGGGGCCACCCAAAGCATGGGGCCCCGGGCAGTCGCCTTGATTCTCACCCCCTGGGGATTGCCCTGCCTCTGGCAAAGTGTAGTTGCTACGCATGACCAAGTAAGTGATCCATGTATTACAGTTTTTAGAGTTCATTTACTAGTAAGTTACTTTTAAGCAGCCTTTGGTGCATACAAAAAGTTTAGAGAGATACTTTAATTGCTAACATAAAGAAAAACATAAAGTTGAAAGGAGAATCTCAGTAGGAATTTGTGTGGGTGAAAGTGTGTGGGTGGGGTTTTTTTTGTTTATTTCCTTCTTTCTTTGGTATTGATTTTTTTCTCATAACTTGGAAAGAATTTTTCTGGATAATGAAGAACAAGTATATTTGGATGTTTTGGAAGGTCTGTGGCCCTCCAAAGAAGGTACACATGCTTAGTTTTCAAACGCATGTTCTGCCATTCATATCCAAAAAGTCACAATCTAGATGTTGCTGTACCTTTTGGAGATGATGAAGATTGCAGTTTTGTAAAGTTAGCCAGAGCTTGAAGAAAGAACACTTTGCACAGATTTCTTGTGTTCCTTTTTATGTCTGATTTTAATACACCAGACTAAATGTATAGTGTTGTTAAATTCCATCTGTCAATTTTAATGGAAATTTCCTTGTTCTATTTCCTTAAAGACTTGCTACAAATATTATATGAGTGATGATATTAGTCGTGATTCAGATGGAATGGATGAACAATGTAGGTAAGTACATAAACACCATTTATAATTCACGTGTTCAAGCAATAATGAATAATTTAAGAATAGTTGTGAAAAGTTAAAGACTAGCACTAGAGCATTTAAGCATTCACTTATAACCAAGAAATGCCTAACCCAAGGCTGGTGGCTCATGGCCATATCTGGTTCTTCTCAGCCACTCAGTGGCAGGACAGACCAGCATGATACAGCCTGTAGTGCTGGGGGAACCCATGGAGTATGGCACAGTGCAGCAGAAGAGCCCATTCCCAGGGAGCTAAAGGTGGGGCTGCAACATGCACACCTGTGCACATGATGCAGTGGGGGGAAGAAGGTGGAAGGAGAGGGTTAACATACCTGGTGCAGCAGAATGGAGGGAGCACCCACATGCCCAGTCCAGGGCATGGGTGGAGGGAAGGGAATGTGCCTGGTACAGTGTGGAGTGTCTGCCTGGTATAGGGAGGACTGGGGAACACCCAGGGGTCCCATGGCTTGCACTGGTGTGGACCCTGCTGGTGTGATCTATGAAGTTTGTAGCTTGTAGTTTTGAAGGAGTTGGATAACCCATGATTACCGTCCATAGCTTGTTTTTAATACTAACTTAGCAAACAAAATGCAAGGAAATGCATCATTTCAGATGATGCACTAAAGGTGAATGTCATGCGACTAAAATTAGTCAGTTTGAAGATATTCAGTTAAGTTTTTCCCCACTAGCTTTAAATCTATTCTCTCTTCCTGTCCTAAAAGTAGTTTTCATTATGGTACATAGGGGCTCACTATCTCTGACAGAACTTCCTGGTTTCTGTGGCTGGAAGCCTGCCATGCTCTTTCCACCTTTTGATTCAACCAAAAATGCTGCTTCTTTTTCCACCCCCACTGCTTAACTCAACTTCCTTGGTTTCATTCACTTTTTCCAGTCTTTACCATAGACATCACACACTAGATGCACTTAAAAGCCGCCCCCCACAAAAGCCTGTTTTCAGCACACATTTAAATGTATACAGTACACATACCATATCAGGTACTGTAGCCCTGTATCTGATATAGGTTAGAAAGGCCTATCCTTTTGTTCTTAGGAACAACAGGAAGGCTTGAGTGCTTTTCACATGATGACAAATTTTGTTTCCTACTTATATGGAGATTAGGCCAGAGTATTTAGAGTATAGCTGAGGTGGGTGTTTAAAAGCTCTATTTAAATATTCCTGGCTTTTCTCATTTTCTGAGCATTTTAAACTGCAACATTTTAATCTGCCTTTGAGGTTTTAATTGTAGCACTTCAGTATTTTTTAAAAAATGTCTAGATATCTGCTTGCCATATTAACTTTCTAAACAAAACTTCTTGATTTTTATTGCTGTCCATTTTTTAATATTGAAACCGTGGGAGACTATATTTATGTATAACAAGCTATAAAATTTGTTTTTAGGTAGCATTTTAATATTTTCCTAATCTTATTTCAGATGGTGTGCTGAAGGTGGGAACTTAATTTGCTGTGACTTTTGCCATAATGCCTTCTGCAAAAAGTGCATTCTGCGCAACCTTGGTCGAAAAGAGCTATCAACTATAATGGATGAAAATAATCAATGGCACTGCTACATTTGCCAGCCAGAACCTTTGTTGGACTTGGTCACTGCATGTGACAGTGTCTTTGAAAATTTAGAACAGTTATTACAACAAAACAAAAAAAAGATAAAAGTTGAGAGTGAAAAAAGTAAAATATATGACCATGCAATCAAATTTTCTCCAAAGAGAAACAGTTCAAATTGTAATGGAGAAGAAAAAAAAATAGATGATTCATATTCTGGTTCATTAACCTATTCCTACAAAGCACTTATGGTGCCAAAAGACTTGCTTAAAAAGGCTAAAAAACTGGTTGAGACTACAACAAATATGAATGCTAGTTTTGTAAATTTTTTGAAAAAGGCAACAGAAAATTCAGAAATAAATCCCACTGTACAGGTTCGTCAACTAAAAGCTTTTAAATCTGTGCTGAGTGACATCAAAAAAGCTCATCAGGTATTAGAAGAAGGTCTGAATTTGGAGATTCAAGCTTTGGATGCTAAAATCAAAGAAAAAAATACCAAAGAGAAAAAAAATGAAACTAAACCAGAAAAAATGGAGAGTAAAAAAGAGGAAGTAAAGGAACACGCAGTCTTAAAAGAGAAGGACATTGTAAACCCTGAGGAAAAAATTGAGTCAGCACAGTCTGACAATGAGCCCATGGATCAAAGTGTTCCAACAACAGAACAAACGGAAAACAAGAATGCTAGCAGCAAAGATAAAAGGTCTGATACAAATGCAGAACCTCAGTACGAGCCTAATAGTACGGAGGCTTTAGACATGGATATTGTATCTGTTCCTTTATCAGTCCCTGAAGATATTTTTGAGACTCTAGAATCTGCTATGGAAACTCAAACTGCATCTGAAGAACAGGGCAGTAGAAGTGCAGCAACAGAGCAGGAGACACTAAATGCAAATATAAAATCTAATACTCCTCTGAAAGACACTAAAGGAGGTCCAAAGTTAAAAGCATCAGCTAAAGTAACTAAAGAATTGTTTGTAAAATTGACTCCTGTTTCCCTTTCTGATTCCCCAGTAAAAACGGAAGATCAAGAGAATAGTCTGGAAAAGGAAGCTAAGACTGTTGATGCAATATCTAAAGCAGAAAACTGTGATTCTGGAAAAGAAAACCATGATGCTGGCAATGAATGCTTGCCACAAAATGATGCTGTTTTATTGATAGAAGAATCTGATCTTAGGCGGTCCCCACGTGTAAAGACCACTCCTTTGAGGCGTCAAACAGATGTTAATCCCTTAACATCTAATTCAGAAGAGGACAGCAATGATACTGGCAATGAAAAGCGTAAGCAAAAGTCATCATCCCAATCAAAGAGGAAGCAAGATAAAAGAAATTCTTTCGACAAGACTATCGATAGCCCTAAACCTAATAAACTTTCTAAATCCAAAAAACCAAAAGTGCTGGACCAAAGTTCAGATTCTGATGAGATGCCAGCAGTCCTTAAAGAAGTAGCTATGATAAGTCAGAGTTCTTCAGAGATTGATAGCAATACTGAAACACCCAAAAATGTTCAGAAGATTACAAATGATATTAAGAAACAATCAAAGAAAGATGAAAATGGAAAACGAAAAAGGAGGAGTTCCAGTTCTGGTTCAGATTTAGATTCCAAAAGAGGCAAATCAACTAAAGACTCTACTTCTGCAAAAAAGAAACGACAAAACTATTCAGATTCTTCAAATTATGACTCTGAGTTAGAAAGAGAAATAAAAAGTTTGAGTAAAATTGAATCTGCAAAAAAAGCCAAGAAGAAATACTCCAGGAAAGAAGACAGTTATGATTCCTCTGAAGAAGAGCAGAGTAAAAAAGGAACCTCTAGTAAGAAAAAGAAGAAAATACATTTGAAGAAACAGCGAGATGAATCTTCTAATGATGAATCTGAGAATTCATCCCCAGAGAAAGAGGACACTAATAACTTTTCTGAAGATAAAAAAAGTAAAAGAATAGCTATTAAGGAAAAGAAAAATAGAGACCTAAAACAGGGAACGTCAACAGAGAAGCAGGATGATTCCTCTGAAGAAGAGCAGAGTAAAAAAGGAAGTAAGAAAAAGAAGAAAATAAATGTGAAGAAACAGCAAGATGAATCTTCTAATGATGAATCTGAGAATTCATCCCCAGATAAAGAGGACACTAGTAACTTTTCTGAAGATAAAAAAAGTAAGAGAACAGCTATTAAGGAAAAGAAAAATAGAGATTTAAATCAGGGAACTTCAACAGAGAAGCAGGATGAGTTGTTGGATTTTAGGAAGTCAAACCTGGAGAAAACAAAAAGCTGCCCTTCTGAAGGTAAAAATAGAACACAAGCTAGAGAAAAGAAAAACAGAGAGCTGAAGAAAAAAAAGGCACAAGATGATTCTTCGTCAGATGGTGCTGAGAAGACTGTAAAAAAGCAGAATTGTGATTCTTCAGAGGACAAAGTCAAGAATGAAAAAGCAACAGAAGGTGAAGAGAAGAAAAGTGAAAACTTGAAAAAGAAAAGACACAAAAAAGAACAAAATGACTCTTCTTCTGATGTTGAGAAGTCATCTCCAGAGAAAGATGGCTACAATTCCTCTGAAAACAATAAAAGTAAAAATGAAATGATGGTTAAGAAAAGAAGAAATCTACGAGAGAGAACAACTAAGAGAGTGCAGATTGATTCATCTTCAGATGCTGAGCAGCCCCCGAAGAAAGGAGAGAGTTCTTCTGATGATGATAAATGCAATAAACGTATAGAAGCTAAAGAAAAGAAAAAGATAAGCCACAAAAAGACAGCATCTAAGAAAGAACAGAATGACTCTTTGTCCTCTTCTGATGAAGGATCTTATGAAGATAATAAAAAAAAGAGTAGAAGAGGATCCACTAAGGAAAGCAAAAAGGGTAACTTAAAAGAGAAAAAGAGAATTTCTAAAAAGCAGAAGGATGATCTTACATCATCTTCATCAGATGAAGAAGAGAATGATGACCAGAAGTCAACAGGGGATGGGAGCAGTGATGAGCAGAAGATTGTGCCAGTGACAGAAGATTTAATGATGTCCTTCAACACAGGATTTTGTCAGTCCTCAGGTGTGCAAATGATTTAAGTCTTACCTTTTGATTATCATGTTGATAGAGGAAAATAGCACGAATGGGATCAGGGCTGCCCCTCTGGGTGGTGGGGGACCATCAGATCTCCAGGCCACACACTACATGGGCTGCTCACCACACGGGTGGCCCTCCTGGGTTTCCCCTTGCTGCACAGCAGCTCTCCCTACCATGTGCAGCCCAGGAAGCCCGGTTCCCTACAGAGTGCAGGCAGCACAGACCCATTCCTGACTGTCCTGCCCCTAGGAGCAGGGCAGGAACCAGGTGTTGCAAGAGAGTGGGACCATAGAGCTCATGGCCACCACAGAAGCAGAAGCAATGGGAGGAGCGGTGGTCAGGAGAGAGCCTGTGGGCTATTAAACAGCCCTTATTTGGTTGATTTATATTGATTTAATCCATGCAAATGCTTTTAAGTGAAGGTATCCAGAAGCATGTATAATTACGTATTCTAAAACTTGAGACATATTTTAAACCCTACTTTTTTCTAATATCAAATGTTCATAAATTCCATAATGTCACTTGTTATCATTTGGCTAGTGTTGGCCTAGACTGTCACTTCAGCTTAATTTACAAGTGAACTGTGGTATTTCCAGAAGGGCCCTCAAAGCTGGAGCCACAGCATGTAACACCAAATGTATTCTTGTTTTTCTTATCCTTGTTGGCATTTGTTTTTTGTCAAGGCAGTGAATATTTAGTAGAAATCAGGACCCTTATTAGATCCCTTGCTGCTAGTCATGTAATGGAGCTGAATATCAAGCCCTGTAGCTTGGGTTACAGTAAGGTTCTTTGGGTAAATCTGATATCTTTTATTAGACCAACTCAGTCAGAAAAAATCTTCTTAGTAAGCTTTTGGGCACAAATGTCCTTTGTCAGGCTGAGGAAGTGTTTGCAGATGGCCTGTGCTCTTCCTAGATGGAGCGGTAAAGCATCAAGAGGCCAGTACCAATGCAAGAAAGATAGTTAAAATGTAAATTGAGGTGGTTGCTAGGTGAGAGTCAGGTTGCGGGGGACGGGGGAATGAAAGTAGCTATAGTCAAAGAATGAGACAGGGGAGTCAGATGTTAGACAGGTTATGTGTCATAAATCCAATGCCTATATTTAGTCCACGCTTTTTTGTATCTAGTAGGTTTCATAGTTAGTAGGGTCGGAAAGGACCTGAGCATATCATCAAGTCCGACACCCTGCCATGGCGGGAAAAAGTGCTGGGGTCGTAGCGCCTCCTGATGTCTAAAAAGTTGATGAAGTTAAGTTCATGGGCTCATGTGTGGAAGGTATTTTATAAAATTCCCTTTAAGAATTAAAACTGAGAGTGGAAATGTTGTCCCAGGTACCTGGGGGGGCACATTTCTCACAAGAAAACCACTCTTTCGCCAGTCTCTCAGCTTTAATCCTCAAAGGGAATTTACAAAATACCTCTCATAGATGAGCCCATGAACTTGACTTATTTTTGTATCCCGAAGTTTGGTTATCATGGACTAAATATAGACATTGGATTTATGACACATTATAATCTGCCACATTTTCTTTGGCCTTCCACAGCACTCTGTGTAGTTGGTTTCACTGCTTATGTTGATGTGACCCTTTGCCATGATTTGTGACGTTGTAACTGAAACAAAGTTGTAGGAGATGGGAATATGTATGTGTGTGACTGTATGGGTATGTATATGTTGAGAACTCATGAGTGAGAAACATTCTTGCTTTTAGGCCTTTCTAAAAGACTCTTAAAAATATCAAAACAGGAGAAAAGGCCTTACATTTTTAAAAGTGTAAAATAAAATTAAAGCAATGTTACTTTGTCAGTTTAAAAAACCTTTAATGCAGAAAACTTAAAGCTGCTGATGTTTCTTCTTATGTGTTGATTCAGGAGTTTCCAAGCTCTTTTCCAAGTTCTTCTTCAGACTCTTTGACCTTGGGGCAAGAGGGTGAGGCAGGGCATTGTGTCTGTTTCTCTATACGTAAAATGGAGATAATACTTGTTTCACAAGGATATTGCAGGACTTCCTTCAGGAATGTTTGTTAATTGCTTTTGAGCTTCTTGGATAGAAGTTACTGTGGGAGAACAAGTTTATAGTGTTATGTTGAGCCACCATTTTCAGAGTAACTAGGTACATCTTATTCATGTATTACTATTCAGATTAGTACACAAGTTTCAAACTCTGAAAATGTTGTAAGAGAGTTGACTCTTGTGTAAATAGAATGGAAAAAGAACTTGCCTATTTGCCTAACAAGAAGTGGCATAGTGGATGTTGATACATTCTCAAGGTTTAGCCATTTCTTTTCTTTTCTTAATCATCCTTTTGCTTGGGAAAAATTAATCTACTCTATAATGAAGCATCTTATAATTCGTCTGCTATGAATGACTGGGTTGAATTCATCATTCTTATAAAATTCTTTTGAAAATGCCCTCTTATAAAGAGAGCTAGCTTAGAGTTCAGAAAACAGTGAATTGTGATGTGTTCTGTTTCTATAATCAGTCTGAACTTGCTTTGAATCAGCACTAATGCTGTTATATCGGCACCAAATGTCCAGTAAGCACAAGCTTAAACACAAACTTTTCTATGCATGTGTTTTTGTGTTCTACCTAAAGATAAGCTTGAAGAAGATTTGGTATGGAATAGTAGCTATTAAGCATCAAACTATTGTCCAGATTAAGCAGATCATAAAGTAATGAATATTTCTCCTTTTTTTTTTAGTGTTGGTATGCATTCTGCTGTAGGTACATGTACATCTCAGATATACAAGATTGAAATCTTTTGTGTAACAGTCCCTGTTGGATTTATGCATTGGCCCAAAGTCTTCTCCTGTGCTGTAGTTCAAGCATAAGAAGTGGAGTCATTCAGTTTCATCTTGCTATCTCTTGGACAGAACAGAGGCTTTTCTCCTGCTTACTAATTCTTGTACCCAACACTTTTACCAGTCATCTTTCTGTTTTGTAGGGAATCATCTTAGCAGCCAATGTTCAAAGAATGTGCAGCAGTGCTTTCAAAACATAGCAGTGTCCCCCAAACTGACAGTGTTCAAATTATGTTTGGCATAGAGTGATCTGATCCCACTTTAATCATGCAGGGACTGTAAAAATTAGCAGGTATTGGGTTCTTTCTGTGGGGTGACCTTAAGTGTTTGACTGAAGAGCATACACAAGTAGTTTCTGTTCAGTTCAAAGGCAAAGTCACTGTGTGTGATCCCCAAAGAGGAGCCACAGGAGGAGGCAGGACTGGGTGAGAGCCCCAGGCCCCAGTGGAAGCTGTCATGGATTCCCAAAAGGAGCTGCAGGAGGAGGCAGGCTTAGGTGCCTGTACACAAATGCCAGAAGCATGGGGAACAAGCAGGAAGAACTGACCTTCCTGCTAGCCAACAAGCAATACGAACTTATAGGGATTACAGAGATCTGGTGGGACTCTACCTGTGATTGGACCACAGGTATAGATGGCTACACCCTGTATGGGAGGGATCGTGTTGGGAAGAAAGGTGGAGGAGTTGCGCTCTACGTGGAGGAACGTTACATCTCTCTGGAGGTGGAGCTTAGCAACGAAGAGTGAGTTGAGACCCTCTGGGTCAAGATACAGGGAGAGCATGGGGAAGGGGATTTGACTGTAGGAATTTACTATAGATCTCCAAGTCAAGAGGAAGAGCTTGGCCAGGAATTCTCTAGGAAGTGGTAGAGGCTGCGCACTCTCAGAGCATGGTTGTCTGGATAGTTCAAGTCACCCACAACGTCTCGTGGGATGAGCACACAGCAAGATTTGATCACTTGCATGGAAGAGCTTCCTTGCTTGTATGGAAGAGCTCTCTATCTGACTCGAGTCTATGGGCTGATTAGGAGTAAGGCAGTTTTAGACTTGTTTCTGGCCACAGGGGATGATACAGTGAGCAATCTGAGGATTGAAGGGAAATTGGGCGACAGTGACCATGAGATGATCACTTTCTCCATCCACTGTAAGTCTTGGAAATCAGTCACTAGGGTAGACTTCCACAAGTGTAGTAGATTGGTTGGCAAGGCCCTGCGGCACCATGGCCCAGTGAGGAACGGAGTACAAAATGAGTGGCTTAATAGGGAAGTCATGGACCTGCTGAATTTTTAAAAGAGAAGCTTACAAGGGATGGAAGTCAGAAATAACCACCAAAGAGGAGTTCTCAGCTATAGCCAGCATGTGTAGGGAGCAGATTAGGAAAGCAAAGGCACAAATCGAATACAAATTGGCAACCAGAATCAAGGACAACACAAAGTCCTTCTTTAGATATGTAGGATGTTGGAGAAAAAATAAGGGAAGCATATTGGATGTTGGAGAAAAAATAAGGGAAGCTGCCCTGATGAGCGAAATAGGGCAGCTGATAGCCTGGTCCTTTGGGCTGAACAAAACCAGATGAGGTTCAACAGGGACAAAAGTCGGGTCCTTCATCTGGGTAGGAAGAACGCGCACTATATCTATATGATGGGTGGTTGTCCACTGGCTGGATGAATACGAGACACCAGCGTGACGAAGTCGCCAACAGAGCAACTAGAACTCTGGTGTGCATCAGCAGATAAATAGACATGCTCTGTTCCCTCTATTCAGCGTTGGTGAGGCCACAGCTGGAGTACTGCATTCCGTTCTGGGCGCCGCACTTCAAGAGGGATGTGGACAGCATGGAGAGGGTCCAGAGGAGGGCCACTCGCATGATCAGGGGACAGCAGACAGGCCCTATGAGGAGAGAGTTTGGGATCTGGAACTGTTCAGCCTAAGCAAAAGAAGGCTGAGAGGCGACTCAATAGCTGCCTACAAATATGTCAAGGGGGAATGCTGTAGGACCTAGATGAACAACTTTTCACTTCCGGGTCCACTGGGGACCGCACAGGG
>NW_017728924.1:14581764-14631523 GCF_001723895.1 Crocodylus porosus | reverse complement strand
CTTCCCTCCAGCTCAGTGACTGGTGTCTCCTGGGTCTGGAGGGGCACCCAGGGTCCTCCTGTGGCTGATCGCCAAGCTGGGGACACATGAGCGGGTGGGGAGCTCTTCCTGCATGCTCCCCCAGCACGCTCCCTGGCAGACTGGAAGCGGACCAAAAGTATTTCTGGTCCACTTCTGGGTTTTCTTCCCAGCACGCTGGAGAGGCTCCTGTGGGATGCTCCATCTGCCCCAGCACCACAGTGATCACGAGCTGCACTGGTACCTCAAGGCGTGTAGAAAAAAATTTTAAAGCTGTGTCTGTGTCCATATCGCTGATTCTCTGAATCGGCATCGAATCTTCAGATCTGGATTCAGCCGAATTGAACTGGGGACAGTGATCCAAATCAACGAATCAAATTGCTATTCCCGATTCAGGCCAAATCCGAATCAAACGAGGCATGCAGATGGACTGGGGGCCAAGGATGTACAGCCGTGGCGGAGCAACAGGCTAAGTGGCTGAAGGATAACAGAGACTGCTAGCTCCCTCTCATCCACTGGTTTTCAATTGCCATGTCCGCCCTGGCCCCAGGACCCCAGGTTCTGCTGTAGACCGCTCCCTGCCCAGCTGCTGCTCTCCCCTGTGGTCTATCAGTAGCTGGATTGAGTGGCTCTGCAGGCCATGTTTGACACATGTGCCCTAAAAGATTCAGTCCATGATGGGAGGCCCCACCCTTCTGAAGGAGTAGAGCATTTAAATTAAAGCTGACAGTGGTGTCCTTCTCCACTCCTTTAAATTCACAGGCTATCTGGGAAATCTGCATTTTGGCCCCAGACTGTGTTTAACTGCAGATGAGGCAGAAAATTCTATTGCACCCATGCAAGCCACTTGGCTGTTCTTCCCCCAAGGAAGAAACCATGGTTTCCTCAGAAGACACCAGTACTTTTTCATCAGTGACTATGGCTTGCTCTTTAAAAGAAATTGGATGTAACATCTTGTCACTTATGACAGGATAGCATCTTTCCAGCTGAGACATGATCAGGTGAGGCAGCAGGTAATCCAAGTGGACAGGGAGGTGTCTTGGAACAAAAAATTCTGGTAAGATGCTGCTAGGTCATGTGGAGAGTGTGCTGCCAAGAAGAGGGAAGCTCTGGGAGGAAGCTTCTGGGTTAAGTGGGGAAGCTACAGGAGCAGGGATGGTTCTTGTTGCAGGCTCTGAAACTGGGGGATGCCAGGGCTGACAAAATAGAAACCTGCAGAGAATTCTTAGGCCGAGGCAGAAGGCCTTCAGTTAGAGGAGAAGCATTGGTTCAATTTACTGAGTTTACGTTAATTTGAAGAAACCAAAGTGAAGGAAAAACTTTCCCTGAGGAAAAACGACCTGAATCAGCCCCTCACTATGGCAGTTTTCCTTTCCTTGGCTGAAGGGAAATGTCAACAGTATATACCAGGGTATCAACCAGGGTGCCGTAAAGTCACTTCAAGGGTGCTGCAGAGTGCCATGGAGTAATAGCTCTGTTAGGTGTACAAACGCCTACGTGGGATTCACAGGATAAACTCAAAGGTTTCAAAAACGTTCTCACTTGCTGTAGTCTTTCTGAGTTGTTTGTAACAGAAGAATTGCTTGTTTATATTTTTGTAGGAAAAGAATTAAGTGAAAGAGGTGGTGTTTTCTGAGAAGTCCTTTGAGCGTAACAAAGGCTTCCTTGAGCCAAAAAAGTTGAAAACCTCTGTTCCCCACTGAAACGCTCTACACCCAGTGCAAGCCAACAGATTGGATAGGATTGTTGAAAGCTGGATGAGCCATTCCAAAACTGTAATCTGCTGAAGCTTCTTTGAGCCAGGCTTAGTCTGTTGTCACAGGTGACATGAGTTTCTCACCTGTATTGATCCATTCCAGTTCCAGGCCCTATCCTTTACAAATTCCTTTGTCCTCTTTATCTTCAGAGACCTTTCTTACAAGAGCATTTTGGAGATGTCATAATGGAGGTACCATATGAGTACAGAGGAGGAAGAGTTCCTATTTCCTATTTTATATTCAAGACTAAGTACATGAGCAGTCTCGTATTTGGAATAGTGGTACTAACCTCCATTATTCTATTACATCATGCTTAAGACTGATTGGTGGCTCTCATTTTACATGTAGCTGTATCTGCGTGGCTCACCAGAAATAACTTAACTGTCATAGTACAGTCAAACCATTATACGTACAAAATATTGACATTCAGAATCCCCATTGCATAAAAAGTCTTGAGAGAGATGCAGCAGTAGTCCGTAGCGCTTCTGAGGTCATCCACATCTACTGTGTCAAAGGTAGGTTTCAGTGGTGACTGCTACTGAAATAAGTCATTTTATTTGTTCGGTGAGGTCCTCTGGTGAACTAAAAGAACATGAGCCTCCTGTTGTGTATTCAGGTCAGGTATGTATTTTGAATTGGAGAACATCTACTGCTCCAAGAACGTATCCTATTGCTGCACTAGATGTTGAACAGAATAAGATCAAACAGATTATAGTGGCATAGACTTGTCTCAGTCTGGTCAGTTTCATGTCAGCATACAACTGAATGAAGCCTCTTACCAGACTTTTCCGGTCTCCATCAGGGCTGGCTGAGATCAGCCTGTATGCTGAAATACCAGGTGAAACAAGTTGTAGTTCTACAGCATGCTGCCTCATAGCTGAATTGATGGGTAGATTCAAAACATATGAACGGGGATGCTGTTTTCTGGAATTGCTGTTAATTCCAAACATATGAGAGGCAGAAATGGGTCCTCTTTCGAAACGCCTGCAGGTGCAAAAGACCTGGTCCCTGGGTAATACAGAACTTATATCCTATAATTTAGGAGACATAAATTACATTTTAAACCATAACTGTGAAACTCCATAGCATAGATTCTAACAGATGGAATTTCTGCCATATGTTTTGTAAATAAAAAAGTAAATTAATAAATGATGTGCTAGGAATTGATCAAGTTAGGAGCAGAATGTCAGTGACGTGATCCAGTGGCCTTTCACCTTCCACAAGTTGTCAGCAACCTATCAGACCTCTGAAGTAGACGGGTCTGTCACCAAACAGCTTACTGTAGAGATCTGTAACAGTGACAGTATTCAAATGATGTAGCCTATAACAGACATGTATATGCCACCAATACACAACCAGTTATTTGCCTTGTTTTTTACTCTCGAGATGTTGAATCTAGGCTTGTTATGGAATGCCTTCCTCCTGCTGAGACATCGCCCTCTCTTCTTTCCTCCTCCCAAGACCAGGTGGAACAAAACCATTCTCTTTTTTTTTATAGTTCCATAACTGCAAAAGATGGTTCTAGCTGACAGACATGCTGCACCCCAGATATACCTCCCAGACTGCTCAGACCATATTGTTGCAGAGTTGCCATCAGGAACTATTTCCACCAGAACTGAATTCCCTGCATCTGAGGATCTAGATGTTGGCTGATTAGTGTGCCATAAACAGAGACTACTTCCTGCTAAGCTTACTGAATTAGTTTCTGACCAGGAAGCCATTTACTAGGCTGACCTCTTTGAATGGTTATTTCTTCACGTGAGGAGTCCAGTGCAACCTAGTACAGTCCAGAATAGCGAAGATTCTCTAGTACATGCTGAATTTAAAATATTCTGTCTTTTATTCAGCTCTCTTACAGTGGTAATTTCAGGTGGTTATCTGTTAGCAGAGTTTTCTCACACCCAACAATATCTGAATTTAGCAAAGCAAAAACTTGAGGCACACATGGGAGGACCTCAAAATCTTCCTCTTAGATCCCACTTCAGAACTGCTTTCAAACTGTTCCTTGTAGCATCAAAGTGTGGAAAGGTTATTACCTTTGTTAAGAGATCAGTGAGCTCAAAGCTCATTTGTTGAATATCTCTATACAACATTTTGCAGGCAAAAAGTACTGGGTCTTCATACTCAATTTTTCCTCAAGTGGTTTTGGAATTCTGCCTGGATTAGACAGTTTTATTTACCTTGTGTTCTTCCTGATGCTCCATTTTGCAACGTGAGGAAAGAATACGAGTACTGTGGATCTTACAATATACCCTCTTTTCTTCCTTTTCTGGAGCCCTCAGCATTCTGGCTTCTGAACTGGTGATTTTAGGATGGATGGATTTAGCTTTTTTTATGTCCTGATATTGGAACGTGGGGAGAGACATCTGACACTGCGTGGTTCCAGCTGACGGTGCTGTCTGTGAGAGACCTTGTATGTCTGAACACTAAGTACATGCAATGTCAGTTCTGCCCCAGTCCTATGAAAATCTATCTGATGGCATGGAGTAACATGAAAAAGCAGTTATGCTACATCCAACTATGGCTGTGATTATTAATCCTTTCTTCAGTATGTCATTACATTTATGCAACTTTGTGCCATTCAGTATAAATACATAACAAGAGTGGCACTAAAATAAAAAAAAACAGCTTTTTAAAATGGCTGTAATGTTTTCAGGAAATCATCCAAAGATAACCAATGAAAACGTAAAGCTTATCTCAATGATTGTCAGCATTTAGGGCTTTAAATTAGTCTGCTCAATGAGAGGCAGATAGTACAAATCGTAATGATACTGTACAAAACAACATTTATTTTGACAGCACCAGAAAAGAACCAGAGTGTACAATTTTATGTAAAGAACAGGATATGTCTGTAGCCCAAGTATTTTTAAATATTGTAGCATCCTTTAAACACTACTGGGATATTTTATTTTTATAGTTTAGTAAGAAGAATTACTAGATTAATTTCTTTAAAAAAAAAAAAAAGAAAGAAACCAGCAGTAGGAATAATTAAGGTTCTGTTAAAGGTAAAACAGGTAATGAGGGGAAAATAAGGATTTGTAAATTGTGATTGTCCTCAAACAGTTGAGGTTAACTGGGTCAGATGCCTCATGGCATGATGTTAAAAAGACTGGCTACTGAAGAACTTACCATTTGGATATCAGGAGGAATCTTTTTTTACCTTGGACTTGCATGGAGATTGAATTGTGCCTTCAGCTTTCTCTTTCGCTTAAAATATATTTTGAAGTCCCACAAAGCTAAAGGAAGAACAGAAGTCTTAACTGTGAGCATATTAAAGATGTGACCTACAAGTGTAATGGAAAAGAAAGCCATTCTTATACTTGCACTATCTGCTTGGTGTCCCTACTGACCAGATACAAGGATTACTCACATTTCATCCTTTTTTAGTAGGTCCCCTGATATCGGGTTCTGCTGCTGGTAGCTGGCTGGCCATCAATGTGTAATAATACACTGAGAACCTTGAAAGCTACAGGAAATAGTTATAACAAACTCTTTATGAGCAAGTTCCTTTTCTTACTGGTGTTCTGTACAATGTCTGATCTAGTTTCCAAGTGGGAACAATCCACCAGTAGCAGTGCTAAATATCACTGAACTATGAGACAAATACCGTGTCTTTTTACATACATCACAGGTTTCTCTTGAAAATCTGTTCTCCAAAATTGGGGTGCATGTATCAAACAGGGAAATTAGTTTTATGCCTAGAATAGGAAACTCCCTGCTTTGATTCTTGCTTCACAGTTCAGCAGTTGTGGTACCACTCCAGTTGAGGGAGTTAGTTGACTTAATGGCTCATTCTGCACTCCACACGTGTTAATGACAGTTTCTCTTTTTCAACGGTCTGGATGTTCCACCAATCAAGCTAATTTTTCATAGGACAGTATTGCTATCTGCTAACTGTTCCTGCAGGAAAAATGGAGAGTAAGTCAGCCTCTGTCCCTGCTCTATGTAATCATACTTATAACTATGGAAAATACTTTTTTCTTCTTTCTGCCTATCAAGAAAGTGGTGTTTACATCCTAAGGCATTTTAAATGCAAGAAAATATGGTATATAACACTAAAATAACTTTAAAAAGATACATATTAAAATTACATTTTCAGTTTGGCTAAATGTCCACAAGCTAGTTACTAGGGTGTAATTTTAATACATTTTGTCTGATACACTGTTGGCATTTTGAAAGATTCAGTATGAAAGTTTTAAAACAGTTGGAGCAAAAAGTAAACCTATATATCAACTAAAACAGTTGGTAGTAATGTCTGAATAAGAATATCATCTCTTCTCCTGTGTAACTACAAGACATTTTGCCTCCTTCCCCTTTTAGGTTGACTTCTGGCATCAGCATATAAGGCCTGTTGACTCCTGGGTTTAAGTAGGCCATGTAAGAAAAAAATGTCAGATAGTTGGGATGGATGTAAAACAAAATCTGTAATTTCATTAATTTCAGTACTGGGGAAAAATTTTATATGCCTTCCTCGTTCTGGTTCAAATCAGGTGTTCACTTAAAATGAGGTTGAAGTGTGATTTTAAAAGGCCTTGCACCATATCATCATGTACCTTATGTGCCCCCCACCTCTTTTTATGCTATGTAAAAGGGCAGGTAGCAGTAGCTGTGATGGGGTGGCTAAGGAAACCTGTTTATAGAGACTTTGAGGGCCAGAACTTACTTCATGTGTAAGGCACTGAAGTGTGATTCAATACCAGGCTGCTGAAGTCTCTGAAAAGCTTTTAAAACAAAAGGTGAATGGATTCTCTTCCTCCTTGCTGATTTATTTATTTATTTATTGTGATAGATTTAAGGCTGAGGATGACACTGATGCATTAGTGGATTTTCAGGAGTTTAAACAGGCTGGAATAGCATTGGACCTAAGCCTGTAATAGGTAGACTAGAATTTGGTCCTACATCTCCCTTTTGCTAAAGGTAGATGGTCTTTCAGCAAATTTCTTTTTAATACCAGTTATATCTTGGAGCTGGTCCTTTTTAGACTTTCCTGGGCTGGGTTAGCACTTTCAGCTTCATAGTACATATTACTAAAACCTTACTGTTAATTCACCTGTGCCTCCCTAAGACTGAGGAAGGTGAAGAAGCCTGCCAGGCCTTGCTGGCTTGAGCCAGCAGAAAAGGTTCTCTGATCCCAAGGAGGTGATTGGTCAAACCTGAAGAAGGACCCACCCTGCACGCCCCCCCGCAACACGCACACCCATTGTTACCATTAAGGGGGTGGAGGGGAGGCAGTGCACCTAAACCTTTTGAGAAGACTGAGTAACTATCCCACATGCTTGCTATTCTTGTTGCCCCATTTAAGTTCCTCATCAGTGGAACAGTAATGTGAAGCAATTTATACCTGAAGTCACTGAGTGTAGTTCTCAAAATACAAGTGTCTGTGTAAGAGTGCATGTTTCAACATAAAAATATCTTTGTGGCTTTTCCCCTGCTATTTTAAAGGGGAAAGTAGAGTCAACAGGAGCCAGCTACTCTAGAAATATTTTGTGTTAAGACAGGACAGTGCTATGGCTCATCTGTTTGGAGGTGGATAGTATTGCTTTATATTTGTTTGGTCCTGTTTTCAACCCACATGAATTTGGTGAAAGAGCTTCAATTTGTGGCATGAATATTAATGTCTTACTGCTGAATTCTTAAAATTTTGGAGGAGTAGAATATTCAACTCTGGCATACTTTGAAGTAAAGACTATCAAATTACAGTTTAATTGTATATAGTACTAAAAATGTGTTACTTGGATAGAAATAATGTATGCAGGTCTGCTGCTTCAAAAGCTTGGTATTGCTAAATCTATTAATAGCTTTGTAGGGGGAGGCAGCATTTATTCTGCAACTCGAGATGGATTATTTATCAAGTTACCATTAAATCAGTGTACTTTATTGAGGAACAGGTGACCAGACACTAGAACCTTTAATTATATATTGCTGGTTTTACACTTGACATAGACTGTACCCTTTTTTTTTTTCTTCCTCCCCCACTAGGAGATGAAGGAGAGACTAAATCTGGGGCTGTTCCAATGGAGGAGGAGGAAGATGATGACGATCCTGAGAATAGGTATGATTCCATCCATAAGGACTTAAAAAAGATTATAACACACCCTAGGCGTGGGCGCAAACCGGCGCAACGGAACAGCAAGCAGGTTGTAAAAACCAGGACTGCCTGCCTTGTAACGACTCGCTCACAGGCTTCCCGCAAGTTTGAACGAGAGGCCAGAAAACAGAGGCCAAAATCCAGAAATGCAAAGAAAATATTTAGAAGTGTTAACTAACACACCTTGCATAGGGTGTGTTATAAATGCACTGCAGCACTGTCCGTTTTATGTTCCCATTGAAAATGTGGGTTTTGTTACAAGTTCTTAATTTAGGCAGGTAAAAGCCTATTTTGACAAATGTGAATTTCTGCTAGTTACATGAATAGATGATAAATATTACCATCTGTGCAATATGCAGTGATAAAATCTTTACAGACTGATTGATCTTCAGTATTTTTTTTTTTTTTTACTCCTATATTTTTTGTTCTCTCTCTGTCTCGCGCTGTCTCTCTGTCAAACACCTTTTCTCATGAGAAAGAGAAAACATTTTCTTGTTTTCATGGATTTCTTCAACTGCTAAGTTGAATTTTAAGGAATACCTGAAATCATTGATGGGATTGTTAAGGTCCTGATGCTGCAAGTGCTTAAGCATAGGCTTAACTGATATCAAGTATCAAATGATACTTGTGTGTGTAAAATTAAGCCTGTGCATAGTGTCTTCAGTATCTGGGCCTGAATAAGTTCTGGGTTTTAAAGTTTTTTAAATTAATTTAAAAAAGACACAAACCTATATAAGAATTTTAGCTTTTTAAAGCCGTCATATTTTACTAATACCATGTAGTCAAAAAAAAAAAAAAAAAAAGCTTTCATAGATAATAAAACAAAATTTAACAGTTTGGTTTTTCTAATTCATAAATACACAGCACAAACAAAGTATTATTTGAACAAGACCGGGCTAAATACTATGTTACAAGCAGGAGAAGTTATTGTAGACTTAAAGAAAAAAAAGGGTTTCACAAAATTTTATATAGTATTTCAGAAACTCGGGTTGTTGGGGTTTTTTGCCATATAATATATGTGGGACCAGCTTAATTGGCTTGCTGCACAGTTGCTGATGGCACCTGCTTTTTCTGCTTCTGAGCCTCATTAGCATCTTCGTTCCACAAGTCTGATCTTTGATACATAACTGAAGTAATTTTTAAAAACACTTTATATCCAATATGGACCTCAGTTGGGCATAGAGATATTGCTGCTAATCAAGTTCTTGCCTATTTTTCAGTTCTGTAAATAAGCAAAAAAAAAAAAAAAATGTCACTCTTCAGGGACTGACAGCACAGGGTCATAAACAGAACACTTAAACATTTGTAATTCAAGTTGTGTGTTTTTTTGTTTTGTTTTTTTTTAAATGATGCTTTAATATCACTCCTATTTTCCCACATTTTCTTAGGTGTTTCCTGGTGATAATTTAACCAATTTAAAGGGCAGGCATTTGTCCAAAAGTTGTATTTTTACAGTAAAAACATTAACGGATAGATCTAAGCTTTTAGCTTGGAAGATGAGCTCTTTTCCCAGTTGATCTTAAACAAAATTAATCAGAAAATATAACATTAGCTTGTGGAAAAATCAGTTTCTATAATTTCTTTTAAGATTAACAGTTGTTTAATTTTTTTAATTTAGGAAATATTTTGAATATACTTTTCTTAGGGTGGGGAGGTATCTGTCAACAAATAATTTTGTCAACCTTCAGAAAAATGTGTAATTCATAACTGCCGTCTTACTGCATTCAACATGCATTGTATTTGGCACCGTAATCATTGAGTGATACAACATTGTAAAAAGGTGGAACACATTTCGCTAGTTAAGGTTTGTTTTTCTCTATACTTAACACTAAAAGTGTTAAACATTTTACCTACTACTCTGACAAGTTGCCTATTTTCTACCAGGCCAAAGAAGGTACTTTAGTACCTATGTTATATTTATAGTGTGGGCACTCTTGTGTTTGCAAGTCTCTAGTTTAGAAATTCTGTTGTTTGCATTCATTTGGATGTGCATGACATAAATATTGAAAATCTTGAAATCATTTTTGCCAAAGTGCAATATCTGAGTGGGTCATAATATGACAGACAGTGCTGTATGCTTTCATTTCATGTTGTGTATTTGTTTATTATTGGTCCTTCCAGTCTTTTAAATGGTACTGTTTAATATGTTTGCAGTAGTCTTGTTTATTAAGAGGTAAATAGTGTATTAATGCAGAATGCCTTTAAGTATTTGATGGATGCAATAAATTTTTGTAAAACATTTTCTTGTCCAAGCATTTAATTTAATACAACATCTGAAAGTTTGAAAATCAGATTGTTTCTACAAAGACGTAATACAGCATATAGAACAAAGTACTTGACAGTTTGGGCTAATTAACGTGGAAAAAAGTGATTTATGATGTGTGGCATTTCAGCCTATATTAAACTATATTACTAAACTATATTCAACCCTATATTAAACTCTTTTCTCAGTAGAATTACTTTTTTAAATATGCCACAGGATGAAATTAATTCAGTTATTCTTTAGTAATAAAATGATGCAGCTTCTTGAAGCAATAAATTCTGTCTAATGTCTTGATTTGGACAACTTAAACATTAAGTGTTTATGGACATCTCTGATGAGTTCTAATTAGGAATGTTAACACACTAATTCTTAGTTGAATTCGGATACTTTTAGTTAATTTTACAGCAATATCAGTGTATCCTCAAGATATAACTCAAGCAGAAAGCAAGTCCGTCATTTCAGCTCTCAAATTCATGAAGAAGAATGAGACTGTGTAATGTGGGCTTAAATCCACAGAATGAGGATCCCATGTACATCCCTTTATTTCTGGAATATGAAGGATAAATTTAAGGTAGCTCTATCTTGTGCATAAGAAAGCAAAATGATCACGAGTTATCTAATTTGGAAAATATTTTTTGCTAGCACAAATTAGAAGATATCTGGTACCTGTTTAGTTTACAAATGAATATTTTAAGATAACACATATAACCAAATAATTTAAATTTAAAATTACTTAACTATAGTGCTAATTTAGTTTATAATGGTGTCTGGCAGTCCTGACTTGACAATGGGGCATCACTATGGAAGGCATGGTCCAAGCATATCTGGAGAAGCTCTCCTTGACTCAAAGCTTGCAGACTATTCAGACAGGATCAAGAGGGGGAATGGAAGCCCAGAGAAGTCAAATGATTTACACGTGATCTGCAAGTCAGGGGCGAAGATGAGTGGAGGAGAGATTTCCTCACCTGTAGTGGATAATCTAGTCCTGTCCACTAGATCATATGGCTTCCCATGTTTTTAACTTGTATATTAAAACATTTGACTGATGTTGACTAAGGAACTGCTTCAGGTCTTTGATTCCAGAAAAATATGCAGTGTTTTAATTATCACAGTTCTTTGGGGTGAGAGATTTTCATAAGATCATAACTTGTGTTGTCCTGGTACTTGGACAATTTATTGACGCAGGTACTGAAAAGGATGAAGGTTAATCAGTTTAAGTAACTGTTCATCTTGAAACGTCTTATTTGAACTATTCCAAAATAGGATTCTGCCTATATTTGGAAGTAGAAATAGATGTTATAGAGACTAAATATAATTTTACTTTAATTTCAAGAGCCAAACGCTAGCTTATCCTGATTATATGATTGCTGTTATGCAAGACCTTTAACAAAAGTATTGAGAAGGCTTTATCTGTTTAGTTCTCTCCTTAATTTTGCTCATGTACTTTGGTATATTTTTGCCATGTTGTTGTACCAAAGGTAGAAAAAATGTCATAAAATCTAAATGCACTTTTCATTGTTAGTTTACAACACCGGGACAGCAAAACATAGGGCAGGGAATAGTTTTAAATGACTAAAATTTGAATGTCATTTCTGTTAAAGAAATAGCTGTGCTGTACTCTACTGTACTATGCTGTAGTTTTTAATAAGAAGCATTTAGACCCTTTTAATCACTAGCTAAAAATTGAATGTTTAATTTAGGTCTCCTAAAATAGAAGCAGTCATTTATAAATCCAGTCATCTTAGACATGTGTATTTAGTAACCGTTACAGGTGTCCAGCCTAAGGAAGTTCAGCTATTAAGGCCAATGACCTTGAGCAGAGAAGTAGCAACGTTCTTCTGTAACTTTTTTTGTATATACAGAAATATTGGCAAATACATCTTTTAGGTCTCTATTAGCAGGATATATTCTGTTCTTATTTTAAAAGAAAATTAATATTCGTTAGTTTAAGAATCAAAACCATCTTTATAGATGTATTATAAATGTATATTATACATTAATAGAGAGATCTATATCTAGATCTATAGATGCACATGCGCACACAGTAGCTTGCAATACCAGGTAAGTATCATTCATTCTAAGGGTTTAACTGTCTTCTGCTGTTATTGAGGATGACCTGAAATCAAAATCAATCAGGTGCACTGCTGCTGGATAGTGCTTGGGGACTTTGACTTTAAAATATATTTGCAGAATTAAATATACTTTCAGAAAGTTTTTTTGTGATATATTTTAGTGGACCAACTTCTAGTTGGAGGGGAAATTGAACAAGGTTTTGGGCACAAAGTGCCTTCCTTCAGATCTATAGCCATTACAGCTACAGCACTTTTAGCCCTTTCAGATTTACCATCTTTTTCCCTTTCCCACTTAACAGCTAAGCAGCCTGTTGATGTTGCTTATGATTTATTTGATCTCTGCATATGCCCTATCATATAATTTTAAGATTAATACTTATGCATGTGTTTATCAAAAAAGTAAGAAAAGAATAAGTCATTTATCTTTTTAAGTAATCCAGTTAATGTTATTTTCAAGAAAACTAGAAGTTAGTTATACAAATAAGATTTAAAACCCACAAGAAATGGTGTTCACCTAATATGAGTTACCATTTAATCCTCCTGTCGGCTGTTATATATATTTATTAATACTTTACATTGATTCTTGCAAAGCCCATTAAAGTTAATGGGACTTTGTCTACAGACTTCACTAAGCTTGAGGTCAGATCCACAAAGTGAAATCTGTTCTTATAAATAATTAAAACAGCATTCTAGGTACGGTCTTTCTTTTTAAGCATAGATTTAAATCATGTTCAAGTCCATTGTATAAATATGGGGAGCCTTTTCTCTTCAAATGGTTTTCTAATGTCTTGGCATACTTAATTCTGTAGATCTGTTTGACCATAACCATCTTCATACTTTTAAAAAAAAATTACTTTTTAAAAATTCACCAATTTCCCTTTTTACTTTTAAATTGGTCATTGCACATTTATTACTCCTTATGCTCTGATTTGAACTTATAGTTGCATATTAAAAGGTGGAAAATACTGTATAGCTAAAGTACAATTTAAAAATGGGATGATACAACGATGCAGAGATTGCAAAAGCTGGCAGTGTTTTGGGGATGCTGCCTGCTGGAAAATAAAATATTTGATTTGTATTTTTATTTAATGTTTCAGTCGAATAACTTGAACCAGTTCATTTGAATTGCACAGTATAGGGAGTAATACATTAGGGACTACTTTTTCTTTACCTGTTTTAAATGAAGCGTTGATTACTTTTCAGTTTAATGGATTTTTTATTATGTATAACTACTTTCCCCTTTGGTATTAATATATGTATTTCTACATAGAAAAAAGATACATTGGTTATAGTTCCTTCTTAGTTCTTTTTAGTATCATTTCTAAAGACTGGTTTCATTCAGGAATTTTTTGTTATTATTTAAAATGTAGGTTTCTGATCAAGTTCATGATATTTTTTGTTGTCCCTTTTGGTACATCATGTTATATTCCCCTGTATGTATTTTCATATTAGCTCTTTCTTTGTTGCAAGTACTACAGCACTTTTCCATACTTTGAATTATGTTATTTCTAACTGAAAAGATTTTTGTAGTAAGACTAGAGGAAGCTGAGCAAACATTATTTTGGGTAGGAAGTGAAACGATAGATTACCTCTTCAGAAGTTATCAAATCTATACGACTTTGTTCTGTCACTCATGAGTCACTGCCTAGGAGGTGCTGGTAAATATCTCAGGGTAATAAGTCTCCTCCAGTATTATGTCCATAGTTTTACTAGCCATTGACCACCAGGAGACAGCATCCACGTACTGTAATTCAGTATCTTGCTTGCTGCACCGTCTCTTTAAGGTAGAATGGGCATAACCAAAAATAATCATATTATCTGAGTAGGACAAAATTGGCATCAATAGTATAGAAAATTGTTGAATATCTGTTGCATTTTTATAACTTGCTTCTGGCAAATCACCCAGCATTTTACAGTTGCTAAAGCTTTTGCTGTCCATAATCATTTAGGGACTGGTTCTCAAAGGAGTTAAGATTCCTTAAGTATCTTTGATGATCTGTGCCTTAGGGATGTGATACACAGCATCTTCATGTTCTTGCAACCAATAGAACTAATAAGATGAATGGGTTCAGCCTCATTGCAGCACAACTGACTAGAGAAAATGAGGCCTGAAAAAAGTACAAGAGGTTGGGGCGGGGAGAGAATGAAAAGGTTCAAATTACTAAAAGTTACTTAAATTTTTAAAACATCTCCAAACGTAAGGGTTTTTTTTAAAGAGCATTATAGAGACTTTCATAAAGCAGATTAACACCTTAATGTAAACATGAGAAATTAGGATAACCTGTCATTATTGCCATTATTTTTCTCCATGCACATTTTTGTGCAGCTCTCAGTGATTTTTTTCTGAAGTTCTGAATTGTGTAGGCCTAGCTTTGTCATTCACCAATTTGTTTAAGCAATGGCATACTTAGGTGTGTTTTGTTTTACTTCAAAGAATTGCCAAGAAAATGCTTTTAGAAGAAATCAAAGCCAATCTTTCCTCTGATGAGGATGCATCTTCAGATGAAGAGCCAGATGAAGGAAAAAAGAAAACTGGAAAGCAAAATGAAAACACAGGAGATGACGGTGAGCACCAACAAGTGACAAAAACTGGTGCTTTAGTAGCTGTCAAAATTTCAAAAAGTTTCCAGTGGAAAATTAGAATAAAGTCAGTAAATTCTGGCCAACTTAAACCTAACAAATCAATAGTCACTTGTAATCTTACTGAGATCAGTTCAGCAGGTTTGCATGGTTCTGTGATTATTCTTTGTTTGACTTGTTCAAGATCTTTTTACTTTTTTGTGCCAGATTTTGTAACCAGTTCATAAAACCTCTGAGTATATTGAGTAACGTGCAATTCATTAAAAAAAGATGAACCATTAAAATACATGACATACGTATTACTGGTAAGCATAGCTGCTAATTCATGTGTTGTCTTATGCAAAATTAGAATATTTGTAATACCAACATACAGCTATGTGTTTGTTTATAGTTTCCTGATGATGCATAACATTTGCCCACAATTAATTTAAATGGGAAAGCCATTACCAATATGAGTTCTATGCTGAATTTTCTCTTTGACAGAGGAAAATGAAAAGGAAGAGAATTCTGAATCAGATTCAGATGATGAAGAATCAAAGAAACCTAGATATAGACACAGGCTGCTGAGACATAAGCTAACTGTGAGTGACGGAGAATCGGGGGAAGAAAAGAAGGGAAAATCTAAAGACCCTAAAGAAGGCAAACACAGAAATAGAAGGAAAGGTAAAAAAAAAATTATGTTTGTGTGACAAGTATGTGCATTTATGTTGCAATGAAACCATGTCCAAAGTAGGGTAGCATGGAGATTTTCTGTAGAGAAAAGAATTTTCTGAATTCTAGACTTGGGACTTCCACACGTCTCCTTTCATCCCTTGGCACCATCAGTTACTCCTCCTTTTTTTTGTAGTCACTCAGAGACACAGGAGACCAGTGTCCTTAAATGTCTCATGTCCATATTTTCTTTTCTTATATCTACTGGAAGAGATGAGCCAACAGTATTTTATCACTAACTTTTAAAATTACTTTTAACTGCCCCATGAAAAAGGGTTTTCAGTAACTTTTTTATTGAATGTATTTGGTAAATTTTTGATCAGCTGAATAATTTTGTTTTGAAACATGTCTGGGCAGCAGAAGTTAGCAAATCTAAATGGTGATATTAACTCAAATTTCCTTTATTTAAGAACAAAAAAGTTTTAAGGTTTTCAGCATTTCTAAAAGCAGAACATTTTAAATAGAATTCAACTTTTGAACAAAAATGTTTGATTATATCCACAACCCTCCTTAAGCTTGTCCCAAGCTCAGTTTCATGTCCATTGCCCCAAAGCTCAGTTTTATGGTCACTTGTTAGTTTTATTATTTATAACACTAGCAGTGAATGTAACTGGATAGTAAAACTTCTCTCTCTACTTAATGCCTCCCCAAATTGGATTAGTGTGGTTGAGTCATGAAATCTTAATCCCAAGTAACAGAGGCCAAATCTAAAATGTATTATTCATGAAAACTTAATTTCCTCTCCTGTCTTTTCTGGAATTTCTCTTTCACACTTTATGTAGCTCTTATGTCAATAGAAATTTCCTCTGTAGTGGTGGATTAATCTTTGCAACATTGCGAGCTTTCTAATATGGTTCACACTTGGACAGCAGGTGGCGCTGTTAAATGACACCGAGGGTTTTTTTATTTTACTTGACTTAAGGAGCTAAGGAAACGGATGTTATAATTTTTTTCTTGGTACATGTGCCGGGAATTTATATTAATAGTGCATACTTGGTACTTTCTATTAAGTATGCTATTTTGGTCAGTGTGGGGATGATTTTATTGACATTGGAAGAAAAGCAATTAGAGCTGTTTATCACTAGTGCACAAATTGAATGTATGAATTACATTTTTAGTGTTGAATTAAAGCTAGCATATCATCCTCATTTGCATCCTTCCATATACCTGAAGGTGAATTGCCTTGCATTGCAGTGTGTTTATCAGTATTCCCTCATATTTTTTTAATTGAAATTTAATAGACGGTCAGTTAACAAATTCAGCTAAAATTTCTGTATTACATCCAAAGGCCAAAAGCAGTTGTAATATTATTTCAAACAAACACTTTAAAATGCTATAACAAAATATGAACTCTGTTAGAAAACAGTTTTACAGTACATAGCTATAATGCTGCCCTCATGGTTATTAGTTGCAAGGGGCCTTTGTAAATGCTGTTTGCACCAGTGGGCTTTCCGGAAACTTTAAAAGTCCTTCTGGCTCATTTAAACTAAAACTCCTTGGACCTAGTTTAGTTTGGTTCATTGGGAACATGTCCATGGATTTGTTGTGTGCAAACACAAAGGCACTCAAAGACGTGCAACGAGCCTCTTTGTCCACCAGATAACATTGTAACTTCATTGTAGTTCACCCCTTCAGATTGCTTTCACTTTTGAATTGCTTCCACTTTTTTGTTTTCCTATGTGGTTTGCCAGCTACAGCTGCATGGTAAGGCAAAGGCATGGAGTGGGTGGGGGGCTCCAGGCTGTAGGAGGCAGCACTAGACCATTCCACTGTCCTGTGGCACTGCCAGGGACCAGACTTAAATGGTTTGAAAACCTGGTGCGTACAAACACTGATGTGACGCTCCAGAATAAACAAGTTTACGTTTTATAAACCTATTTAATTTTTAATGAGGATTAAAACCCATAGTATGTACAGGTGCCGAAGCATTTTATTGGAATACTTTCAACTGGATGAGGAAGAGTCTAGCTGTTCTATGCTTGCTGATTCCAGCACTAGTATAGAACCCCTGTCTCTTGCTCCATTTTATCCTTCTTGACTTGTTACTGCATCATTACCTTCTGTGTTCCAGGAACTGATCAGATCTAGCTGGAAGCTTCAATGCCTCCCTGTCTTGTTTTTCCCTGTGAACAGTGAAAGCTCTTATTTCCCTGATCCATTCCTGTTGGATATCTTCCTAGGCCTTCTGGAGTTGACATTTGGCATACCAATCCCCCAACTTTTCTCTTCCCTTAGTATCTGTATGGCCCACTGCACTCCATCCTGCCAACATTAGCATTTTCACTGTCTGTCTGTCTCTGCCTAAACCATGGTTTGCCAGTTGTCATGCTTGTTCCTAATACAATAAAACATCCTCCTATTGCATCAGTACATTTCATAATACCTCCTATACCTATATTTATTCTCTGTCTCTGCAGTTTTATAGTTGTTTATCATATATTATATATAGTTTAAATATAGTTTATATATTTAAATATATATCTATATATTTAAGATCACAATACATATATTGTCAAACAAATGCTAAACTAAGCATGGTCAGGCCACTTACTGGGGCCCTTTGCCTTGTTAATTACCTGATTCCTGTCTTGATTCTATTTTTTATTTTTATTAAGGGTTTGAGACTATATGAGTAAATGAGGCTATGAGAGTTGATAGTCACCTAATATAGAAAGTATTTAGCTCATGTGGCTTTGAGGGAAAGCTTGTAAATGTGTAAGTCTGCCCCATATATACATAGAAAGCAAATAAAAAGAAGCCAGCATTTATTTCTTATGATTTTGAAAGGCTTGATTCATGATTTTTTTTTTTTTTTTTTTTTTTAATTTGGACACATTAACCAGGTTGACTAGCAGCCATGGAAGGGAGATACCAAAGAAGGGTAGTTAACCATATTAATCTAAAGGTAGGAAAAGGGCAGGGGAGACTTACACTTCTTTAGATTAGGAACAGATGTTGTAGTTGTTCCTGTGTTATTTTTGTTCCAGGACATCTCGGGATTTGTGTGAACACACAGCTACCTTCTAACTGGGGTTTAGTTGAATGGCTGAATGCAATGCTGCTTTTCTGTCATTGATTTAGTAATGCAGTCCTAGGATAACTGTGTAGACATAGTTTATAATATCTCTACATAAATTGTTTCAACCTCATCTGAAAAATGTTTCTAGGATTTATCCAGAACAATAGACGCTGACATCCTTAAAATGGCACTTTTTTTCCCCCAGGATTAAATGGTTTGTTCTAAGATAAATGTGAAACCTATTTATAGCCATGCACTAACTAAATCAGATGTTGTTTAAGCTTACGTAAGTAGCAGCTTACTTAATTAGATGCTATGGAGGAACTGTAGGAAGCAGTGATTAGAATACTAAGGGTAGGGAAAAGGAAGGATAATGGAGGAGGCACTGCTGGGAGAGACTAGGTGGGCAGAAGCTGTTTACCCCACTGAGGGACATGGGGGTTATCAAAACTAATCCAGGTAATGGGATAAGAATCCATAGTCTTGAGATAAGAATCAATAGGCCACAATTAATACAGTCCAGTCCGTAGATGATTGCTAGTTTTGTAGTTTCCATTTCAGGTTGGCTTTTAAAATGTCTTTATCTAAGAACAGCCACTCTGAGGTCAGTGACGGAATGTCTAGGGAGGTTAAAATGTTCTGCCCCCGACATGTGTGTCTTTCTGGAATTGATCTGAAAACAGTGGTCATTCATTCTCTTGTAGGAATTGCCCCATCTGTGCAACGTAAATAGCCAAGGGGCACTGTAAGCAGGTGATGGCATGTGATGTTTGTAGAGTGCAAATGACTTTCCGATGTTTGTTCACTGGGGAGGCCCCAGGACAAGCCTTAAAGTTCCTACAAGGAACTCTTGTGAGGTGGTACAGTGCAAGGGAAGATGTGATGGCGGCATGAGCAGGCTTATGAGGGGAAAAAGGATCAATGAAGATGCATGCTACTCTCCTGAAGTCTCTTGTTACCTAATACATCCCTTAAATTCGTTGGTCTTCTGGGGAAAGTAGAATCCAAATTGTTGTGAAAAGCTAAAACCATGAAGTCTGACTTTGTCAAGTCATATTATAGTGAAATTTGATTTTTTTACTTTGAACATAGCTGAGAGGCAGTTTTTTAAATTACTTTTGCGTGTGTGTTGGTTGTCTGAAATGGTTGAAGATATAAAACCTTCTTTCTCTTTTTACTTTGAAAGAAATAGAATCATAGAAAGTTACGGTTGGAAGGGAACTGAGGAGGTCATCTAGTCCAACCCTCTTCTCAAACCAGAACCATCACCAGCTGGCTCATCCCAGTCAAACCTTTGTCTTGCCAAGTTTTAAAAACCTCCAAGGTTGGAACATATACCTCTCTCTGGGTAACCTGTTCCAGTGTTTTTAGTACCCTCCTAGTAAGAAAATTTATTCCTAATATCTAACCTAAACTTCCCTTACTGAAACTTGAGACCATTGCTCCTTGTTTTGTCATCTGCCACCAAGAACAACCTAGCTTCGTCTTCTTTCAATCCCTCCTTCAGGTAGTTGAAAGCTGCTACTAAAGTCCCCTCTTGGTCTCTTCTCTATACTAAATAAGCCCAGTTCCCTCAGTACTTCCTCTTAAGTCATGTTTCCCAGCCCCCTCCCCCCCCCCAATAGTCCATTCATCCGACCCATACTTCCTTAGCTTGTCTGTGAGAATGTTGTGGGAGACTGTATCAAAAGCCTCGCTAAAATCAAGGTACACCACATCCACTGGTCTCCCTGCACCCACAGAGCCGGCCATCTCATCATAGAAGGCAATCAGTATGGTCAGGAATGATTAGCCCCTGGTGAATCCATACTGACTGTTCCTAACCACCTTGTCTTCCAGGTGTTTAGAAATGGATTTTTTTGAGGCTCTGCTCCATGAGTTTTCTAGGGACTGAGGTGAGGCTGACCGGTCTGTAGTTCCGTGGATCCTCCTTTTTCCCTTTAGGTATGGGTATCATGTTTGCCCTTTTCCAGTCATCGGAGTCCTCTCCTGATTACCCTGAGTTTGCAAAGATGATGGTCAGTGGCTCTAATCTCATCAGCCAACTTCCTCAGCACCCTCGGGTGCATCCCATCGGCCCCATGGACTTTTACTAGAGGTGCACCATTAGAGATTTTTTGGGGGCTGGTGTTTAAGGAAGCCTATCAGCCGCTACCAATTTGATTTCCAATACCGCTGCCTCCAGCTGGTAAGTCCGGTGTTGGGGGAGGGAAAGGGCATGTGGGGAGCAGATCAAACTACTGCCCAGTACAGTAGTTGGGGAACTGACCTTGCTTGTGAAGACTGAGGCAAAGAAGGCATTGAGCACTTTGTCCTTTTCTGCATCCTCTATCACAAGGTTGCCTCCCCCATTCAGTAAGGGGACCCACACTTTCCCTGATCCTTCTCTTGCTATTGACATACTTATAGAAGCCCTTCTTGTTACCCTTCACATCCCCTGCTAGCTGCAGCTCCAATTGGTCTTTGGCCTTCCTGACTTCATCCCTGCATGCCTGAGCAATGCTCTTATATTCTTCCCTAGTTATTTGTCCAAGTTTCCACTTCTTAGAAGCTTCCTTTTTGTGATTTTAGCTTACTGAAGTTCCCTGCTAAGCCATGTTATAATTGTAGGGGCAGTGTTGGAGTAAAAAAACCTATGGACATGTTTGTGTAATGCATTCAGTTTGTGTTAATTGCCATATAGAATAGGAGTGGCGAACTCGTGGCATGACGGCCTTTGTGTGTGGCATGTGGCAGATGGGAAAGGGATGGGTAGCACAGCGGCAGGTGGAGCAGGAAATGGGAAACGGAACAGGCAGGGAGCACAGACTAGGAAACGGAAAGCCTAGCAACAGATAAGTCAGGGAGTCGCAGGTTGGGGAGCAGAAAGCAGAGCAGTAGATCAAGCAGGGGAAGAGGAATAGAGTGGCACCTGGAGAGAGTACATGGTTAATTTGTGGTATGCCTACCAAAAAGGTTAGTCCTTGCTAATATAGATTATTTAGACTTCCATCTAATTTACCTTTTAGCGTACAGAATGGGAATTTGTTTCCTCCTTGGGTTTTCATGTACTAGGCCAATAGGGGAAAATTAAATCCAAGAAGAACCATTTGCAGTAAATTAAAAACAATCATGAAAATATTTGTATTAAGACAAAGGTCTTTAACAAAATCAGGCTACCTGACAAAGTTTCTTTAAAATAAGTATTTATTGCTTTTTTTGAGTGTTTTTTCCTAACTTGCATTGGATAATTACTATGTTTATGAAGTCCATCGATCTTCTGTGCCAACCGTTTACTTCAGGGTTTAATTTATGGTCTGGTAGGGGCCAACGTGTCAGGCATGCCACATATTAGCCGTGTACCCTTCCTGTGTGTCACTCTGTTCCCCTTCCCCTGCTTTATTGTGCTGCCTGTCCCCTCCCCAGTCTGTCATGTGAGGCATGCGGAGGTTGCCTGTGTCACTTGTGCCTGCTACATTAGGTTGTCTACCCCTGCTCCACATAGTCACTTCTTTCTCATAGTCTCATATTGTTATACCTTACATGACGCATTTTATTAGCAGCATATTGAATTCTGCTTGGTATTGGCCGAAATAAGTTTGTGCAGCTTGCAGCATATATAATAAACATATTTTTTTTAAATTAGAAAAGCTACATTGATGTTGCTTTAGTTTATAACAATGGTTGGTAGTCTATATATTTTTTTCTTTTTCAAGTGAGCAGCGATGACTCAAATGACTCAGAGTTTCATGAATCTGAAGTTAGTGAAGAAGTTAGTGAGTCTGAAGATGACCAGCGTCGTAGAACAAGGTATGAGTAAGTTTTAGTCACCTTAAATAACCTTTTCTTAAGCAATCTTGCCTTCTCAATGACTTTTTTAATCACAACATTTCAGACAGAGGGTATGTTTTCAAAGAATATAATCCAGATACTCCTGTTGACTTATATGGCCTGTGTAGTACCTTAGAGTCCCAGCGATGGCCGTGATGCTCCCTGGTGGCTCAGCAACCCATGGCCTGCTCTGCCTCTAGGCCCTCACCTCCTTCTCTCCTGCCGTGCCTTGATGTACCTTTTTCATAGAAAGGGAAGCTGACTAGAAAGTCCTAGAGCAAGACTTATTCTAACCACTAGCCAGCAGGTCCCTCCTGCACTGCTGGCCCTGACCCAGCTCCTAAGCTGCATGGGGTGCTCTCTACCTGGGTGCCCCAGGGCACCTACAAGCCTTAAGGGCTAATTACATGGCTCCCTCTGCTCTTACACTATGTCCCATGCCTCAGGTGTTTCTGTACTGTCACTCTCTGGGGTTTGGCCTCCTCAGCCTCCACCCCCTTTCTCTGGTTGTGCCTTCTCTCCTGGGCCCGGCTTTGAGGCACGAGCTTTAGTCTTGCTCTCTCGGATGTGGGGCCCCTGTCTCTGCCCCTGTTGGGCTGCTGGGCTCCTACCCCCAGTTTGCTGCCCCTCTTGGGTGCCGGGCTCCTTGGCCCTGCCTTGGGCTTTGCAGCTCCATGCTCTGCCCTGCTCCAGGCTCAACCCTCTCTGCTCTGAGTTTGCCCCTGGCAGGGCTCAAGGCAATCATGTGCCCCTAGGGCACCCATGGGACTTCCAAATACCTCCCCTCACAGTCCTGACCCAAACAACCAGCATGAACTGGAACCAAAAGATAAGCCCGCTGGCTATAACAATCTTCTCTCTGGGCCCAGCAACTGCTCCTTCAAAACTTTCCCTCGCCTCTGGTATCCGCATAACCTTTCAACTCTGGGTTATATCCCTGTGAGCTCCCAGAGCCTCACTGCTCTCCCAAGGTAGCACAGCAGTTCATTTAGCATTCCCTGGTAGCAGTAGCTTTCCTGGCCAGGAGCTCCTAACCCTGTGGCTTGCAGGGCTCAACTGACTTGAGGCCCCGGGCTTATGTTTCCCAGGACATTGCCCCCTTCCAGTCAAGAGAGTACCCTGGGCTGTCTGCAGGTCCCTGCTAATTGATCTCGTTGCCCAGTAATTATGGCAACCCAATTGTAGCTGTGCCCTGCCTAGCACACTGTGCTCCCTCTCTGGGCTGATTTCCACCTTGAGGTAACAGAGAGTCCCAGGTTCTCTGTTTACACTGTGTATATGAGCCTAAAATTAGAATTATGGTATTGGAATGATTTTCATTTCTGCAAATTGACTGACCAGCAATAGCCAGGAAGTTCAGCTGAATTAGAGTTTCAGTATGTGCTGGCAGAGAATTTTAAGCCTTGGTTAGCAAGAGGATAAGACTGTCAAAGTACTAAGTATTTTTTGTACAAAATGTGCTGCAGTCTAAGAACAGTGGATTCTTATTAACAGTTAAGTTTTTTTTTTTTAATCCTGAGCTGCTTGGCAGTTATCTAAGATGGACCCTTATTATTTGTGTCTTGTGAGAGATTGTTTGAAAATAATCAATTACCTTGTTTCTGTTGTCCCACAAAAGTGACATCCATTCAGACAGTTCACATTTTGTGTTCAACTACTACAAAATTTGTGTGGAATTGCTTCTTCACCACTATAGAAACTGTGGAATCACTTAGGTAAAACTGCTACAATTTACCTTGATAAGGTCTGTAATTTGGTGTTACTGCATATCTGGCAATGGCAGTCCATGCGTGGGAAAATATAATTTTTTATGTCTATTAAAGGCAGAAACAAACCAGAAAACTGATATGATGTACTTGTTGTAAAAGGATAGGAAAAAGCTAGTGGAGTAGCTTCATTCTAGGCCAGGAGTTGGCAACGTTTTTGGGTAGAGTGCCTAAAACACCTGCAGCCTCGACTTGTAAGATGCTGGGGTGGATGGTGGAGGAGCAATGAGGGACCTAATCCTTGATGTGGCTGCGCAGCCCTGGCCCCTTCCCTGAGGTGCAAGTGCCAAGCAAAATGCCTTTGCGTGCCAGGCTCTGGCATGCATACTTGGGGTTGCCTACCCTGTTCTAGGCGAATGCTTAGTTTGCTTTTATGGCATTAGTGAAGTATTTATAAATATAAGTAACTTCATTTTAGCGAGGGATGGAAATATCCTGTATTAAATGGAAGAATATTTCATAAAAAGAAAATCAACGTTTTTATCCATTCTTGGCAAAGCATGAGTGGGGGTTTTTTGTTTTTGTTTTAATATTTTTAGATCTTCTAAGAAAGCCGAGGCAGAAGAAAACCGCAGTTACAAGCAAAAAAAGAAAAGGCGACGCATTAAAGTTCAGGAGGATTCCTCCAGTGAAAACAAGGTACTGGTCAGAATGTTTGTTCTGAATGAACTGGTGAAACAGCATAATGACCTCTGTGATTTTGATAACAGCTGTCAGGGTAGTTTGGTCTCTAGATCATGCATTTCCAAAGGGTTGGATGGGACATTTGTCTTTTTCAGTATATTTTGCAACATTTTGAATCTATTAAAATTCAGCAAATAATTGTAGTAATGAAACTTCAAATGTGCAGATAACCTTTTGCTAACTCTTCTCAAATAATAGCGCATGCCCTTTGGCACATGTTCTGCAATACAAGACTTAAATGCAGAGCTAGATGAAATCACACTGAAATATGTTTTGATTCGTTATGAAAGAAGGAAAGAATATTCATATCAGTGCTTCAGTCTACTCAACTATTTTCAGTTTACAACATACTGTAGGTGTCTAAGTGGAAGAGTTTTCAATCAAGGATCCAAAGCTGGCCACAGTATCAACTTTAAGGATTTTCTTGTAATGTAAAGCCATCAGTAACTGAAATAATTCACACTAAACTTATTTCAGCATGATTTCATCTAGACTTGTATTGGTCGCGCACACGTGTGTAGGTTGTCTTATAATCAAGTCTTATTTGATACAGCTTGCAGTGAATTGAACATTCCAGCAAAGGCTTGAGATTTATATTTATTTTTTTTGTTAGCATATAAATTCAAGATATCCCGGTCCATTCAGAGAATTTTTTTAGTCAAAATACTTTTTTCCTCCTTGTTTAAAACAGTACACAAAATTTAAATATTTAAGCTGAACAGTAGAAGAAAAAAAAATCCCTTGCCCTTAGGTTCCCAATGGGAGATTTTTTCTGTTCCTGATGGCAGAAAATTTCCAAAATTGCTTTATAGCCAAGCCCAATTTCAAATCTAAATTGGAAATTTAAATGCTTGATGTGTCTTTATTAGCAGTAGCAGCAGGCAGTGGTAGAGAGATCAGCTATCTTTTGGTATTCAGGAGAAACAGGGAAGAAGAACTTGTAGATTTTCGTGATGCCTTTCATACCTGGAATTGCTGGCGATGTTAAATTTGGGCATATCAATGCATGTGCTGAGTTAAAGGGAAGGACATTTTCTAAAATCGTGTTACCTAACATTTATTTGAAAGTACCGCTAATGTAGCAAACATTCATAATTGCATAAAAATGCAGTTAGCACACATTCATGATTACAAAATCATATAAAGAACGATAAACTGTCTTTGAGTTTGTAATAATTGTTTTAGATTGTGCTGGTTGTTAACTGGTTTAAAAATCAGACATATTCCCCAGTGCCTAAAGGAACCCTGTTTGTCAGGAATTTGACCACTAGTTCAGAAGTCAGGATTATAATATTTTGTCTTATTTTTCATATTAACAATCAATTCTTTTGAATTCTAATAGAGCAACTCTGAGGAGGAAGAGAATGATGATTCAAAATCTCCTGGAAAAGGCAGGAAGAAAATCAGAAAGATTATTAAAGATGATAAGCTTAGAACAGAGACACAAAATGCATTGAAAGAGGAGGAAGAAAGAAGAAAACGTATTGCAGAAAGAGAGCGAGAGAGAGAGAAACTGAGAGAGGTATGTTTTATATACTGTATGTGGAATATTGCTAGGTAATTGAAATGCTGGTGCTATTTTAAAGGCATAAATTTAGGTAAGGTAAAAAATATAGTGTGTTTTTAAAAAAATGTAGGTTTATATAAGCATACAAATCATTCATGAAAATGAAACTTATAACTTTGCAAATTCTCCATCCTTCAGTAAGCAGTTTTTCATGGAAACAAATCCTGTAAATCAGCATGGGAAAAGATAAAAGAACTAGGTTTTTGGTTTTGGTTTTTTTTAAATCTTTTTGAATTTAGCAAACAAGGGTTTTGCTATTCTGAATTTGTCTGTCTCTAGAAGGACTCAAATTAGTCATGGGCAGTGGATTCCTATTATGCAGTATGCTTTTTTTTTTTTTTTTTTTTTTTTGCTTTCAGGTGATAGAAATAGAAGATGCTTCACCTCTGAAGTGTCCTATTACAACCAAACTGGTTTTAGATGAAGATGAAGAAACCAAAGAACCATTGGTGCAGGTTAACAGACATATAGTTACTAAACTGAAACCACATCAAGTAGATGGTAAGAAATTATGAAGAGAACTGTTTAATTGTTTTGGGTTTTTTTCTTTTTAATACTTTTGCTGGGGACTGTGGAAGATGTTTGAAAGATCAATTCAAGATAACAAAATTTGTAGAATTTGACAGGTTTCTTAATTTTTCTTTTGTTGGGAACACATTAATCTGAAGAAAATGAATGCAGACTTAGCATTGTTGATTTTCTGTAGAAACGTAAAATCAGTGAAATGTAGGGCTGGGAAAGACCTTCCTTCTTTTTCTTTCCTTTCCTCTATCCCACCCTTTTCCTCCTGCCTGCTTTAAGGGAGAATGATTCATACCTGATATTACTTTATTTTACCACCCTAATAGATAGTATTTTGTTTTAATACTTTAGCCTCACATTTCTTGGGGTTTTTAGCCTGTCCCCAGTAGACGTAGAAAACTGATCACATTCTTCTCTGTAACATGCTTTTTATATAATAAAAAATGGTTATCATGATTTTAGCAAGGCTTTTGACAAGAGTTCCCATGACGTACTCATTAGAAAACTAAGGAAATAAAGACTAGATAAAGTACTGTAAGGTGGATATGTGATTGTTTAACTACAGTACTTATGTTCATCAAGTAATCATCAGTGGCTCAGTGTCTAGTTGGGAAGAGGTCTGTGTTGTTTAATATTTTCATTAATGCTTTGGGCCAGGAACAGACATTGCACATAAACTGGTATAAGTAATTGGAAATGGGTTGAAATCTGTAACGTAACAGAAGTTCAGTGTGTGTAAACTGCTTTCAAAGTGGCTGAAACTAGGGGTGCCCTGACAAAGTTCTCTTTGTCCCTACCCGATGATTCACCAGCCACATCGGCTGATCTGATAACCTATATTTAGTAATAGTGCAAGGCATTTTAAGCTACTGACATAAATTAACCTGCCTGGTCCAGCCTTCAAGGAGGAAGGCGGTAACTGCCTTATTCTCACGCACATTGTCCCCTCGCCCATCGCTACTGCCCGCAGCCCTGCTGCCTGTGCAACCTGTGCTGCTGTCTTAGGCAGATGGGGTTGACCCTCACATGGACAGCAGTGCCAGGTGCATTTGGAGCCCTGTAGCATGCTGGTGCTTCAGTGCTGGTGGGCTCCACACAGCCAAGCTCCCACAGACGCTGGGGAGAAGCCATTTTTGCCTGGTGCCTGGGAGAGCAAAATGTCCCTCATGTGGCACCTTACCTCACCCTTGCACAGCCCAACATATCTGCAGCAGTCCCAGTGTTTAGGCCCCTGCTGTGCTGGGAGCATTGCCATGGCAGCAGCAGGAGTTGGTAACAGTCCCTTTGTTGTTGAGTATGGTGCCCTGTGACTGCTCCCTGGTGCCTCCTCCCCCTTCCACTGGTTGCCAGGACCTGTAGTTTACCATGGTGCAGGGACCGAACTGTGCTTGCCAGGGTGCTCTGGAAACGCAGCTGTAATTATTGGCCACAATGACCAAAACCAGCCAATAGTCATTAACATCGTTTCTCCTTTTATTAGTGCCTATCTGATAGCCAGCCAATTATATCAGTGCTCCCCTACCTGGGACTAGTTTAAGATAAACCTGGATGAATGCAGTATCAGACTTAATTGATTTAGGTTAAATTGGTTTATTGAAATTCTGTCCCAAATCCCCTCCAGATTCAAGTTAACTCGCACTCCCCCAGCATCTCAGGATGCTTTGCACCTCCCTGCAAACTGTCCCTGGCAAGATGGGCATGCTAGCCTTGGCCCAAGCTGTATGCTCCAGTTGAGTAGCAAAGTGTGCTGTAGTGCCCCCCCAAGCTTCTGGCCTGAGCCACTGCAGGCATGTGGCTGTATTTCTGGAATCAAAAGTGAATGTTTGTTCACTTGTGTATCAGCTCAGTCTACGTAGTTTAGACTAAACTGCAAAGATTAAATCAATTCAGCCTCTGGCTTTTTGACTGTATACTTAGGGTGGGATTAAGTGCCCACTTAACAAATTTGCAGATGGTGTCTGTTTGGATGGAGCTGCAGACACCCTGGTGGAGTGGCCTTAGGATTCAAAGTGATAAATTGCAGAAATGGTCAAAAATCAAAGTTAATTGAATGCAGTTCACTAAGGACAAGTGCAAAGATCTGCACTTTTGGACAGAAAAATCACATGTGCAAATACTGACTGGGGAATGACTGGTTATGCCACAGTACTTCAGAAAAGGGCTTGGGAGTTGCAATGGACGATAAACTGAGTGTGCTCTTGTTACAAAAAGGTCAATGGCATTCTAGGCTGTATTAATAGGAGTGTTACTTACAAACTAGTGAAGTGATTCGCTTTCTACTTGGCACTGCTGAGACTTCACCTGTGTCCAGTTTTGGTCCCTTCATTTCAGGAAAGATGTGGGCAAATAAGGAGTCCAGTGGAGTGCATTAACAGTGATTAGAAGCCTTGTAAACTTGACTCTAGGAGGAAAGGCTAAAAGAACTGAGATTTATTTTGTTAGAGACTTATTGAGACTCTTCTGCAGTGCTGCTGCCTAGCCAGCTCTTCCCATAGAGTGAGCGTGTAATTTCTTTCTAAGTACACCATCCTTCACCACATTTTCAGCATGTCAGTTTCAGACCATTTCTCCAATCTATCAAGATTATTTTGAATTCTGGTCTCATCTACCTGGCTTGGTGCTATCTACATATTATATAAGTATATCGTTTAGTCCAGTTTTTCAGGTCATTAATGCAAATATTGACTAGAATGAGGCCCAGGACACACCTGTGCAGGACATCAAATACCTTTACAGTTTGATAGCAGAGTGTTGACAACTATTTTTAGAGTGTGATCTCAAACAGTTGTGCATCCACTTCATGGTAATTTCACCTATATCTTTTTAGAAAAGACCCTGAAGTTAATGTTTATAATACTTTTTTTTTAAAAGATGTCTTTAACATTTTCTCCAGGTGTTCAGTTCATGTGGGACTGTTGTTGTGAATCTGTGAAAAAAACAAAGACATCTCCAGGCTCTGGATGCATTCTTGCTCACTGTATGGGTCTAGGGAAAACTTTGCAGGTAAGGTTCAAATACTTCTGACATTAGTACATCTTTTAGTACAGACTTAATTCTCCTGATCATCCAAGTTTTAATGGGTTTTGTGGTTTTGTAGACATAGCTCATCCTGTCTTCCAGGCTGTGGCCTTCCTCAAAAAGAGGAAGTAGATTTTTGTAATGTTCTGAGAGAGTTGGTGTTTATGTATTTATGAGTTATAAAATGTGTCCATGCACTCTGAAGTTACTGGGTGTTTACATTGTGCTAATTTAAAATATCTAGAATGAGATGTTAAATGTATACTGGAATGGTAGTGTGTGATGTAAACTATAAGTAATATGTATTGTTTCCTCATGATTCAAAATTATAAAACATGGTTCCTTTCTGATTTTGTAATAATAGTATTTTTTTTCAAGTACCTTATGCTCTTTAATGCATTATTATTATTATTATTATTATTATTATTATTATGTTTGCTGTTTAAATTGCATCCTTCTTTCTGTGGCCCCTGGAATATAAATTTTGCCTGGCACGTTTGAAAGACCTGTTTGCTCATAAATTGATTATTTTTGTTGTGCTGCTTAAGCTGAAGGCAGGTTGAAAAAGAGAACTTTTCTATAGAAGTGGAATCTTCTGAGGTGCTGTGCTCATCTTAACAGTTCAGTCATTCTCAGGATTAATAGTGCACGTTTGTCCTGCCGACTACAAGTCCTAAGGAAGTGCTCTCTTTCACATATATTTGCAACTTAATCTTTTAGCATTAATACTTAATACATCCAATACTGAATTGGATATAATCTGATTCCTAGAACTTTAATGTTGTGTATTGAAATTTGTGATGTGAATTAGGTTGGATGATCTGATATTAATATCTGAATGGATTATAAATTTAAGTGAGGACATTTTTCACAGAAGAGGGTTTCACAGAAGTCAAAATTGATTTTATTTGTGTATGCAACTATTTTTCAGTGCTTATCTCTATCCTTTAAATGCCTTTGTGTTCTTTGAAACAAATAGGTCTAATACAGAGTTTAACTGGCTTTGTCAAATGAAAAGAGTAGTCATGAACTTACTGGATATCAGATGCACAAGAAAAGCCCAAATGACCTATTTCCTTGTGCAGTCTTTTTTTTCCTCTGTATTTAAACATCTTTAGCTTAAAATGTTCAACACAAAAGTAGTTCTGTTTGCAAAAGCAGTGATGCCATTCATCCTCGGTGGTGTGGCCTGATGCAGGCTAAAAAATGTTTGGTGTCTAATGAATGTTGCATATTTGGAGCTCAGAATGAAATTTAATATGGTGTACAAAATGGGTCACCATACTGATGGAATTAACAACTTTGGAAATCTGCTGCCAAGTTTCAAGGAACTTTACTCTTTCTTCATAAGAAATTTAAGGATTTGAGCATATTCTCTCTGGGGAGAAAGGGAGGGTCAAACGTGACTTAGAAACTTGGTAAATTGTTAAAATGATTTAGTAAACCTGGAGGGAAAGACGAGTTTTATTCTCGGCTACTTGGAAACAATATCCCAAATTAGAAAGCTGAGTAAATGAGGAACTTGAGCAAAGCTTCTAGCAACACAGCAATAAATCTGCCATGTTAAGCAGGGAAGGAAATTTGGCTCGGAGAGAGAATTCAAGACACAGATTTTGTTTTGGAAATCTGTGAATTGAAGCATATTGTGTAAAGTGGAAAATGAGTTGTTTAAATAACACTCCCCCCAAAAGAAACTGTTTAGAGAAGATGTTTGGTGTTTGTAAAATTTGGATGTACATTTAAGTGGACGAAATGAGGGTTGCTAATGTGTACTTCTTGCAATCGGGTATTCTAGTACTAATTTATTTGTTGGCTTTCTGTTTGCAGGTAGTGAGTTTTCTCCATACCGTTCTGTTATGTGACAAGCTGGATTTCAGCACTGCTCTTGTAGTATGTCCATTGAACACAGCTTTGAACTGGCTCAATGAGTTTGAAAAATGGCAAGATGGTTTAGAAGATGATGAGAAATTAGAGGTATTTCATTCTTAAACTTTTCTTTAGTCTCATACTGAACAGTTTGGTGCAATTTATTACATTTACTCACTCAAAGTACTTTATTGATTGGGTTTTAAATATATGGAAAATGTACTTTCATTAGGGTTGAGTGTTTTAATAGGTTACCTTGAAGTAGGCTAGGACCTTTTTATTTATAGTACATCAACTGCTCTGCAATAATTGCCTGTGTGCATTCCCTACCCTCATGTTTTTCTAGAGAATAGAATAAAGGAAAAGCTACCTTGCATTTACCCCAGGTTAAGGGCATGCATATAAACATTTACCACAAAGTAGCTGGTGGGCTATAAATTCACACCCTAGCTTACCTTGTGGTAATTTGTTGCAGTGTCTAAATTGTTAGTGTAGCACAGAGGTGGACAAAATGTGGCCCAGGAGCCAGATGTGGCCCGTTAGGCCATTCTATCCGACCCGGGGGACCCCTAAAAAAATTTAAAAAATTAATATTGATCTGCCCTGGGCTGCCTGTCATACGGCTCTCAATGGCTTGCCAAAACTCAGTAAGCGGCCCTCTGCCCAAAATAATTGCCCGCCCCTGTTGTAGCAGGTGTGATCTAGAAATATAAAAGTTTTGTGATATATTGTTGAAATCTTTAAAGCAGATACCATGGTTTAGCTTTCTCCCTCTTAAGGTCTGTGAATTAGCAACTGTGAAACGCCCTCAAGAGAGAGGCTACATGCTGCAACGATGGCAGGAAGAAGGAGGTGTTATGATCATAGGCTACGAAATGTATCGTAATCTTGCACAAGGCAGGAATGTGAAGAGTAGAAAACTTAAAGAAATATTTAACAAGGCTCTGGTTGATCCAGGTAAGCAAAATTTATTTACACGAGTACTCGTAGGTATCCATCAAAGGATATGAGCTGAATTCAGAACTTTTGCAAGTGGAAAATGTTTTTCGCATCTTTTAAAAATGTTTAGGAAAATAATTTTAATGGTCATGTTTTAATGAACATTTTAAGCTGTTTTTGTTCACAGTTAACTTGAACTCTAAACAGGTGATCTCTAAAACAATCTTGCGTATTTCATATGCTATGATTTAGTGTGTTAAGACTAATAGGCTTGCAGGTTAGAATGAAGTGAACCATTTATGAACAAGATGCAGCTACAGAAATTAGATTTGTGGCCAAAAATAGCTCTCTGAAAGTAGCACCTTATCTAGGGGTCTGCTCAATCACAATTGTCTGAAAAATCAACTTAAATCAAATTGATTTAAATTGCTGGTCAGAAAGCCTCTATTTAATCATTATTTTCTACAAGAAGTGAATTTTTGTCATTTGATATCCTTTATTCCTTTAGCTTCTTGAAATTAATATAGTCCATAGCCTGTTGTGACCTACTTACAAAATTTTTTCTAAAAAGGTTACATGAATATATTTAGTCTCAGTAGTATATAATTAGATGTTATAATCCCTATTCCATAATCATATCTTTTGAGCTTTAACTTATCTTAAATTAAAAATATGTGTGTGTAGATTTTTTTTAAATGCATCTTAATAAGAAAAAAGATTAAATTAAAAAAAAAAATCTGAGTAAAACAAAAGTCACTGATTTTTTTTTTTTTTGTCCACCCTGATGCTGGCTTCCCTCTGGGAGCCAGCGGTCATTGCTGCTGCTGTGGCCCAGCCTCACAGCCCATCTTGGGAGGAGAAGGTGCTGCACAAAGGGAAGCCAGTAGACAAGATGGCAGCCACCCTTTCGTTTCTCCTCTCCCACCAGGGCCTGTCCACCAATCAGCACTGCAGGGCAGGATCAGCGGCGCATATCTGGGAAATATCTGTGGAATATGCCCTTTATGCCATGACCAACCTGTGAAAATTTGTTTAGTCTCACCATGATTTAAGTAGGTCCCTACCTGTATCTTACTATAATTTAAAACATTGCAGTATTCTGGAGCATGAAGTTGAAATGAAAGTGTTGATATGAATTTACTGGCATTAAGGAGCATTTAAATTTGATCTGGCATTTTGCATTTTAGATAATGCTGAAACGTGGGGGGGGGCGGTTCACTCTAGAGTCTAAATGAGGTTAACAACAAATGCCAAAATGAATGGTCAAAATGTGATTCTCTCTCCCTGTTTCAGATCCTATAACCAAGAAAAATCTCTCCGTTATGCAGTACTATTTAATACAGTACAGAAGCTATTCTTAAATTGGCTGGTTAAATTCTTAATTTGTATTATGCTTTGAATATAGTCACTAAATTTAAAAATCAAAAATCGTGTGGTTAGTTTAGTGTTGACATGTTTTTTGAACTCTTAGCCAATAAATCGTTGTTGTAGTAGTTCTGTGTCTTGCTTTTTTTCTTTTTAAAGGCACCCAGTTGGTTTTGTACTGTAAATATTGCAGTTCTGAAACGATCTGTATAGGTGTTCTTAATATGCTCACTAGCAGTTGAAGGTATTTATATACAGTGTAATGTTGAGAATACAGGCTGAATACTGTAACTTAATACACTAGTGTGTTTGCTGAAAATTTGTATATCCTGCTTCAGCCATAAGCGAAAAGGACCTGGCTGGCAGTTTTCATTTGAGTTGTTTATGGGTGTTTGGTCCACAGGATGATAAAATTAACAAAACTTAAACCTATTCAATGTATTTGATAAATAGATTGTAGATTTGCTTCTGCTCCAGTGAGTTTCCAAGAGCTGATGAAAACTTTGAATGAATGGCTAAACTTAAGAGACGCAATACTCTTTCCACCCTGATTTTAGGTTTTATAAAACAATACCCCAACCCTCTGGGCAATGTTGAGTATCCCTACTGGGGAAATTAATGAGCTTTTCTACTAATTGTGAAGCTGAGATTCCTGGATGGGTTTTGTATGAATCAGGAAGCTAACAATTGAGGGAGAATTTATACTCATGGGCAGGAAAAAAATCTGTAGTGAAAAAGACCTGTCATAAGAGGGTTGAAAAAAAATGTTTATAAAAAAATTGCAGCTGCTTGAGTTGAGGAGCCAGGGTCATGCTGTGTGCTTGACCCATGACCTCTCTCTACCTGTGAATATGTTGGCATTTGAAGTACAGTCGGAGCACTTTACAGTGGAACATTCTGTAATTACTTTTACAAAGTCATGGGAGACTGATGGGGGGGTACCAGAGGTCTATAAAAGGGCCAATGTAGTGCTACTTTAAAAACAGTAGGAGGACCTGTTAGCCTTACATCAGTTCCCAGGAAGTTGCTGGACCACATTATAAGGAAGTCTACTTGCAAGCATCTGGAGATAGATGGCATGATCACAAGTAGCCAGCATGGATTTATCAACAAATCATGACAAACAACCTTGATCTCCTTTGACAAGATAACTAGTTGGGTGGGTGAAGGGAACGCAGTAGAGTATGTATGGACTTCAGCAAGGCTTTTGATGCAGTCTCAAATGCCCCTTTCTTTAACAAATTGGATAAACGTATGCTAGAAAAAAACACTATATGGTGGATAAATAACTGCTTTCTAGCTGCAAGCCAAAGGGTATTTATAAAAGCAACCATGTCAGAATGGCAGGAAGTTTTGACTGGAGTCATACAGGGGTCTGTCTTGGGCCCAGTGCAGTTGATGCCCACTACTGGGTAGTGGAATAGAGAGCTTCTAGAGCACATTTGCAGATGAGACAAAACTGGGAAAGATTGTGAACACACTGGAGGACTGGAGAACAATTTAGAATGATCTTGACAGCTCCAGCCTAGCTTTCCAATCTAATAGGATCATGGTCATAGCTGAGAAATGCAGGGTGCGGCACGTTGGGGTGATTAATCAAAAATACACAAAATGGGTGACAATTGACTGGATGGCAGCACTGTGGAGAAGGATCTAGGAGTCTTGGTGGATTGCAGAATTGCCAGCTACACAAAGGGCATGTCGCAAGTTAAGCCTCACCTCCTCCCTGAGTTCTTCTCTGAACCCTCCCTCATCCCTCCCACCCCAGAGGTCTGCTTTATAGTTTATACCCTGAGGTTCTGGAATAGAGGCAGCAGGGCCCTTCAACCAAGCAGAACTGGGGCAGGTTACTGCTGCCGGGGGAAGGGGATGGTGTAACACTATGAAGAACCAAGTGAACCCTTCTCTGGCCCATAACTGCTGCAGTTATATAGGGTGCATAAGGATCCAAAGCCCTGAACTTGGCATGGCTGCAGGGCCAGGGAAGGGTTCACCTGGCTCTTGGCAATGATGCCAGACAGCTTCTCTTGCAGGATCCTACCCCTGCTGTGCTTCATGCAGCTGGAGGCCTCCTTCTCCCCCTCCCCATCCTAATGCCTCCAGGACTGCGCCACACACAACAGCTACCCATGCTGCTTAGCAAGCTTCCATCCAAGCTGCATGCGTGCACAGCTGCACACGCTTTAAAACCGTGCCATGCATAACCTTATTAATGCCTGCCCGGAGAGGAGCTGGGCAATGAGCTGGGTGCAGAGCATGGCAGAGGCACCAGAGCTGGTGTGGGACACTTACCAGAGGTAAGCTCAGGCAGCAGCTCCTCCCCAAGGCCACATGCTCCCAGAGGTGAGGCGGGGATGGGGGTTGGGGCTGGTGCTGGGGAACTGCTCCGCTTCCCAGCCCTAACACCATATGTCTTCTCGCTCCCAGAGGAATGGCGAGGCGGGGCTGGGAGTCGGCGGCTGGCACAGGCTCCACTGGCTCTGGGGAACTGCTCCGTGCCCCCGTATTACCTCGCGGAGTGAGGAGGCATATGGCGTCAGGGCTGGGGAGCAGAGCAGTTCCCCAGAGCCTGCACCAGCCCCCGCCCTCAGCTCACCTCACCTCTGGGAATTGCCGCTGCCTGCCCCGCGTGAGGACTGAGGAGCTTACCTTCGGTCAGTGTTCCACACCAGCCCCGGTGCCTCCCTTCCAGTTCTCAGTCAGCTGCGTCTGGCCCATAGCTGGGCCACAGCATAAATTCTACTAACTGATTGTGTCTGGCCCGTGGCTGCCCCACAGCACTCCACTGTGCTGCTCTGGGCAGCAGTTAGCATGGAGAAGGGTGGTGCGTGGGATCCACAGTGCTCCACATAGGGCCAAACCCTGCCCGCATCCACCTGGACACTTACTGCGGGACACTTACTGGCGGACTGCGTTGAAATAGGGAGGCGGGACCGAAGCAGTGCACTCATGGACCTCTACACCTTAGAGGGAACATTGCTGCTTACAGTCATAGAGTCAATGGACTGGAAGGGACCTGTAAGATCATCTAGTGCTTGAGGCACTTATGAGATAGAGTAAAGAATTCGTACGGACTTGTATGAATTCCTTACCTTTGCCTTCTGCATGCTTCTTTGATGAGTGCACTTATTGTAGCATTGTTGGACCTAATCATCAGGACATTTCATAGACCTGTTTCAAACACGTCAGCTGGCAGATCGTGTCAGATTCAGAAACTTCAGTGTACTTACCCTTGCACACTGAACAGGCTGTGAATACTTTTTTCTGAACCTGGAGAAGTTCATTTTGGCAGTCTCTATTAAGAGGCAGTGTTTGGTAAAACTCAGTTCCATAGTTCAGACTGTTCAGAATGCTAACATTTAAATAACTTGGTATTGGATTTAAGCTGAATACAAAAAAGCAGAAATGTCTTTTTCTTGTCCAGTAGTTTCTGGACATGTTTGGCTTGGCTAAATTGCTTCACGACTATCCCATTACTTGGATCTTGCTGTCTTCATGAGTCACAATGCTGTCAGTATAGCTGGCTGCCAGTAAAAGAGGCAGTTATGCAGTTATGGAGATAGTGCTTGCCTACTGCTGTGATGGTAAATGGGAAAACCTTTGCCCCTGGGAGCTGTTTTAATTTAAAAAGTGGCAAAATTAGAATTTGAACAATAATTTAATTGGATATGGATGGTTGTATTAAGTACTGCTAGGCTAAATTTGTAGTGTAGATAATGCAGTATAAGCTTCTATGTAGTTGGGGAACCAGAAGGGAGAAGTTTAGCCAAAGTTTATGGGTGGGGAAATAGTGCAAGGAATGATTTCATTAATTAATTAGCTCTGCTATGTGAAGTAATAACAGACTTACAAATTAGTTCAAGGCAACAGATGACATCCCATAATGCCTTGTCTTGATAAAATACTGTTTAGCTTATTGATGGCCATTGTGCCACATGAAGTATTTCACTTGCTTTGAATTTTTTTCTCGGTAATGCTAATTAAAATTCCATTTGTGATACAACTTGGAAACAGCTGTATAATTGACATTAATGTCATTCAGATCTATTTGATGTTTGTGGACTTGGAATAGAAAGAGGAGCTACAATCTACAGAATATACTGTCTGAATATACAGCTAAATGGCACTTCAAAATCTTTTTAATTTCTCAATTGCTGGTGAGACATAAAAACAAGTAACCTTTCTAGTGCTTTATTAATGAAATCATGTTGAAGATTTCAAAGTGCTATGCAAACATAGTAGCATATTTGTTTTGCAAGTGCCAAAATTCTAGTAGGTAGAAAAATACATGTATGAAATTAGCTATTTTAAGTCATGTTTTCATTAGTGGATGAATTTTATATCAGTATTTAATTAAATTAATTGTACATACTTTTATTCCCTAATATTACTGTGATTCAGCTGACCATGATATATGTTTGTAAGCTAAAATTTTAACTGATGTGTAACTATGGCTCATAGTAAACTTGTACCGATAATATCTTTGATTGATCTTCCATGCATCTTTTTCTGTATTCTAACAGTACTTAAGTCTTGATTAGGATTGTCAGTCCAGTTGTATTTTTTGCATAGCATCCAAAAAACACTTAGTCTTAACGATGGGAAGCTGCATGGCATACAACAAAAGCAAAGTGGAGTGAGTAGTGGGTGGAGAAAGAGGGTCTCAGTAGTGGGAACACAAAAGTATTAGCAGATGTAGGTGGAAGAACCTAAGAGCTGTGTAATTTTTGCCATTTTTAATTAATGAGATGAAAGAACAATAGATTCGAGTTTACTAAAAGGCCACCTATGCTAAGAGCATCATAGTAACAAATGATGGCTCTCTAATATTTGTGAAATTACTGCCTGTGCTCTAACAGTCCATTTGTAAATAACAAGAGATTCTCTGAAGTAAGTGGTGATACTTGGTTATTTTTGTGTTTTCTCATAATTTGTTTATGTTGGAAGACAATTCACTGAGTGCTTTTTGAGTGGATGAATTGAGCAAATATACAAGTACAAACAAATTTTCTCTCCAGTCCTGTGTGTCATTTGAGTGTAGTTCATCTTTGCCAGTAAATGAGAAAAAGAGCACAAAATCGTTCCAGTAACATAACTAAGGTCATGCTGCTCTGGTCCACAGATTAATACTGCTCTTAGAATTTATTGCAAGGGAACTTGGGATTTTGGGCAACTGGAGAGGGGTTTTTTTACTTTCTGTAAAAGACCCAGGGAAGCACAGGTGGCAGCCAGATCTGTCTCATCTAATTTGCTGAAAACTTGTCAAGGGGGGTTGTTTCATGACAAGAAAGGAGAGCTAAGAGAACAGCTTGACAAGGTTGGCTTCCTCACAGGTAGACATCATGACTGAAGTTTTGCTAGCAATATTTAAAGCCAGCACTGGGACATATCTTTTTTTTTTGGGTAACATTATAAAATTGCTGTCCATGGCTTGGCAAGTGCAGGTTCAAAAAGATACGCCTGTATGCTGTTGTGGGGTGCTAATCCTACTTTGGGGTGACTGCTATACTGCTCTAAGAAGTTCCTTGTATTTGAACTAGTGTTGAGATGAAGTTCTCAACCAGTGAGGCTTGACTGAAACCTGAAGTGCCAAAGAGCATGTGCAAGCTTGTACCACACTTGCTGAGTGAGCAATAGAAATCTGTGATTTCCATCTCCTTCCCTGTTTCTTCTCTATGTGCTTCCATTTCCTCAAGCCAGTTTAACCCACAGGACTGCAACACCCTTGTTGGAGCCATATCATCCAAAGAGCACTGGGGGAAGAGGAAGAAGTAGCAAGTCCCACTTTCACCCTAGTATCACAAGCAGTCCCTTAACTCCCTAAGAACAACTGGCAACCCCCCACCAGAAGGGACAGGTTAACGAATAGCTGAAAAACAGTTCCCACTACGTCTCCTGTCTACTTCTAAATGGTGGTAGAACATAGTAGATTATGAAGCAACTTCTTGTCTTTTTTATGGCTCAGACAAGGAAGACTGAGAATTGCAAGTGCAGAATGGGTGCTTAATCCCCTGTTTGGTAGTCCAAAGCCACTTGATAAGCACCCTGCCTCCTGTTGCCATCTTGGGAACGGAAGTCTCCTCTCTCCTCCCTCCCCCAAGAGTACTCCCTATGGGAAGGGGGTTTGCCATCTTGGAACTGGAAAACAAAAGTTGTATACTAAAAATCAAACATCCATAATAACATTTTCATTTTATTTAAAAAAAAAAAAAAATTATCCTGAGTTGTGTGTTTGCATTGTATATACAGAAGTGATTCCATAAGAGCTCAATGACATCCTACTCTTGTATATGGGGGGGGAGGTGGGTTGGATGTGAGTGGGTGGGTATGGGGTTTGTGTGTGTGTGTGTGTGTAGCAGTAAGCAGGGCTCCCCAGAGAGGCATGTGGGGGAGGGTGTGGGTAGTATGTGGGCTTTGTGATTGTGTGGGGTGGGTGGAGTTTGTGGGTATGATGGGGGGTGTGCACAGGAGCCCCCCTGTGTGTACCCTCCTGAGCTGATCAGCACCTGCCCCTACCCCCCAACAGCCTGGAGCCCATGTGCCCTGTGGTGCCTCCCTACCACTGCCAACAATGTGCAGCCCCAGCATGCAGCAGGAATGGGGCAGCTCCTTCCACCTGCCGCTGCTGCTGCCCCAGCTCCATGGTAGTAGCAGGGACCTGCACGCGCAGCCCCAACTGTGTACCTGCTCCCAACTTGCCTGGCTGGATTGGACAGTAGCAGTGCCAGGCAGAAATTATTGCTCAGCTCAGAGGGAAAGCAGCCCCTTCCCCTTCTTTTCCACTGGGCAGCTGCTCAGAGCCCACACCAGGCTGCCCTGCGTCTCTGTCATAGTCACCTCTGGGCTGCCCTGCATCTGCTCTGCACTGCCACTGCTGTCATGTTGGGCAACTCAGAGGCAGTGGTGATGGAGACATAAGGCAGCCTGGTGCAGTGCAGGCTCTGCTGGCTGCACCAAGCACTGTCCAGCAGCAGCGAAGAGGAGGGGCTGCTTTCCCCCTGCAGCAAGCAACAGTTTCTGCCTGGTGTTGCTGCTCAACCTGGACAAGTGAATCGGGAGCAGGCATGGGGCGTGTCAGGTCAGGGCTGTGCACACTGGTCCCCACCACTACCATGGGGCTGGGGCCAGTGGTGACAGCAGTCAGAAAGCCCAGGCGGCTGTAGCTCTGCCTAGAAAGGCAGTTTAGCCCTACTGGGCCAGCTGGACGCACCATGATAGAGTGGTACCTTGGCCAGGCAGGCTGGACAAAGCCTCCAGCCTGCAGGCCATATTTTGCCCACCTCTGATATAAAGTAATGTCATATTTGATACCTACCTGGTCATGATTAGTGCTCTTCAACTTGAAGAACTTAAAATTGGGAAAGGCATGAACACTTTCTACTCTCTAAAATAAAATAAAACAAAACAGACAAGTAACATTTCTAAAGTCACACCTGTGTGAGTTAATGGTAGCCTTGAGAGAGAAACTCATTCATTTCAAGTCATGGGGCCCTGTCTCTTGAATGGTGTTACTGCTTAATTCTGTGGACGCTGGATCCATTCTTGTTCCAGTAAACATCTGTCCATTGTGGCATTTTTAGCATAGCTGTCAGTTGAACTGTCTAGTCATTTAAAGCTTAAAGAAATGTTCCCCTTGAGGCATGTATATATATGCTCTGAATATTTTTATGTTTAAAACTAATCTCAACAAGAACATCCATGTTTAGTAACCACCTCTGGTAATCCTGATTAAACAAAATCTTTGCAAGTCTGGTGACTAAGTGAGTGATTTGCATAGCCACACTCGGCTACAATTTTGATTGCCAGAAGTCATTAAGATTTTGTTAACCTGCTTAACTTGTAGGCTAAATACAGACAGTCAGAAAGCCTGAGGCTGGATCAATTCAGTCTTTGCAGGTTAGTGTAAGCTACAGAGATTGAACTGGCAAGCAAGTGAGCCAGTCTCTTTTGATTCAGGAAATGCAGGCATATGCCTTCAGGGGCTCAAGCCAAAAGCTGGGGGACACTAGAGCACACCTCCCAGCTGCTAGTTCCAAGGCTTTTCCCCCCCTCCGTGCTCAAGTGGAGGGGGCATGGCCAAGCTGTAGCTCAGAATTAGCTGGAGGGTCTGCCTGGGCAGCGGGGGGGAGGGGAAGGGGTAGCACTTGCCAGGCTGAAGAGGGGGTGGGTGGGGGAAAAAGGTAGTGGCACTGAATTCATAAAAGCTTGAACAATAAAAGTCCTTTCTCTGAAGCGAGCATGTATTGAACAGAAGGGAACAACACTGCAGAGTCCTGCTAGCTGTGATCATGGACTACAAATCCCAGAGGCACCTGGAAGCAGGAAGAGGAAGTGATGAGCAACCCTGCAGAGTCCTGCTGATGTGGGTATGGACTGCAAATCCCAGGGACCTTGGGGGCAGCAGGAGGAAGCAACACACAGCTGATGCTGGGGGACTGATTTAGCTTGAACCCAGGAAGGGGTCTGGGACAGAAGTTTCATAAAACAGTTTGACGTAAATCACTGAAGTCTGATACTATATTCAACTAGTTTTATCTTAAACCAGTTTCAACCATTTTAAAACTGATTTGTGCCCTGAGCTTATGTTCCGTTACAGGTTTAAAGCAGTTTCTGAAGACTTAAACCAGTTTATGTGCAACTTCTGTCCCTAGCTGTAATAATCTGATCTGGTTACTGATCATTATGTTCTAGGTCAAATCAGCTACCCAGGGCAGGTATGGTTCGCCTATCAAATCAGCTGGGAGACTTAACAAATTCTTGACACTCAGTGGAGTCGGAACAGAGAATATTACACCGTAACAAAGAGAGAATAATAGGCCTGTGTGAAGTGGCTAGTATTCACTTCAGATTTGGCTGATATGGAGGACAGCGATTTGAATTGCTGTCCCGAATCAAATTCGGCCACTGCCAAATCTCTGAATCAAACAGGCCCCATCCCTTGCCCACACTCCCAGCCTCGTCAATGGCTGCCCAGCCCAGCCCCAGTCTCCTGGCTCTTTTTTTTTTAAAGCCCCCACACCGGTTGCTGCCAGGCTGGGGGCCAATCCCCACTGCACCCCACTGCCTTGTGCTGCATAGGGGGGCTTAGCCACAAGCCCCCAGAAGCCCTATAAGCAACTGCAGCAGCCAGTGAGTGCGGGACTTTTTTTTTTTTAAAAAAAAGAACCCCAGGAGCTGCAGGCAGGCAGGGCAGCTATCAATCGGCCTGGGAGAGCGGGCGGGGGATGGGGGCTCATGACAGCTCAGCATGCAGTGCAGGGCAGTGGGTGGCAGTGGGGATCACCCTCCTCCTGCCTGGTAGGAGCTGGTCAGTGGGGTCTTTATTTATTTATTTTTTTAAAGAACCAGGAGCTGGAGCCAGGTGGGGCAGCCATGTGGGGGCTGGGAGAGTGGGCAGGGGTCTGAAGGTGTTATGGAGGGGCTGGTGGAGCAGGCAGGAGATGGGGCCCCCTATGGTCTCCTCCTCCAGCCCCCTGCCCCCTATTTACCGGCACAGAGTCCAGGTCCAGCTCCCTGTGGTGGTGAGCAGAGATTGCCCAAATCTCCAAAGTTCTTTGAATCTTTTTCAGAATTGATTCTGAGAGCTTTGCATCAATTCGGACCTTTTTATTGGTCTCCTGATCCAATTCTGATTCGGAGATTTGGCCACTGAATTGAATTGGCACCCGAAGCTTTGATAGGCCTGCAGAATAGCTCTTGGTGCTGAAAGGGCAGTTTGTTTGAGATACTACAGGAAACAATAACCTAGTGTGATTCAAAGGAAAAGGACTGATAAACATTGTAAAGGAATCTGGGCAGAACTAGAGACAGTTGCCTGAGACTAAAGAAAGTATTTTTACTTTTAGGCAAGAAGCAGAAAGTCCTGGAACCAAAAAAAGATATTTTGATATGCTTTTGAAAATAAACTAGAAAGGTTTATTACTATTTTAGATGGCAAATTACCTTATGTCAGTTTGCCCTCCCCAGCGCCATCTTTTTTTTTTGGCCTGTTACCCGTGACCTGTGAGGGGCACCCTTGAAGTCCCTTTAATGTTTCTCATGTCCTGCTTTCTACTCGCCTGCCATGCCTTGATGAAAATATTATACAGATGTTCTTGTAAGCGGGACACTGCCTATTGTATTTTGTATGTTGGGGTTCTCAGCCACCACGGGCCTTGACCCCTGTCTTTCTCTAGCTAGGCTTCCCCGTCTAAACCCACCAGAGAGGGTTTGACTTCAAGGCTCTAGCTCCTCGGCCTTGGGGCTCATGGCCCTCCTTCTTGCCCCTAATCTGGAGCCCGGGCGCTCTGGCCCAGAGGCCCATCCGCTGGCCCCACGGCTTAGGAGCCGCAAGTTCAAGGCTGGGTAGTAGTCCCAAACCCCACTGGCCCAGCCCAAAAGCACACAACTGCACTCCCCGATGCACCTGGCCTCCCGGACCTTTTATGAATGCGCCCAAGGCGCTAATGAGGTCTCCACCACCCCTACAGCCTTGTCCACAAACCACCGGTGTTAATCGATCAAAAATTATAAACAGTATGTCCATGGGCAATAACTGCCACAAAAAAGTAATTAAAGAAGGCAGCATGCAGGGGTTTGTGCTTCTGCTCCCCACCGTCCTTTTGGGGCTGCCTCTGCTTCTCTGAGTGTCCTCACTAGTTCCTCTCCCACAGCAACTGGACCACTCACCAAGCCTTGCAGCATATTTCCAAAGTGTGTTTATGCTTGTAAGTACGTAGTTTTGTGTGTGTGTGTGGACTAAATAACTAGTAGTGACTCAGATCTTTAGGAAGTAGTTATAGCTATTTTCAAGGTGCTATGTATGACATTTGTCCTTAATAAGTTTTGGCTGCATGAAAAAAGATAACTTGACCTAGGCTCACTCACTTAAACGTAAGATGAATGTTGGGTTGATCATTATGGATCCGAGCATATACCAGATGTAACTTGTGTAACGCAGGTTGTGTATGACCTTACCATATGAGAACTGCCCAGCATTAGAACAGTAATTTCTGGTAAAAGTACTTGACTGACTTCTGTTGTCAGAATCATGGTTTAGAGTAGAAATTTTGAAATTTTAAAAAACTTTTTATGAAAACTTCTGAATATGGAACAGCTTTTATCAGCTCTTTTAATTGGCTCTAAGTAACAGTGTCCTCCTTTTATCCAAATACTTTCAACTTTTTATTTTGACAGAATGAGGCAACAGTAGTGGAAAAAACTGACCCCAAGTGTTTGCTGCCGTTTGGGAAGGCAGTTATAATTAGGGTAGCTAATAAATGCTGTTAGTGGTTCTCTTTGGTGGTATTCTGTTGCAGAAGACTTCTCTTGAGGCACCTACAAAACTCTGGAAGAAGGTGCACTAAAAACAATATCTGTGCACGCTTTCATTGTGAATTCTCTCCCCCTTCTTCCCCTCCCTCCACTCCCCTCTTACCTTAAGGGACTTCACTGATTTGTGATGGGCTGAACACATTATCTCCTTAATGAATATGTTTTCATTTTTTCCTTCTTTGAGTCAAATTGTATAATGGATACTGTTGAACATCTTTATGGCTTTCATGCTTTTTAGACAGTTATTTGGGCCCATCACATTTACAGAGCTCATTAATATACTTTATTGAGATTTGTAGTACTGTGTGAAGTGGTACAGATGATCTGAAATGCTGTCTTTAGCCTTTGGAAAATTATCTTGGTTAATCTGAGTAATTGCCTATTATTTATCAGATTTCTTATAGTGAAAACATTTAACAATTTTGTGTGTAAACATCCTGACATCCATGCATGACAGAATATGTTGTCCTTCATTCCCTGTCATTAGTTTTTTTGAAGTCCTGTTTCATGACTATATCAGCAAAAAGTTAAGATATGACTTTGAAGCTTCTTTTTAGTACCCTATATTTTATTGTGGTGCAAGTTGATAAGAGCCATATATTTTAAATGTATCTACTTACGGCTGCATTTTAACTTTACTTCCTTCTTAATATTTGAACTTTTAAGATGGTTTGTTTTAATTAAAATTGTTGAAGGCTATATTTACGCAGTGAATTTTCTAGGTTGAGGAAAAGCTTAAAATAATTCTGGCATTTTTAAAAGATTCACACAGCACTCCATGTCACTTTCTCTTGTCACGTTACCATTCTATTGAGAGGTCTTTTTCCCTGATTAAGTAACAAGTTGGACTTGTGTTATTGAAAAAGATCAATTAGCATTAACTCTGGTTTATAAATGGTTTCTAAGTTATTCAGTCATTTCACCTCTCACAGTTAAGCTTGCCAGTTCTTATATTTTTTTTATGACAAAGGATACATTTTTATAAAAGAAAATCTTTGTTTACTGACCAAGTACACTTTAATATTTTTTTTTCCAATTGCCTTGCGAGTTTAATGTGAAATCTTTAAAGGTTTTTCTATGTTTGCCTGATGCTTCTGGAAAGCAAGATGTACAACTTAGCAGTTTTTGTAGCCAAAAATAAATTAGAAAAATTCTGACACTGCACAAGATATGAGAGAACTGTAATGATTTAAGAGAAACAAATGCTGATAAGGGTCTCTGCCTGGTGTTAACAAATATTTTACCATGTGTCCTATCAACTGGCTGGAAGTTGAAGCAGGAGAAATTCAAATTGCAATTTAGGCACACATTTTCAGTGCCAATGATGATTAAAAGAACAAACTTTGAAGGAAAGTGATGGACTCAGCAGCTTTTTCTGTCTGATCAAGATTTGGGTGCCATTCTGGCTTTCAAACTGAATTTATTGGATTCATTTCAGGGCCCTTAGAGCCAGGCCATCCAGATGCATAGAGAGCCCCACAGCTGGATAGCACACTGGATTAGCGTGCAGAGGTGGCCCAGGGCCTGATCCAGGTGCACACAGGCTGGCTGGAAGTGGTGTGGCCTAGATCCTGTAGCACAGGATTCAAGGAGTCGGTGTGGAGTCCAGTCCTGGCTCACTGGGTTCTGTCTGGCGTGTGGACTGGCCCTGAGCCACTGTTCCAGCCCACACCAGCAACAGGTTGAGTGCTTCTGCTTTAAACTGTGGTATTAGATGCTGTCAGGTGGTATATCTGGGTTGTTTTATCAGAATAAATATCCATTATAATAGCGTGATTAAAGTTTATAAAGAGGATACATAGAGGTTTTAGATGTGGCATGGTAGATTAATGATTGAGCACTGTTTTTGTGCCCTCTGTTAAAACAACATCTTTCCTGTGCCAATATTCAATACAGGCAAGCCATTATCTTACACATTCGGCATACAGATAGCTATGCAGGATGTGACATGAATACTACTGAATGCACTAGCAATGCCTGCTATTCAGTGGCAAAATTCAGCATATGGAAGCGAGTACGCTAAGGAAGTCCTGTTTCAAGAGAATTTTCAAGCTGACTGTAGTAAGCATCATGAGCAGACTGTTGCATTTCAAATTCTGTGAAAATATTTGCTCATTAATGCAATTAAGCCATAGATTCTTTTATCATTCTAAATATGAGACATTTGCACACAGATGCAAAACGAGAAAGTTGATACAGGATTTTGACTTGAAACAGTAAAATGGTTTGTGACCAAAAGACTTGTGAAGTGAACCGTCATGCCACAAAGTTCAGAAATGATTTGTTCATATTAAATTATTTTCTCTGGAGGGAGCTCCAGAGGTCATCTAGGCCAACACCCTGCTCAAGGCAGAATCATCCCTATCCAGACCATCCTATACAATCCATATTTTAAACTCTGCATAAGACTACCATCGACCCTGACATAACACACACCTGCCGCAGGTAAAGCAGGGGAATGGTGGCAGCCTGTGTTCTGCTTCTATGAAGTATTATCAGAGAGCTTCTGGGTAGAGGGCCATGCTCCCCACTACAGAGAAAAGCAAACCCCCCCCCCAGAATCTGTACCAGATCTGACCATGAGGTAAAATTCCTTCCTGGCCCCAAATATGGCAATTGATTTGACCCTGAGAGGAGGGGCAACCCTCTAGCCAGAAACCTCCAGTTTGGGTCCCAGCAGGAGCACTGGCACACCTGAGTCAACGTCTCCAGCCTTGGGTATAGCCAACACCAAGTACATCTGAGGGAGGGTTAAAAAGACTCTGACACATGCCAAAAGGTAGGGCAGAGGCAACCAGCAGAGCCCACAAGCATGGGAAATACCCATAGTAGAACATGGGCATAGCTGCATCTAGATCATCCCTGACCAGTGGCTGTCCAATCTCTTCTTGGACACCTCCAGGGATGGAGAGTATAAGGCTTGCCTAGGCAGCCTGTTACACTGCCTTACTGTTTTAACAGTGACGAAGTTTTTCCAGATATCCAATCTAAACTTACTGTCCTGCAACTTCAAGCCGTTAGTCTGCATTGTCCACTCTGTAGCAAGAGAGAAGAGGTGCTTTCCCTCTTCTTTATGGCAACCCTTCAAGTATTTGAAGACTGCTATCATATTTGCAGGAGGCTGTCATGCCCCCCTTTCAAGCCACTTTTCCACAAGCTGAACACACCTAACTCTTTCAGCCTCTCCTCATGCAACTTGCTTTCCAAGCCCTTTATTATCATTGTCACCTGCCTCTGGACGCTCTTTAACTTCTCCATATTCTTTTGAAAATGTAGAGCCCAGAACTGAACACAGTACTGCAGATGAAGCCTAATCAGTGCCAAGTAGTAGAGGCATTATCACCTCCTATGTCTCTCTCGCACTTAATACTTTATTTAAGCATTCAGAGTGGTATCACATGAGGAACTATCAGTGAAACTAGAAAGAGTAGGGATTAATAGAGGAATTGCCACTGTGTAAGGAACTGTCAAAAGAGGACTTGATAACAGATAGTGGTGAAAGGGGACATGTCAGGCTGGAGAGAAATTACTAGCTGAGTTACTTGAGTATCAGTTTTGAGACCAAGCTTGTTGAAATTTTTCGTTAATGACCTTGGCACAAAAAGTATGAGTGTGCTGATGGAATTTAATGATAACACAAAGTTGGGAGGTATTGTCAGTACAGAGGTGGATTGAATATCCTAAAGAAAGAACTGGATGACCCAGAACAAGAGTAACTGAAAAGGAATGAAATTCAGTCATACCAAATACAGGGTCATGCACTTACAGATTAATAAAAGAAATTGCTGCTGTGATCTGGAAGCTCAAGACTTGTTAATGACTGAAGAAGGGAAAAACTTGAGCGTACGAGTTGATCACAGGATGATTGAACTGTCAGTGTTACCTTAGGTTATATCAGGCAAGGTATTTCCAGCAGTAATAGGGAACAAATATTAGTGCTGCAAGGTGCTGATAGGACCCCATGTGGAATACTACTGCTCTGGTCATGGGTGTTCAAGAAAGATTATTTCAATAGGTGAAATATCAGGAGATAAGAAGAGGAATGGAGGGCCTGTCATGTAAGAGGAGATTAAAAGAAAGTAATTTGTATAGCCTAGCGATAGACTGAATTGCTGTTTGTAAATACTTTGTGGCAGGTGATAGAAGAGTTCTTTCAACTAATAGACATATTAACACAACAAATGGGTACAGATTGGTCATACATAAATTGAGGCTGGGGAATTGAAACTTTCTTACCATCAAAGATGCTTAGAAGAAAGTCTTCCAACAAGCATGCTGGGAACAAAAACACCTAATTAATTTAAAGATGGAGACTGAAGAGTTTATGAAAGCAATTATATGACAGTAGCAGGAGACTGGTCCCTTTCTGTTAGGTTTCCCTATGATTTCTCTTCCTCTCCC
>NW_017728924.1:14544941-14581664 GCF_001723895.1 Crocodylus porosus | reverse complement strand
CCCCAAAAAAATCAGTTAGAAAAGACTGACAAAAAGTAATCTTTCTTGAACACCCATGACCAGACCCATGTCAGTAAGACATCACCAAACATCAGACAGTGAGTAGTCATATAAAGTATTGACAAATAAATTGATTTCTGCATAGAGTTGCTGATGCTAGCATCTTTGTTGGCAGAGCAGCAGTTAGCAATATCTAATGCCCACACATCAGTATAACTGAGAATGCCTGTCAAACAGGGTTATCTGTCGTGATTACAAATATGTTAAGACCAGATATCATGTTTGTAAATCAGATGGCTTTAAAGGTGCTATCCAACCATGCTGTGGCCTGGGATCTTGCAGACAAGTTGGGGATATCAAGTTTTTGCCATTCATTTTCATTTACGGTGATAAATCGGAGCCACGCAAGCTATGGCTTAGACAAAGACTTAATTATGGTGTGTTGCAGACTCTTGATACGAATGTAGCAGTTGTTGGCATTGCAGCAATAATAACTAATATTGGGAACCTTTTTTCTCCATGCATTTGACACTGGAAAGAATTTTTGATTTATTAAAGTAAATTACAAGCTACTATTCATCAGTCAAGAAAAATGACAAGAGTTTCCGCAGTTCTGTGTGTCAGTGGGTTCTGATGTGATGCGTTTTTTTTCAGGAAGGGATTTTTAAAATGTGCCTTACTCATAGAATATATTTGATATCATAGGTTTGCTCTTAAATCTAAGGTACACTCCATCTTTTATTCCTACTGAAGATCTTGCAAATATTGAACAATTTGTTTATTTTTTACTGCACTAGTGATGTCAGCTGTTAATGCCAGTACACCAATGCTATCTGCCCATAAAAAAAATAAAACAACACTTCACCCACTCAGGCTGAACTGGCACAACATATTCATTGAGCAGTTTTACAGATTAACAAATTAGCAGCTCTGCGGCTGTGGGTACAGGCTGGATGCCTGTCTGGAGGGATCTATCCAAAGTAGCTGACACTCAACATTCTTAGGGAATGTAGTAAAACAGGCTATAAAATGTCATGCCAGTGTCAAAAGGACAGGTCTGTGTCACAGTGGTGGAGAATACAACGATGTGTACATGAAAAGCACAGAGGGCAAACACATTATGCAGGACTTCAGAAGTCTGATCCATCGACTCATCACATCAGAATATAGCAGTCATGGGAATTAACTAACTAGTTAAAAAGTTAAAGGAATGGCTAACTCTTAACTTTAACTAGTTACATTTTTCAGCTGTCAACTTTTAACTTTAACTAGTTTAAAAAAAAAAAAGTTAACTTTAACTGTTTAAAAGTATAAGTTAAAAGGTAAAAAAAAAATTGAAATCCGACTTTCCCAGAGGTTTTCCTGACGCAGCCACTGTAGGACTTGCATGGAATGATATTTCTTCGTTGAAACTCTAGGACTTCTTGTTTGAGAGACAGAGTAGTGTGCCATATCTATGAGATATGGTCTCTTAAGAACTACAAGCCCCAGAGTTCCTTACTTCATGTGGCATTTTCTGTGCATTTGCAGAAGTCAACAGGGCTGCAGGAGAGGGAACAAGCATTCCCTTATCTGCCCATGTAGAGCAATTGTTCAGTAATGGGGGCTTAGTTTTGCGAGACACATGAAGAAAATTGTCAGATGTCAATTTTGAAATGCAGCTTTTGCTGAAGTTCAGTAAGCATGTTTAAACAGTTTCTGCTGTGCAGCTGAACATTCTCGTTCTCATTTAAACTGATTTTTCTCATTCAGTCTAATTTTGATTTTCAGACACTTTCATTATGTCTAATTCATAGTTTCATAGTTTCTAGGGTTGGAAGGGACCTGAGTAGATCATCTAGTGCGACCCCCCACCATGGCAGGAAATAATACTGGGGTCAAATGACCTCAGCAAGATGTTCATCCAACCTCCTTTTAAAACCCCCCAGGATAGGAGCCAGCAACCACTTCTCTTGGAAGTTGGTTCCAGACCCTAGCCGCCCTGACAAGTAACACCTCCTGATATCTAGCCTGAACCTGCCCTCTTCCAGCTTGTGACCGTTATTCCTGGTCACTCCTGGCAGTGCACATGGGAATAGTGATTCCCCCCATGCCTGCTAATCCCCCCTGACTACTTTATAACAGGCCAGGAGATCCCCCCTCAGCCTTCTCTTCTGGAGGCTGAACAGGTTCAGGTCCCGTAACCTCTCCTCATAGGGCCTGCCCTGCTGCCCCCGATCATGCGAGTGGCCCTCCTCTGGACCCTCTCCATGCTGTCCACATCCCTCTTGAAGTGCGGCATTCAGATGTATTTCATACCCTTTGTTACCTTTTCAGCAATAAAAAATGTAACAGCAGAGGTTTTCTGTGGAAACAGCTTTCATTTGTCACCTGGCTGTGAATATCTCCTTTCTGTTGTTCTGGTATCTCTTTGATGCATTAACTTTTACAAAGTACTTCACAAGGAGAGGATGAGAAGGATCTAACATTACATAGGTATTGGTAAATTGTTATTCTGAAAACTGAATGACAAGTATAACATTGTTTTCAGGTAAAGCAGGGTGAGTTCTAAGTAAATTAGTGTGCTTCTGTGGGCTTGTGGAAAAGAAACCCACTCATTGCATTTGAAAATGAAAAATGATGCTAAGAGGCAAGTCACTGTGTTTCACGCATTTCTTATGAATCAACTTAACTTTTAACTAGTTCCTTGCTTTTTAACTTGCCTTTTAACTAGTTGAAAGTGGATATACTTAACTTTTAACTTAACTCTAGTTAATTTTAAAGGTTGCTAACTTTAACTAGTTACATTTTCCATAAACTTTAATCCGCGACTGGAATATAGTATTAAATTTTATGCATGTTCCCTCATATATTCCTGGCATTTTCTTATTGGTTAACATACCGGGAGTATGTATGCATTGTACATGCAGGATAGAAAAAAACAAACATAGCATGAGCCAGTGATAAAATTGTATAAAGATAATCTTAAGAAATAAGCATTAGTTTGCAAGAGCCATGAAAGCCCATAGAAACTTTTTCTCACTCCTAATTCAGCTAGTATGAATATGGGATTGTTTGTATTAAAGTGGTTGAGATGTTTTGACATTGCATTTAAAAAAAAAAAAAAATTAAGGGTTACATTGCCTGACATTTAAATCAATTATGTTTTAAAACAAAAGCTTTGAACCAGACCCTTGAACTTATTTGGTCTTGCCTAAAGTTTGGTCTTTACCTTTGGCCAGCTCTGAGTTATCACTGGAATAACTTAGATCAGGTTTTACATTGTACTCATCATTAAGGAGCATACTACATTCTGGTCTTCATAGGAAACATTCCTATTGTACTTTGGTTCTCCTTATGACTTATCCGTCACCAGTAGATGGCACTGTGTAACCTCACTTTAAAAATTTGCACTTCTGAACTTTGGGAAAACAAGGATCACTTATAAAGATATCTATATGCACATAACATTATTCTGCAAAACTTTGGTTAATATTACCATTAAATTCATTCTGCATAACTCTGTAATACAGAAAATAAATGATTGTGCTTTGTGTCCTGAAAACTCTTTTAAAAAATAAATAAATAAATAAAAGGCGGCTTTATTATTTAATAAAAATATTTATATAGTTGCCTGTTTATTAGAACAGAGTCACTCTAGTAAACAACCAAATTGCTACAGGTAGAAGAGCAAGGTAGCACCTTAGAGACTAATAGGTACAGAAAGACATAATATGTTTTAGAGGGCTTCAGAATAAGAATACATGTATATCTCTGAACCAGTAATTTTCTAAGGTACTACCCTCTCCTGCCTTCTGCATGACTTCAGACTAATACAGCTTACTACTTCTCTCTAATCAAATTCCTGCAGGTTATAGAAAATCAAGTTATCTAATATCACTAAACTTCTTTTCTTCTAGGCCCTGACTTCGTTGTGTGTGATGAAGGGCATATATTAAAAAATGAAGCTTCTGCTGTTTCTAAAGCTATGAATGCGATACGATCCAGAAGAAGGATAATTCTTACAGGAACACCACTACAGAATAACCTTATAGAATGTGAGTAGTGTGGTTTCTTTGGCTTGTAGTTGAAAATGGCTTCTTCGACAAATGTTTGCATTGCAAAAAAAAAAAAAAAAAAAGTGTGGTTTGATTGTAATTGAAAGTATTCTGTACTCCTAGTGGCACCAGAGTATAGCTAATGAAATAAATTAAGTAGCAATGAAAAGCTATTACTTTCTGGGTCTATGCATTGAAGATACTTTTATCTTGTTTAACAGAAAAGGATTTTTAGAAGGGAGATAGACTCCTATTTTTGTTAAATTGAGAATAAACACTTTCATGGAAACTATTCACTTCAACTTAAAAAAACTGGAGTTGATCTTTTTCTCCCAGATCACTGCATGGTTAACTTTATCAAGGAGAACTTGCTTGGATCAATTAAGGAATTCCGAAATCGTTTTATAAATCCAATCCAGAATGGTCAGTGCGCAGATTCTACCCCTGTTGATGTAAGAGTAATGAAAAAGCGTGCACATATTTTATATGAAATGTTAGCTGGATGTGTTCAGGTATGTAAATACTTTTCTATAATGTTTAGTTTCTTTATTACTTGGCTTGAATAACACGGTTTCATTTGGACAACATTGCTTAAGGTCTGCATTGGACTGTATTATTGTTATCTGTATATTTCATTAGGCTAGCTATCACTTTTGATCCAACTAGACTTTTCACCAATTAGTTTAGTTGTGAATGATTCAGAAATAGCACATAAATAGAAAATTTTATAAACCGAAAGTTACAGTTCTTACTGAGATGCCAGTATATTTTAGACAGGATATGTAGAAGCTGGCGAATGCAGTAGTTTTCCTCATTTATGGGACAGGTGATTTATGTAATAGGGTAGAATATCTGTATGTTAGTCATAGCATCTATTTTGAAATATTCTAAACTTATTTTGTATGCATATTTAAAATGTACCTGTATGAAAAATTATAATAAACTGATGGTCCATAGAGAACTGGTCATTTGATGTAGATGACTTGGCTTTCATTTTGAAGACTCATGTGGGGTTGAGGATTGATTCAAAGAGGATAAACCGTTTGTTAATTTAAACATCATAAATATTTACTTTTCTCAGTATACTTTTTTAGGTTTAAGCAGTTGCACTTGCCTCAGATGTTAAGTGCTTATGAATGGAGTGAGATCAGTCATATGGTCATAATGAAAAATGAAGCAGAGTTTGATAGATATAAATAAAGATATTTTTAAATAAGGAAATGTTGGAAATGTTTGGGATCTTCTGGCCTGGCACATCAAAAATGGAAAGCCATAGGGATACCCTTAAGAGCAAGAAGGGGGTGTGACAGTTGTATTTAAATATACTCTATCCTGTTCCTGTCAGAAACAAAAAAGGCAACAACACTGAAAATCTTAATTATTACACCAAAATGTTATTATCAAAAGGTTAGATGTCCTAAATCTAAGCCATTTTGGAGGTCAACAAATTTCTTATAGCTTGCCACACAAGGAGTAGCATACAGCAAACTGGGGAGTTTGTCAGCCTGGAAACTCTCAGCATACTATTAAGATGAAGAGGGAAATGGAGAGAAGCAGCAATTTGCAGCAAAAAAATGAGAAGGAAGTGGTAGGAGCCTGGGCAAGCACACGCAAGCATTCTCACGCCTCAGAATTGAAAGTAGCTTCACGGAGCATCGGAACCAGTGCTCCCATAATATAAACTTTGACATTAATTGCTTCACTTACGCATATTTGCACGCTAAGAGTAACCATATTGAAAAGAAGCAATGATTAGAAGCAATTATGGAAATTGTAGCTGACACTACAAATGCCAAGGAATTTGCACGCTGAAGTGATACATGTAGCGTGCACTTGAGTAGCCAGCAAGATGCATTAGATAATAGACAGTGTTTGTATATGTCAGAAGGTTTAAAATGTAGAGTTTGTTTTGACCAACATCCCTTTTGTAAAATTACAGAGAAAAGATTACACTGCATTAACTAAGTTCCTGCCACCAAAACATGAGTATGTTCTTGCAGTTAGAATGACGCCTCTTCAGTGTAAACTCTATCAGTTCTACTTGGATCACTTAACAGGTAAGTAACTACGGCACAGTAGGATAACATAATTAATTTTCACCTAATTTTTTTGCTCTGTTTTCATAAACAACTCTATAGATGGTCCCTCCTGTTTGCGTGGGAATCTGTTTTTGCTCTGAAACTTGATTCTGCAAAATACTTAGCTTCATATAATGAAATATTTATTGCTTATTACTAATAGTCATATTTCTTGTGTGTGGCTTGTCATTCCTTTCTCCGAAATAAAACAACTAACTTCATTATATGGATTAATTGCTATTATCTCTTACGTAAATAATTTCAGAGGGGCTCTGAAGAGAGAGTTATTTATTTTGTTCTAGACCAGTTGTTTGTCTCCTGTGTAGTGAAATAATCAGAAAGATTGACAAGAGTAAAATGCAGAATCGAGGTGTGCTAGCAAAGGTGTTTTTCAGAAGCTTGCAGTTTGCCTTATTTGCCCTTGCTACCTAGGGACAATTCTTGTTAATTCTTTGTGTTAGCTTATTTTGTGCAGTTGTCTCATTTGACATTTCCTGGTCTGGGTAGTAGGCAGCTGGGTGGGTAGGGGTTATAGTGTTTCAGTAACATTCTCAAGTTTATCAAGAAAAGGCAGATAAGGCTTTTTGTATCCTATATCAAATTGTGATTTATCTCAGATGTTAAATTTTGGTATGAAATATGCGGTGTTGTATTAATTTACTTGGATTATAGTGTGGTGTAGTAAACTTAGATAAATTGCCAACCAAGGTTTCTTTTTAAAATACTTTCTGGGCTATTGTCTTTAATAAGATACAGATCTAAACAGTCCGGTATACATAATTAATTTATAATAAATTTGAGTCCAAAAAGTAAAGGCATTCTCGCTGTTCTGCTTTTAAAAGAAGGCTTTGGAAGTGTACTCCAAAACGCAACAGATACAACTTTGACTCTGCATCGAGCTTACCTGTAGTCAGGCCTGTAAAATATAATCTGTTATGTAGTGACTCTTATCTACATAAATGCTCTGAAGGAAAATATCTTTTATATTGTGTTCGTTTCTGCAGCATTCCAGATATACAAGGGTATTTCAGAAGCTAATAGCAAAATGACGGCCTATGGTGCATGTCTGCAGCAAAACAGCAAGGAACACTATGGAGAAGTGATGTGGTTCAGTCATTGCACACACAATGGTTTTCTTTAGAAGTTGTTGTTCAGTTTCTGGACCATTAATTGTTTTGTATATCCTCCAAAAGCAGTGTGGTTAAAAACAAAAATCTTCATGGAGAGTTCTCCTTAATCTATCTTAGTATAGCCTAATAGGTCAGAACTGGAAGTTTTTGGAGAGTGTTGGGGACAACTTCCTGATCCAAGTGGTAGAGTAGCTGACTAGGGGCCTTTCTCTTGATCTGCTGCTCAAACAGGGAAGAATTGGTGGGGAATGTAGTAGCAGATGGTAACTTGGACAGCAGTGACCATGAGATGATAGAGTTCAGGATCCTGAGGAAAGGAAGGATGGATAGCTGCAGAGTAAGGACCCTGGACTTCAGAAAAGCAGATTTTAACTCATGGGCTGTATCCCCTGGGAAGTCAGACTGAGTGGGAGAGGAGTCCAGGAGAGCTGGCTGTACTTCAAAGAAGCCTTACTGAGAGTGCAGAAATTAACCATCCTGATACACGGGAAGACTAGCAAGTATGGCAGAAAACCAGCTTCGCTTAGCAGGGAACTCTTCAGTAAACTGAGTAACAAAAAAGAAGCTTCTAAGAAGTGGAAACTTGGACAAATAAGTAGGGAGGAATATAAGAGCATTGCTCAGGCATGCAGGGATGAAGTCAGGAAGGCCAAAGCACAATTGGGGCTGCAGCTAGCAAGGGACATGAAGGGTTTCTACAAGTATGTTGGTAGCAAGAGGAGGATGAGGGAAAGTGTGGGTCCCTTACTGAATGGGAGTGGCAGCTTTGTGACAGAGGATGCAGAAAAGGCTGAAGTGCTCAATACCTTCTTTGCCACAGTCTTCACAGGCGAGGTCACCTCCCAGACTACTGCGCTGGGCAGCACAGTTTGAAGAGGAGGTGAGCAGCCAACAGTAGCAAAAGAACAGATTAGGGACTGTTTAGAAAAGCTGAACATATACAAGTCCTCGGGGCCAGATGGGATGCACCCAAGGGTACTGAGGGAGTTGACTGATGAAATTGCAGAGCCATTGGCCAACATCTTTGAAAATTCCTGGCGATCAGGAGAGGTCCCAGATGACTGGAGAAAGGCAAACCTAGTGCCCATATTTAAGAAAGGGAAAAAGGAGAATCCATGGAACTACAGACCAGTCACCTTCACCTTAGTCCCTTGGAAAAATCATGGAGCAGATCCTCAAGGAATCCACTCTTAAGCATGTGAAAGAGAAGGTGATTAGGAACAGTCAGCATGGATTCATCAGGGGCTAATCGTTTCTGACCAACCTGATTGCCTTCTATGATGAGATGACTGGCTCTGTGGGTGCAGGGAGACCAGTGGATGTGGTATACCTTGGTTTTAGCAAAGCTTTCTGTATCGTGTCCCACAGTACTCTTGCAGGCAAGCTAAGGAAGTATGGGCTGGATGAATGGACTGTAAGAAGAACAGAAAACTGGCTGGAGCATTGGGCTCAGAGGGTAGTAATCGATGGCTCGATGTCTAGTTGGCAGGCGGTATCAAGTGGGGTGCCCCAGGGGTTGGTACTGGGGCCTGTGTGAGTTAATGTCTTCATCAGTTACCTGGAAGATGGCATGGAGTGCACCCTCAGCAAGTTTGCAGGTGACACCAAGCTGGGGGGAGTAATAGATATGCTGGAGGGCTAGGATTTAGAGCGGGGGCAGGCAGTTATTTCAGGTGGAGGGCCGCTTACTGAGTTTTGGCAAGTCATCAAGGGCTGCATGACAGGCAGCCAGGGGCAGATAAATATGTATTTCCTAAATTTTGGGGGCAGAGTTGTGGGCCAGATGGTATGGCCTGGTGGGTTGCATTTTGCCCCACCCCTGATTTTAGAGTGACCTGAACAAACTGGAGGATTGTGCCAAAAGGAGTCTCATGAGGTTCAACAAGGACAAGTGCAAAGTCCTGCGCTTAGGACTGAACAGTCTTATGCACCAGTGTAGGCTGGGGACTGATGGGGTGGGCAGCAGCTCTGCAGAAAAGGACCTGGGGCTTTTATTTTATACTGCCACTGAAGACTTCACTTAATATCATGATGTGGGTATGGGTACAAGTGCAGCTGTGTGTTTTTTGTATTTATTAGGCTGCAGATTGAAGGCAAACTGCCTCTAATGGCCTCATCCAGTTCCTGCTGAAATCAGAGAAAACATTCCCATAGACTTATATAGTCTTTGAATCAGACCTGAAGGATGTAGCTTTGCTCTTAGTTATTAGTGGGTTTTTAAGAGTGCGTCTCCCCAGCTCACTCAAGGACTGTTAGTTGTCACAAATCTGTTTAGACTTTCAGTCTTCAAGTGTTACTTTGTCTCTAGGCCACTACCTTTTAAGCTAGGTGACTGATTTCTAAATTAAATGCTATGCTCTGCATTAAGAAATCAGGACTCGGGATGATTAGTTTTATGTTTCAGTAGTTCTGACCTAAATAAGTGTAACTTTTGATTTGTATGAAGTAAATATCTGAAAGCAAGCCCTTCTTATGAAGGCTTTTTAGCTGCAAATACAAGTAAAAGTTTAAAAAGAAAACTTCTGTTTTGGATATGCTTCAAGAGAATACTAAAATATAGTTTTAGGAAGTTTTCTCTTCTGATAGGGAAAACTGCTTCTGTTCTTCAAAAATATAGAAAAAATAACTGGATATAGGAAACAACATAGAAAATATAAGAGCTATAGGAATTGTTACCTTAATGACACTCTAAAGCATGTGACTTTTCTGCTGTGGTAAGAACAGGTCAAAGCATCTAAATAAACTGTCATAACTACTTTTCTAGCCGTATCACCAAAGTTGGTATTTTATGAACGTATATAACTACTAGCTAAGAACATGTATAACTACAATAAAAACTCTGTTAACCAGCACCTTACAAGGTGGCATGTTCTATTAACCAGCATGCTGGTTTGTAAGGTAAAGTGAAACTGGAAGTGCCCACTGTGGCACTTACGGTTTCTCCAAGTCCCCATAGCCCGGAGCATAGCAGTCTGTGCGGGGCCTGCTTCCCTGTCCCTCAGGACCCGTGGGAGGGGTGGCGATGCAGCGGGAGGAGCGGCGGCCCAAACGGGCAAAGACGCCTGTTCGGGCTTCTCAGTTAACCAGCATATTTTGTTACCTGACACCCCCATCCCTCCTGGGTGCCGGATAACAAAGCATTTACTGTATATGTAGACAACCAGCGTGTAAAATGTTTATAAAATGGCAAAAAGCAGCTTGGCTCACCTAATTTAACTTACTTTTACCTTTTACTTTGATAATGTCCTTAGTACTCTTGTTAACAAAGGTTTTAAATGAGCTGCTGGGAAAATTTAGAGTTTTAAGGACTCTAAATCATTGCATTTCTTTACCAGCAGTTTAAACTATAAATAAGAAAAGTTTAAATACACAAATTCTGTTTACTTTCTGCACTCATTTCAACTTAGACAATGAAGTATATTAAGTATCTATCTATCTACCTTCTGGCTGGTCTACACTAACACAGTAATGCCTTGCGAATGTTACAAAGCATATGAAGAAACAGTTGCATCAGAATAATCAACTGAACTCATTGAAACCTAAATATAAATCTTACCATTTTTAAAACAATTTCATTTGTAAAACCTAACTATGAATAAGTGCCCTCTAACAGGATTTTAGTGAACTCATTTTGACTGGAGAGTACACTCCTGGATATAATTGTCGTCTTAAGATGTTTCTCATTACCAAGAAGGAAGGGAAAATCTAATTTTGACCATTTTAACTGGAAAAATAATTCTTGTAACTAAGTAATATGACCACTTTTACAAGAGATGCTAAAATGTAAGGTGTACACCTGGAGAGAACACTGCAGAGAACTAATGGGTTATTCAAAGGGGGGGGGAAATTGTGGCAAACTCATTCAAGCTTTTGTTCTAAAATCTGAACTTTATTGTCAGGTGTAGGTAGCAGCAGTGAAGGTGGAAGAGGCAAAGCTGGAACTAAACTATTTCAGGACTTCCAGATGTTAAGTAGAATCTGGACTCACCCTTGGTGTTTGCAGCTGGACTATATTAGCAAAGAAAATAAGGTAAATTAGGTATATCAAAATACATACTTGTGCCTCCCTTGTAAACTTTCTGAATGAGTCATTACCAAGTGTTGGGAAGAGTTTTGGCAAACGAATGGAAATTTTTGTTGCTGTGGGATGTACTGATTTTTGCCAGCTTTGTTTACCCATGGCTAGCATTTTTTTGTTTCTGAGTCTTTTGCCATTATTAAAACAGTTTGGAAGGCTGCTCTTTCACTGACCTTGCTATTATTTAAATGAAGGATAAGTAGGTGCTTAAGTGTTTAAAAAAAGGTTTCAGTCTGGATGATGTTATTTAATACCAGTGATATCGATGTTCTAAGAATGTTAATTTTGTTTTCCAGGGCTATTTTGATGAAGATAGTCTGGATGACTTTATTGCTTCAGATTCTGATGAAACTTCAATGAGTTTAAGCTCTGATGATTATGCAAAGTAAATTGTTTGTTTCATGTAAATTGTACATGATCAAAATCAGTAGGTTTCATTTCCTTTTTAAAGTGACTAAGTAAATGTTCAATGCAATTAAGCAACATTTTTATTTTTACTATTGCTTATGTTTTCTGAATGGTAGCTTCTTAAATAATAAGCATACAATGTTCATGTTTTTAGGAAAAAAAAATCCAAGGGGAAAAAAGCAAAGAAAGAGAGCAGCTCAAGTGGCAGTGGCAGTGATAATGATGTTGAAGTGATTAAAGTTTGGAATTCAAGGTCTCGTGGAGGTGGAGAAGGAAATACAGAGGACCTTGCAAATGCCCCTGCTATTCCTATAAAATCAGAGGAGGGTAAGTATAATCCACAAGGAAATCAGGATATGGTGCAGCATCACTTTGAAAAGTGATATGGTTTGTTTATTCATGACAAGTCAGTGGGGAAATTATGTTCAATCAACTTGCACTTCACTCAGTTATGAAAGATGACATCTCAATTCAAGGAACTGTTTCTCTGTTCTAGCCCACCCTACCAATTTTTTTATTATATAAGAATATACTTCTAATAATATTTACCCATTGAAAAATAGAAGAAGCATCACTCTCTAAGGGTGAAAGAATACAGGTAGTCCTCAACATTCAACATTTCGCACTTACAAAGTTTCTAAATTGACACCCTGTTTCAACATTGACGTTAGTTTCAACTTTTACAATGCTTGATCCAATGTGACACCATGCCAGCGAACAAGTTGGCTGTGTCACCCATCTCCCTGGAGAACATCTGTCCAAACTTCCTTAAACACTTTCATTAAGAAAGCAGACACGACTCCAGAAAAACCTGCAGCCGAGACTCCTGAGAAGAATTCAGCCAAGAACAGTTCAAAAAGTCCAGCGAAGTCACCTCAAAAAAGTCCTTCCAAATCAATAGGATTGCTATTTACAATATAAATACATTAATGTAGCTATATTACTCATCTATAATTGATCGAGTACAAAATTCTGGGGTATTTTTGGTGAAAATAAGGTATAGGGCCTTGTTCAAGAACCAATTCCCCATTTATAACATTGTTTCGTATGAGAAAATTGGTTGTTACGACATTTTGACTTAAGACGAGGTTTTCAGGAACCAATTGTGTTGCAAGTCCAGCCAGTTGTGTTGCCTGTATTGTGACAGAACAGTTAACAAGTCAAAGTTTTCTTATGGAGTATAATAGAATAAATCCTCCCCCCTTTTTTTCTTGCAAAGTAAATCGTAAAGTAATTTCAGAGTAGATTTCACAGGTGAAATATGCTGTTGAATGATAGAAAACTATTGTTTTTCAATTCTTAAACCTATGGGGGTTTAAAGGATCTCAGAACAGGTGGATAGAACACAGAGACTCAGATTGGTTTTTGAGAGTAAGTTGATCAGCCTACCTACATCTGTAAACATGATTTAAGTAGTTTTACTTAAATATTTTAGCTGTCTTTTGCTGCTTCTGAGTGATGAGTCATTTTCAAGTGCATGTTAAAGATGACAGATGGCATACCGTTTTATGAATGAAATAACCTTTCCTAAATAAATATAACTTTGCTATCATCAAAAAAGCAGAATTTGTATTTATGGAAATTTTGAAAATTAAAATTGAATTTGAAAATGTAAGTAGTTATGGCAAAATACAGTTATAAATGTGTAATCATTTGTAATATATATTGGGATGTATTGCCAGCAGTTAGACGCTCTCCTTTTAAGTACTGTTGTTACGTTGTTTTTGATTAGTTAGACTACAAATGTAATTCATAACTGTAAGGGTTGTATTATTTTTTTTTTTACTTCATCTGACTTTATATATATAAATTTCAACATGGATGCTTGGTACACTGAGAGAGGCTTACCTATTTGCTTCTCCCTCATTTTTTTAGTGAAAGGGGTCCTACTTCTAGATTGATTTATAGCATGTCTTTTGTAGGCAAGTTCAGGGTTAAGGTGGTTGTATGCAGGCTTGTCCAGTTGCATGTATAAGTCCATTTGAAGTAACTGAATTGTTTGTTGTGGTATTAATTTAAAGGATAAGTGTGATCACAGGGATATGTTACATGTTCAAATGATCTGGGAGAATTGTCCCAGGTTTGTATTCTGAATAAAGAAACTTACCCAGGATCTCCTGAACAGACAATTGAATGCTGAGCCCCTGAAGAGCAGAGAGCTTGCAGTGTTAACACTGCACAGCCAGGGGGTCCTTGCACATGCATCTCATCTCTGCAGGTTCCTTCTGTCTGCCTGGAGACAGATGGTACAGGGAAGCCCTGATTGGCTAACTCAGACTGCTCAGCATTATCCTGTCTCCCTGCAACACAATGCAGGGATCATAAAGGGGGTGTGTTCTGTTTCCTGCTTGGCACACTGCAGGGAAGTGGGGAGTAAAGCACCCTGGGTTTCTGGAGGACCACAATGTGACTTCTTTCAGAAGGAGATGTATATAGACATTCACTAGGAGAAACTCTCCTGCGAGTGATTTTAACCCTGGGTTATTTTTCTCTTGAAGCAGGCATTTTTGCTCTGGGACACGAATCCTGGACACCTGTACACTCGTGGCTTTTCCTAGGAGAGTGGTGACTCTGTACATGGCCAGAGTGCCCACCTCCTCCATCTACAGGAGACTGTCACCATTCACGGCGGATACGTTTGTCTCCATTCATGAACGCAGTGCCCCTGGCAGCTGGGTGGGCATGGCTGTGCTGGTGGTACTATTGGCGGGAGTGCGGCAGTGGCAAGCACGGAGTTTCCGAGGAGCTCCTTTTAAGTGCATTTAAGATGCGGGTTTGGCATTTGCAAATATTTCAAACCGCAAATGTCGAACCCACAAACAGCAAGGGTTTCCTGAACTTCCCTCCCGGTACAGGATCTTGCTGATTTTTCTCCTATGGGCAAAGTAAAAAAATATTGGCTAATAATCCATTAATCTTATACCCCATTCTTTTCTCTCTCTTCCCTCCCATCACATATACAAAAGCTTCTCCTCTTCTGACTTCTCCACTTCTTATAGTGGCTTCATCCCAGCTACTGTTCTTTTGCCCACCTATTCTTCTTTTCGTCTCTGATCCATTGAAGCCATGGACAGAGACATGCATTTGGACTGATCTGAATCCTGATGCAATTGCTCAATGCAAATGTGTGGCCTCACTACCCATCCCATCTCTGGAGTGCCTCAAAATTGTCAGAGGTTCCCCAGAATAGATGAGTGCACAGGAAAGTACTTGTAGGCTGTCCCACTAGGACAGTGGGACAGCTCTTGGGAATGTCAGAGAATCACTGGCCCCTACAGACGTTTTAGCAAGCTCTTCGAGGAAATGAGTAAAAAATATTCCTCTTTTTTTTATTGAGGGTTATTTTTAAGTGTTTTGTCAGCCATGCATGTCCATACCCTCACTGGAACCCTTCAAAAGCATCTGGAGTTCTTCAATTAGCATAGTTATCCAGGGCCTGAGTGTGCTGTTTACAGTCCTCTTGTGGAGATCCCCACTTCATTGCATCTTTAAGCTTCTGTAATCTTGCACTGCTCTGAAATAGCTTTCACCAAAGGCTTCCTAGTGAAAACTCAAAACCAGTGTTTCTTCCTCTTCTACCATGAGTTCTTAGCTGCCTTTGACACCACCAGCTGTGCTCTTCTCAGTACCTTATCAATATCCCTCTGTTTGTTTGATCCTGCTTACTGCCCATTCCCGCTTTCTATAGGAGTTCTCCAGGGCTGCATGCAGAAATTATTCCCACCAGAAGAGACACTCCTCCAGCCCCGGGACTAGAGAACTTCACAGGCAAGCTTTTCAGCCAGGAGGCACTAGAGGGTTATCATCATCATCATCCCTCCCCCCACATCTAGGGAAGCCTGTTAATTGACAGGCTGTCAAGTGACAGCTGTCAGCTGCTGAAAAGCAGCAGCTGTCACAGACGGCTCTGGGAGGGTCCCAGCCCCAGGAGAATGCCCCCTCCGCCACATCCCACCAATCATGTGATTGGCAAGAAGGGAAATTCTCCCATGGTGGGAAGCCTCCCAGCTCTCCCCCTCGAGAGAATAGTCACTGCTCTTTGCCCTCCTCTGGGCTGACCTGGAGAAGTACAGAAGGCAAGTGAGCACTCAGCCACCATGGCGAGCCTCTCGGGGGAAAGCCTGTGCACGTCTGGCTGCTGGTCCCTCCAGCTTTTAAATCACTTCCCACTGCTCAGCTAAGCAGCAGGAGAGATTTGGGGGGGAAGTTGGCATGGTTGAGAGCCAGGCTTTCAAGCCTTGTTTGCCATCCCTAGCACTCAGCTGAGTGGGGCTGAGGGCAAAGGGAAGCTGGCAGGGAGAAGTGCTCTCCTCCTATCCAGGAGCTCAGCAGAAGGAGCAGCACAGCAAAGCCCCAGCTTGCTTCTCACGCTGAGAACTGTGGTGTGAGAAGCAGGTGGGGAGCAGCTGAAGCAGTTCCTTCCCTCCCTGTCTATGACTGGCAGGGAGGGAGCAGCTGCCCCCTCCCTTCTTCCCCCCACCGCCTCCACATGTTCTCCAGATCAAAGAACCCAGTCTCAAAGACATGGGAGCCTTTCCTCTGGCTACACTTATCCTGGTCCCCAGGAGGAGTTAGGCTGGGGAGAAAGTGGGCAGGTATTCAGTCTCCCAGGAGAAACTCCCCAGGAAAGATTTAACCCTGTTTGTTCCTGGGTTATTTTTTATCCTGGAGTGACCATTTTTGATGTGCAAGAAAAAGCTTGAATGTCTGCATGCTTTTGTTTCCTACTAGGAGAACAGCAAATCTCTGAGTAGAAAATGAACATCTGTACATTGGCTAAGACTGTAGAGTTGTTCACCTCACCCCCTACACTTTTATCACCAGGTAATCTGACTTTTCAAGCACAAATTCAGGTCCCATCATATGTGTTTAACTCTTTGTTCCAGGACTCCTCCTTCCTAATCAATGCAATGACTTGAGCTGCAGTGTTGGTAATCTGCCCCAAGTCTTACTCTTCTTACTACTTCCTTTCTCAGTCACTGCATAGTGCCTATATTCTACCAATATAGACACTCTTCTACCATAGTGCCTATATTCTACCAAGCCTCTCCCAATCTGCAACATTTATTTATTTATTTATTTATTTTTCTTACTTTCACATGCTTGCATCCCTTCCAAACGCAGCTAATTTTCTTTGTCTACCGCTTAATATAAGCCATTTATTTTCACTTCCAGAGTCCTTCACAGCACGTTCAGATAATCTGGGAGAATTTTTTTCTCCTGCTTCCCAGTATTTGTCATGCTCTAATAAGAGGTTAGCACCTGTCAGTAGTTGGCCCAGGATGCTAGCTTCTGTCATTCACCCTTTTAAATTTTCAAACAAGCACCATATTGTGCCTGCTGCCAGAGTGCTGCTTGTTCTTTTGAAGGGGAAGACATCTGCAAAACTATTTAACTATGTCCTCCTCCAGATGCTTCTTTAAAAACTCTTCTTTGCTGTGATGCCTGCAAGAAGTTTGACAGCATTTAGGCCACTGAGGTAGCAACACCACTGCCTATCATTGCTAATCAATAGTATCTTACTGTTCCTGGTACTCACATATGCTTATCTACATCTGCTGGCGCTCATTTTTTTTTTTACTAGGTTTGGTGCGGGATTGTCTTCCTATTCAATATGCATAGCGTCTGATACAGTGGCGTCTTGGTCTACGACTGCAGCTCTTAACCTGTTGTAATACAACTAATTAATAATTATCCCTTTTTGGGGGCAGGGGACGGCACCCTGCTAGCACCTGCAGTTTATGCTTATGGCTCATCTTTTTGCCGGTGGGCACTGAATTTGCTTCAGTGGTTCTCCTGCATAGACTGAAATTCAGTTGAGTTATGGACCTCATTTTGAAAGGAGTGTGTGTTTTATATACATTTTAGCAGACGGCTGCTTCCGGTGCCCTTTTCGATCACTTTTTTTTCCCTTGGGTCCTTAACCGTAGTATTTTAAATACCCCTTGGCTTTTTCATACACTCGGCCTGTGATCTTGGTAAAATTAGAGAGAAATTCAAATGGCTCCAGTACACTGAAATGCTATTTGATTCAAACTTTGAAAAAAGGACACTGATCATTAAAGTGTTCGCAGCTTGCATTCATTCTTCTATGTTCGGTTTGGTGTCAACAAGAAATGGTTCCATTGCATTGGATCAAAGTCAGTCACAATAGGTCGCATTAAGGACCAACTTTAACATCATTTAGAACTACTCTTAAAAATGTGTACAGAGAAATTACCCTCTTGAGAGAATTCTTTCCTCTATTCTGAAGAGGATATTGACTGAGATGTTGGGGGTGATTATTCAGCCATGATGGATCTTCCTTTCAGCTAGTTTGCTGTATGTGCTCTTAAAAGTTGAATGTTTTGAATTACCAGTAGACTAGGAGAAAAGTGTTCTATGTAAGTAAACAGTGCGTTAAGATCAAAGTTTTAAAGTGAACAAATGTTTGTATTGTAATTCTAATAAATCAATATGTATCACACTAATGCAAAGAAGATTAAAGCCAGGAACATACAACATTATAAAAAGAATTTGGGTAACATAAATAAAGACAACCCCTGATTCCTGTCTGCATTTCAGGATCAAATTATGAGTTTGCAAATAAACCTTCAAATTCAGTAGTGTTTCTGAATAGAGATAAAGCTCTCTCTAGGAGGAGGGCATTCTCTATTCCAGATGCGTCAACTAGGGGAGTTATAGCAAAACAGATGTTGCCTGGTTTTTTTGGGTACAATTATTTCAGCACAGAAATAGTGAGATGCAAATTTTTATAATTCTGCTCATCTCATCTGTTTTATCATTTTTATTTTTAGGAAGGATGAAACAAGGGAAATATTGTAAAGTATAATTTTGTTAATTTCACAGAACTCAGCTGTTAAGACCTTGGAAGCACCTTAAATCAGTTCACTAGAAGTTTTATGTAAACAGTGGATTAAAGAACTGTTTATGATCTGATATTCAAAATAAGAAGTTATTTATATTCCATAAAGAAATGAAACCTCTTTCTGTGTACTTGTACTATTTCCAGCACAAAGAGTCATAACTGTGAACAGTTCTACAAGATTGCATACAATTATTATGAAAAATCTGCCCCTTCTGTGCTTATCCATTTTTAAAAACTTGGCTTTTAGAATCTCTTTCTAAGTAAATTTAGGAAGATATCATTAGTAGTTCTGACTTGGTAAAAAAAAAAAAGAAAAAAAAAAGAAAAAAATATCCTTTTTGCTCTTGATTTGTTATTTTTAAAGAGAACAAAACAAATCCCAAACTTGGGTTGCTGAGATTTATTATTGTGTATTGTGCCTTTGTAGTGGATCATTTAATAAAGTGAAATGGCCCGAGAGATTTTAATATACGTCAAAACAAACACAACAGCGAGATATATTTTGAGGAGCAAGCCTACATAGCCCTATGTGGATGGCTTTAGATAAGCTTTCCTGTTAAAAAATAAAAAAAATAAAAATCCTTGCTTGAAATTTAGGATCTTGATTTTAAAAGGAATTGAAACAACTGTACCGTCCAGGTAAAACATTTGGCTGAGTTTTAGGAGAGACAGTAGCTGAGGGTAAAGGATAAATACTCCCTTGGGGAAAAGACAGGTAGCAGAGCTACACTGATCATTAGTAAAGCTGAACCAGTTCCGTTGTACATTAGCCGATCCTTGACTTGGTGCCGTCAGTACAAGTAAACACAAAACCTTTGATTGCAGAGACCAGTTTGTACTTTAAGGATTTTTAAGCATCTGAATTTTAGACAGTCTGGAGCCTTCCTGTTAAGGAGGTTCTATTTAATTTAATAATATCTTTCTTTTGCAGGTAAAGCCACATCTTCTTCCAACCCAGGAAGCCCAGCTCCAGACTGGTATAAGGATTTTGTCACTGATGCAGATGCTGAAATATTGGAGCATTCTGGGAAAATGGTTCTTCTCTTGGAAATACTTCGTATGGCAGAGGAACTTGGTGACAAAGTGTAAGTCAGGATTTTTTAATGAGCAATTTGTGGGAAGTTTTGTGTTCTATTTTGATTCTTATTTAAATATATTATTTTGTCTTAGTTTACTTCATCATCTGCCCATTTTAATGTTTATGTTGAGCTCAAAGATATAGCTCAGTTTGTCTGAAATATTTATGTTTGTTTAAGTTATTTTTATCTTAAGATAAGCAAGATTCACTCAGTCTAAAAAGCTAATCTGTGTTAAAGATAATATCCAGGCTGAAGACGAGGAAAACAGTAATGAAATCTGTTGAAATTGTTAGAGGCGAATGCTGTATGCTGCTTTTTCTCTCTCCAGTCTAGTTTTTAGCCAGTCTTTAATATCACTGGATTTGATAGAAGACTTTCTTGAGCTGGCCAGCACAGAGAAAACTGACAAAGAGAAACCTATTTATAAAGGTGAGTGTGATTTCTAGATCTCCCAAGAGACTGGGAGTATCCTTTTAATTAAGTTTTCTGCTCCAGTTGTATGTGTATGGATTTTAATTGGGTTAAGGATAGATTCATTTAACTGACTTATTGCTTCCTTGCTCCTCCTTTGGAATGATCTTATGGAGAACCTGCCATTTGACATGCTGAGGCCTAAACTTTTTTTAAGTGAAATATCAGGTCTCCCTTAAAATGGTAGTATATGCCATGGTATTTTATTGAAGGAAAAATTTAGTATAGAATTTCTTCTTCAGATGACTTAAAAGTATTGCAGGGTCATATGTAGCTATTCATCATATTTTGGACCTATATGTTTTTATTGTTTCCATCTTTCCACTTTTAAAATATGTTCTTTATAATTAATTTGGTGATGGCAACATCTGTTGGAGAAAGATAATACCTTTTACCTAGGGAAGGCATTCAGAAAATTAGTTATTAAACAATTAATTATATGTATTCTTGTGTATGTGGAAGCCAGTTCTGCAGTTGGAAAGGCATCATGGTTTGTGGTCTATATATGGACTTTTGGGGCAGGAAGTTGATTACCCTCTCTCTCTACAGTCTAGTATCCATGGAGGATTAGAAGACTCCAGCCTGATCCAGTCATTAATCAAATATGTAAAGTATTATAGAAAAAAATTAATGTTATTAGCTTCTGATATTTCTGTTCTAAACATAGTTTTCAGCTACTCAAAGCACCAAAAAGTATACTTGAGAGTAAAGTTTCTTTGGTTTGGTTTCAAATCTGTTTCTTGCTCAGAACTATCTCCCATGAGAAGGAGGGGGAGATGTGATTACCTATGTCAGGCAGAAGTCAGAGTAGGGTAGCATCAGAGACCTGACTGGTTCTGAGGCATGAATTTTCATGCCTAGCATCTGACTACATAGGTTGTTGCCTACAGAAGTTCATGGCTCTGAATTACTTCATCTGTGGTGCTCCCCTGCCCTATCTTCTGCATCATAGGGAGCATATCTGTCACCTGAAATGTTTCCAATATCTAAATCTTTTGGATTGAATCAACTAAAGTTATTTAAGTTTTCCAGTTTGACGTGTATACGTTGATGGATGAGTTTTTACCTGCTCTCTACTATGTATGTATTGTATGCACGTATTGTTCCATGTTCCTGAATATGGGACATGTTTATTGTTTTTAAGCTTTACTTAATTACTTCTCATGTATTTAATACTTCAGTTCAGTTTATTTTTACCTGGAAGTGGCTATTTCACATAGCTGATGTTGAAGGAAACTCCTTAGTTCTACCATCGCTTTCAAAGATTCTTGTTTTTGTGTAAAAATCTTGAACAGTTTACAAGCGATTAAAAATACCTGTACTGCAGTTAGTTAGCCAGTCAGGTTAAGTTCTTCAGCTGCTTTCTTTTTGTATTTTCATTGCTCCCTGCTGGTGCTCTATTAGTCATATAGTGTACTTAATAATTTCTCCTTTGCTCAGCTTCTCACCATTTGTTGTCTTGGGATTCTGTGAGCTCTCTACATTGGTGTAGCCCGTTCATATCACTTGGGCTAATTTTACAAGGTTTTTGCTTTTTCCTGTTTGTGGTGGTTCTTTTGATGTGCAACAAGGTTATCAATTCTGCACAAGATTTACTAAATATAGACATTTCTGACATGAGTTAACATGCAGTTTCTCATAATTCATCATCATTCAGCAATGCTACTTCCTACAAGACCTGCTCTGATTTTAATCGATGACACAGTGGGGTTCATTTTGTGTAAATAAACCTTGACCTCCAGAGAAAATGAAAGGTTAGTTCTAAAAGGGAAGGAAAAAAATCTGCTTCTATCAGCTGTAATTTTTTTACATCTGGCAAGAAGTAGCCATAACTCACAGGCTAATTAAACTCAAGCAGCTGTTCTAAATTTCAGTTCCAAAATGATTAGACCTTGACTTTTTGAAATCTCCTTTCAAGCATTTACTTAAGGGTGCAATTTGTATCAGAGAGACTGAAGCCTAGAGTAATTGAAAACATGCAAACTACAAAGATCAATTAGAAAATTAGGGTTACTGGTATAATGCCTAAAGGTTAAATGTAGTTACTTTTTAAAATTAACTTTTGCACTGAGGTTAAACAAGAAACTTGATTGATGATTTTGTTGCAAACATGTCCAGACCACTAGAAACTTGAGATGACAAGGGAGGGGGAAGGGATGGGAGGGAACAGACTGGGGAAAGAGACAGGCAAATCTTAGAAAAGCTAACTAAAGGTTTCTAAAAATATTTAATTAAAGTTTGACCTCAGTGTATAAATCCTGATTGTATCCTCGTCTTTCTAAATTTGCAAACCAAGTAAAACTGTTCTTGGAAGTATCACTTAGGTAACTTTTTAAAACAGCAAAATCTCCATGGGAAGAAGAAAATACAGCTAGACATGGGACACTATCTGGGCCAGGATCTTATTTCCAAAATTCATTTAATTTCATTCTTGAGTCATTTTAAATCTGCTTTTCTTACTATTGGTAAAGCTGCCTATGGATATGGGGAGTTTCTCAAATCACCTGTTGCTTTCAGAGCTCAGGACAATTATTGTCCCAAATCATGATCTATACTATCTTCTGTAATCCTATTTTCAGTATTTCATGGTACATCTTGCATTGTGGACTTTTCACAACTGGTACAAGACAACACCATGTCCTATCAAAACCCATCTCTTCATGGGTTCTGCATGTTTTTGCGCTTGAGGAACAAATAACATAAAAACAAGACTGCTGCCTAGTATTTTTATATTGTGCCAATATCTTTGTAATCGCCTGTCCTTCAAATTTCTAGGTGAAGGAAAATGGTTCAGAAATATTGACTACTATCGTTTAGATGGTTCAACTACAGCTCAGTCTAGAAAGAAATGGGCTGAAGAGTTTAATGACGAAACTAACGTGAGGTAAGGTCTGGTTTTGTATATGTAACTTTTGACATTTGTTCCTATTTTCCATCTCTCTTTTTTTTTATTACTTGAACTAACCAACTCAATTAACTTCAGATTGGTACAAAAATATCCTCCCTATGATGGACAGAAGTCGTATTTTTAACCAGTAACGCTTCGCTGTAGAACCTGGAATGGAGCACTTTCCCACAGTCTCAGCCCTCCTTTTCCAGGCAGCAGAACAGCTCTGATGCCTTGTTGCAGAGGGCATCTTCATCCCCCTCTAGTGGCAGGTGCATATTGTACTCTTAAGTCAGATGGCAAAGTGCTGTGATATGCTGTGGATTTCAAGATTCAAATTCTGCTGCTGCTGCTGAAGATAGATGCCTGCCCTTCAGTTCTTTTGACATTTTTTATTTGTTTTATATTGCCTTAAAGCCCTCCCACTCCAAAGGGAATCTGAAAGACCCACACAAACAGGAGAAAAAGGGGTTTTGGGGGAGGGGGTTGTTTGTTTTTTTTAGTAGAGGGGAGAAGCAAAAACTTACTTTTTGTTCCCATTTAATTTGATTAAATTGAAAAAACAAATTCATTCTGTAGAATCAAGTAAAATAATTTTACACTTAAAAATTAGAAATCACATATGCTATAAGGTGTTAGGATTGTTATGTGGAGAATTTAGGGTAGGAAATGCCAAAACTAAGGATGTATAGAGAACTTGTATACACTCGTCTTTATGCATATGCGTTATACAATCATGTATTTAAAGACAAGTTTCTTAGTGGATGGACTGTATTGTGGTAGTAAATGAGAGTAACATAGTGAAAGAGGCTGTTGTATATACCTGTTTCTTGTTGCACACGTGAAAAAGTGTCAGGTGAATGTGACAGGAAACTGAGGACAAAGACTGGTCTCAGTGGTAAGGCAGTTGAACATCGTTCTGGAGAAATGGTTTTTCAGGATCCTATGCCAGGACCTCAACTAAAATTTTCATGGATGGCCACTGTGTCAATACCTGATTTGACACGTATACAATCTGATTTGCAGAACTTCTGAGCACTCCTGATTTATAGGTGGTTGTGTGAGCTATATATGCTGAACATACTCTGTAAACTGAGAGGTATTGTGAAAAATCAGGTTCTGAGTTTCTCAAATCAAGCACTTAAAATTAGTTGACAGCATTGCCTTTCATCTCTATTTTTAAATTTCCTTGCTTCAGCCTCCTTGTACTTAAAGGTAAGGGGGAAGGAATTATGCCACATCACTTCATTGGAGAGTTACTTACTTAGCCAAAGGTTACTGCAGGATATCTCTGCACGGTGGAGTTAAGATTGTGTGTCCTGACTCTGCAGTTCTGTATTTCTTTTATGTGTGTAACCTTAACTCTGAGTTACCTGATTTATAAAACTTAGCTTTGGGATGCTACAAAAACTCTCATGCACTTTTGCCCCGGATAGCTACGCGCTTTCAATCTGAATGATATCTTAACATAGTTTTTGTCTGAAACTATTTGATATATGGTCTTACCCAGGAGAGGTCTTTCTCTAGTTATGTATGCATGTATGTAAATACATAATAAAATGACTCTTGTGCAAGGCCACTGCAGCCATCTGCTAGCAATTTAAATTAGTAATGAAGTTTATATTTGGACTGTTGTTCTCTCTCTTAAGTATTTTTAACCCAACTATTTACACTAAATATGGAGATTCCCAAGCAGCATAAAGTTAGTGAATGAAAATAAGGGGTTGCAAAATATGCTGTCTCTTATATTCATTTAGCTCAGTTTTAAGAAAAATAATTAAAAAAAAAAAAACTTTTAGTTTTGACTTGTGAGTGTGATATGTGGTTCCGCCCTTAATGAGAAGAAATGCATTTGATGTTAGGTTTTTTAGTTGAGAAGAAAGGACTTCTGTCATTTTGTTAAAGGTTTCCTATTAAGTTAGTTGATTATAGGGCTTACTCTGTGCCACATACCTTGTTCTTTGATGTGGAAAGCTTACTATCCCTTGCACATAGTTGAGTGTATTCAGCCAATTTCTGAATATAACAAATGGGAGTCATTCTGTAGCAGCAGTAGCCCATTAACCTGACAATAAGTGCATCTCACTAATATTTACTTAACTAGCTCTAAAGTGAGTAAGATGAAAAAAATGATCATGTATGTCTCTTTACATTGTAACAAGTCTAGGTTCTTCCCTTATAAACAGTTATTATTTTGGGCATGCTTCTTGAAAGCAAAATACCAACACTTCATATAGCTGCAAAATGTTCACTTAACAAAAGATATCCTAGAGCATTGTCATACGGGAATTTATCTATGTTTGAAAACTGCATTTTTCATATATTTGATAACTGGAAACATTTTGAAAATATTAATAGTTTTTGGAGAGGTGTCAAGCAACTTTGTAATTTTTACTATAAACTTGTACTACTGATGCCCACCCCTCAGTTCTTTTGACATTCAAAAAATTTGTTCTATGTTGCTTTAAAAAAAAAAAAAAAAAAACCCTCCCCAAACAGAAGGAAAAGTTTATTTTGTTCCTGTTTAATTTGGTCTTGCTGTTTTATTTGAACAATAGTATTTTATATAAAAAATTTACCCAAATTTTAATTTGAAATTTCCACACCAAATATACAAGAAAATAACATTTCTAAACCCTGACAATCACCTCAGTTTGGGGCTTTTGGGCTGGGACACTTTCTACAAATAGGGGAAGCTGTTCACATTTTCCCTTGAAATTTGAGGCATGATTACTCCATACCATCATGCCAGAATATTGGTCTCTAGCTTTGAAATTCTTCATGAACTAGAAAAAGTTCTCCTTGTCCTTTTCCAGATACATTAGTAACAGGTGCATTGTTAGGTATATGTGAATTTCTGTTCAGCTCTTGTTTTTTCCTACATGGAAATCTAGATGCTTAGAGAGAAATGACTTTGGTATCCCACATTGCCATTCTAAACCATACTATAAACTCTGGTTTATCCATATCTGATGATATCAGATTGCTGATTATGAAAATTAAATATCAAAACCAAATACCAAAAGTGTACATTTTCTGCCACGTTTTAGCGCTTAGCTTTATAGAATCAGCCATTTATTAGAACCAGAGTTTTGAACCATAAATTGCTGTACATAATTATTTTTTTTCTCTACTGTCCACTGGAACGAGCGAGTAAAATACAACAAAGAACTGTAGCTGTACAGAGCTGCTTGGCAGACCTCCAAACAAACTTTTGTACTTTATGCTACATATTAGAATTGCTTCTTATTAGAATCAAAGTGACCTGTCTGAGTTTCTGCCAACCAGTATACACTGCATCTCCAACTGGTGGTATATCAAAGTAAATTTTACTGATAATGGGAAAGAGGAAATAGTTTCCATTTCTTCTCCTTACAGCACCACCTTCTAAAATTTTCTGATTTTCTTTTTCCATGAATTATCGTGCTCCAGATGTTTTGGGCTTTCGGAGCTATGATTTTGAGAATGCAGTTAGTCTTACGAGAAGTTTTGCTTTTTATTTAAAACGGTACAAATGCAAATTTTACAGTATTGCATTTTTAAAAATTAAATAATTGTAACTTATGAATAATACATAAGAGGTCCTCCAGAGGATTTAGTTTACCTGTTTTCACAAACATATTTATAACATTTAAGGATGCCAAGACAAGGGAAGTCAATTTTGCTTTGTAAAATACTAAAATTTAATCATTTTTGTTGTTCCAGAGGCCGTTTGTTTATTATTTCCACTAAAGCAGGTTCTCTTGGAATAAACCTAGTGGCTGCTAATCGTGTGATTATCTTTGATGCCTCTTGGAACCCATCCTATGATATCCAGAGTATCTTTAGGGTTTACCGCTTTGGGCAAAACAAACCTGTGTTTGTGTACAGGTTCCTAGCTCAGGTAAGTTTTGAAACTAATGTTTCATTAATGGTCTTAATGTTGTGGTGTCAAATGTCAATCTGTGCATATAGATTTTTTCATCCCTGTGGCATCAGATACCGGGGATGTACTTGCACACATGCAGTAGTGTTTTTAAGCTGAAAATTGTCAAGCTGTAATAAACTGTTACAGATTTATCTCATCCCCTGCCCTACCCCACCCCAGAGGGGAGGAGTTTTTGTTAGGTAGTTTGTTTTGGTTTCTTTTTTAAGATCACATATGAAGGATTATTATAATCATGTAGCTAGGTAGGTTGAAGACCTTTCTGCTATCTTTAACCCTAACTGGATCTTGACCAAGTCAAATATTAACCTTGTATTTAAGTTCAATAATTGAGCTTCTGTAGTCTTGTACAGTAGGATGTTTCCTCTTTACCCCCAAGTTCAAATAATTCTCATAACCTTTCCTGAATCTTTTTTCAATTTACTAACATGCTTTTTAATTGTGGGTCCCAGTGTTGAACATAACTGTTCTCACTGATGCCGTATACATAACCTCCCTACCGCTCTGTATTCCTGTGCTTGTACATCCAAGGACTGTATGTGCTTTCACCACATTCTGTTGTGCTGGTAACTTATGTTCAGTTCTGCTTTCTTCTTTGACCATTGTGTCCTAAGCTTGCTTGCTTGCTTTATTTTTTTGAACTGACATTGAATTTGTACCTTCTCTTTTTCATACTTAATTTTGAGGGTAGGGTTGGGGCTTGTGGGGGATTTTTTTATGGATTTGTTGCTAAAGTCAGATAAAACACACTGAATAATGTTATAGAAACACAGTTTTTAAATATCGATTTTTTTAGAAGTACAGATTTGGAGAAGTGAAAAATCTGATTTCCGTGAGTTAATGAAGTTGAAATATATTTCTTTTTCTAATAAACTGCTAACAAGCTAATAAAGGATTCTCTCCAGAACTCATTTTTTTTAAATGATTTAAAAAAGGAAGGTGGTTTATGGTAAGCCACTTGATGTGATGGAACAAACATTAAAAACGGAAAATTGTTTTATAAGGGTTGTTCCTATCATTTAATGGCTGTTTTTCCAAATGAGTAATTTGATCCTATGTATGTGCGCACTGACATTTTTAAAAATTAATGTGTGGGTTTTTTTAGGGAACAATGGAGGACAAGATCTATGATCGCCAAGTAACAAAACAGTCACTGTCTTTCCGGGTGGTTGACCAGCAGCAAGTTGAGCGTCACTTCACCATGAATGAGCTCACGGAGCTCTATACTTTTGAGCCAGATTTGCTGGATGACCCTAATTCAGAAAAGAAAAAGAAGAGGGACACACCCATGCTGCCAAAGGTAACCAGATTCCAAGCATTAGCAGTAAAAAACAGTGTAGATGAATTTCAAAACAGCTGGCAACATTGAGAAGAGAAGTCGCAAAAACTTTCCTGTCCGGTGTCAGATGGAAATCAGTAGCATGGCTGGGACTTGAACAATTGAACCTTTTAGCCTTTTGAGTTCTAGTCTACTGTCTAAATGTTCTAAGACTTCTTTTTTGGAGGGGAGTACCAGAGATAGGAACCACAGAAAAGGGGAAGGAGAGTCAATCTTGGAAAAAGTCCGCCCTTGATACTTAACATCCAAGGACGTTTGAAATGCTGGCTTGCTTAATCTATGTGAGATCAAGGCTAAGTACAGACGGTCAAAAAGCCTGAAGCTGAGTTGATTCAGTCTTTTCAGGTGAATCTAAAATACAGAGATTAAATTGAGAATCAACTGGACAGACATTTACCTTTTGATTCAGGGATTGCAGCCACATACCTACAGGGGCTCAGGCCAGAAGGCGGGGGTACTAGAGCACAGCTCTGGCACAGCCAGCATGGGCTGTGTTTTGCTTCCTCTTCCTGCTGCCCCCGAGGTCTCTGAAATTTGCAGTCCAGGGTTGTTGTTCATCACTTTCCCTTCCTGCTTCCAGGTGCCTCTGGGATTTGTAGTACACAGTTGCAGTCAGCAGTAAGTTTTTGGCAGGGCAGCTCTGTACTTGGGGGAAGGGAAGTTTAACCCCTCTTCCTGGCCCCAGACCTCAGCCAGAGTTTGCCTGGAGGACAACCTCCCAGAGTTTGCTGGGGCGGCTTGGGGGAACACCCCGCCACCCACCACTCCTTCTCTGCTGGAGCAGGTAGCCCAGCCCAGGGCTGGAAAGCATGCTGGGATGCTGGGGGACTGTGATTTAACTTGAACCAGGAAGGGGTCTGGCACAGAAGTTTCATAAACTGGTTTAATCCAAGTCAGTTAAATCTAATATTACATTCAATCAAATTCATCTGAAACCAGTTTCAGCCATCTTGCAACTGGTTTATATGCACTGAACTTTGGTTCTGTTAGAGGTTTAAACCAGTTTCTGACCACTTAAACCAGTTTGTATGTAACTTCTGTCCCTAGTCCAGAGACTCGGGCAAAGGCTGGCCTTGTATTTGTATTTTTTTTGCCTTACTGGATAGGGGTGGAACACTGGTTTTGGTTGGTTGATTTTATATTTTGTGGCTTGCTCTGAAGGTTCTGGCCCCTTTTTTTTTTCCTTCTTAAGTGGCTTTGTGCTTCCCTTGAGCCTATCGTGATTAAGAACATAGAATGTTGCATCTAAATTCTGGGGGAAAAGGTAGCCGGGTAGAGGAATAGGTGTTAGTGTTTGGGTGGGTTACTGGTAGAGAGCAGGCAATATGGTGTTTGTTAAAATAGAGATGCTTAATCTTGAAACAACTGGTTTTCTCATACTGTTCTTTTCAGTTAGCCTTTTAGTTATTGCCTGCATTTTCAAATGTGAGTTTTGATGTAGGGTACCACAGTTTTTGGCTGCCCAGTTTGAGATACCCTGAAAGGGTCTGATTTGCAAAATAAGAAAGCTGAGGCACACATTACTGTATCAAGTAAGTACTCAATGTTGAGTTCAAAATTGCTAGTCAGTTTTGAAAATTAAGCCAACTAACTTCAGTCAAACTTTCAGGAAGGAAAATGTATTGTAGGCATAAGTACCTGGGCCACTTAATTTGCACTGCTTTAATACTTACTGTTTTGAAAACAAATAAAACAAGTTTAAGTTAGTCCTTGTTTATGCAAATGTGTTCATATAACATTGAGACCTTGCATGCTGAAGGTTAACTCAAGTCACTTACTGTGAAATTAGTCTTTTAGCTTATGTAACACAGTCATTTAATACAGTCGCATAATTGGTGAATATGAAGTGAATTACACGTGGCCTGTGCTTAGTAAACGGATCTCATTTTTTGCTGTATTCTTTGAAATTTATATGCAGCTGACCATTGGGTAAAATAGAGAGTTTTCTTTCTTTTCTGTTTTTTAAGGTACATCAGAAACAAGGGTAAAAATATTCTTTTAGTATTGAATGGTGATTCTGATTGCATAGTCTAAAGAAATGTTGAGGGCACATTTTTCACCTTCTGTTTGCTATTATAAACATACACAAGGGTATAATTCCTGGGGAGAAGGGAGGTGGGGGAGAGATGCGCGTGCACATGCACATGCACACGTAGCAGAAGTTAATCAAATCAAATAATACTGCTCTCCGAAATCCTTAGCTGAAAGGAATACAGTAGGTTAGAAGGGAATGACAAAACGTTGTATTACTGCAGGGCTGGCCAACCTGTGGCATACGTGCCACAAGTAGCACAGGCAGCCTGTGTGTAGCGCACGGCCAATCAGGAAGGGAGCACAGAAGCAGATAGGGCAGGGAGTGCGAAGCAGAACAGCAGATTGGGCAGGGGAGGGGGATCAGAATAGCACTTGGGAAGGATGGCGGGGAGCTTACCTTGGGGTGTGCTTGCCAAAAAGGTTGGTCCCCACTATTATAGTATTAGTGTAATTTGTTCTACAGAAGTAAAGAGCCCAAGTTCTTAGCATGCATGCAAGAAAAATACAACCATTTCCAAATGCACTGGTGGCTACTTCATGTACTTAGGTCATTGTGAGCTGTCTGGAGTGGGAAAATGCTTTTTCCTTTACTGTGACCATATTTTCTTTTTTCAGGAACATTGCATATTTTCCATTCTGAATATAGATTATCCTGTGAATTACCAGAATGTGATCAGTTACTGTTAAATACCAGACTGGGCTTTCTTGAACTGTTGCGCAGGGCACCATTCTCCAAGAGAGAGATTTTTACTAGACCACCTACAGTGCCTATGCAGCTGTCAGAGGGATTAAGAAAGTGTTAGCCCAATACGAAGCCATTTTAACAGTCATTTTAAAACATGTGAAAACTTTAATAATTGAATCTAAACCCTTCTTATGGATTTTTTTTCTACATAGGCAGAAAGACATGGATCAATGAAACTTGTTTATTAATACTGATTTTGTTACTTTGTAACAGAATTTTTTACCTTTTAAAAAAAACCCAACATTTTTTTTCTTCAGTTAAGAATTTAATATCTTTGTAAAAAGAACACATTTGAAGATTATCTTTTATGCTTTTTGCTTAGTTTATATTGGTAGCTCTGCAAGTACAGTTGATACGCCACCATACTCGGATATCTATTTATTCTTAAGAATAGTTTAATCTTTCATAGTATACCCAAATGAGTCAAATATGTCTTTAGACTAAAATGTTCTTAACAAAATGCTGGGTATAAACTGATTACGAGTGATTTTGTAAGTTTGAGGAAATTTATCTGCCGACATCCCTGTTTCATCACTGTTTTAATACCAGAAATAAATCACAAGAAAAAGGAATGTTTGGGGGGGTGGGGGGAGCGCTGAATTGGCCTGGATGTCTCGATGTGGGCATGTGGCTGAAGAAAAAAGTCATGTGTTGCAAGTAAAAGAAACTAAAAGGGTATTTCAGAAATTAACAGATAAATGGCTGCGCACGCTGTATGTCTGACAAAGTGGGGAACACTGATGGCCTTGTTGAATGCACCCATAATTTATTACTATGTAGAGAAGTGACATGGCCCAGTAAATGATCATTGCATACACAGTGGATTTATTTCACAATTTCTGTTAGTTTTTTAAACACCCTTATATATTACACTAGTTCATCTTCAAAACAAATTTGTGAATATTAATTGCCTTTCTACTCCCATTGAACATGGGAAAGTTTTAGAGAGATGAAACAGATAGGACATCTACTTGTCACAAGAGGTAAAAATTAGCTATTTATCGTATGACAGGGGGAAGGTGAGACTACTTGCAAAGGCTTACCTCAGTGCAAGGACTTAAGTGTTCATTAAATAGTACCCTTTTTTGGGGGAAAAAAACCCAACCTGTGTAACATTTGAAAATGTTGTTATATATGTGAGCAGATCGCTGACTGGGGGAAGTTTTCTTGAACACAGCTCCATTTATGACACCAGCAGTATGGAAGCCTTAAAGAAGATGAGCAACTCAGTTTCTTCCTCGTTGCAGGGAAGAAGGGTGTAATGTTCAATAACTTGTTTATACATTAAGTTTTAAATACTAAATTTCCCCTTCATCCTAAAAAGCTTCATCTGGCTGATTGGGAAAGTAGTAGTGTATGAATCTCTGCTCTCATGTCAGTCCTCAGCTTTGGGGGGAAAAAACCCTATCTTGTAATTGTTTGATTCCTCCTTATCAGCCCATCTGTTGGCTTAATGGCTTGTGTTCTGCCATATGCAAACCTTTTAACTACTGGTAATACTTGGCACTTGAAAACTAATAATTATCAGGTAATTTTCTCTGTTTTTAGCAGATTGTACATGTATTCATTTGCAGGAAATAATTTGTAGGTTGATTCCTTTTAGCTGTCTAGTACCAGCTTAGAGTTAAGTGGCTATGAACTCAGAAGTCCTTTACCTTTCTCTTGTCTCTTACTCCTCTCTCTCAATTAGATTTTTTGCCTAGAGCACTTAAGACCTAAGTATGTGAGGTGCTGAGTTCCCTGAGATCCTACTGAAGTTTGAAATCAAGGGTTCTCAGAACCTCCCAGAGACATTCACTTCCTTCAAGGTATGGGCCTGAAATCCTGAAAATATCAAAGGAGGGTTATAATTTTAATGTACCTTTTCAAATAGCGTGCAGTTTCAGAGAGAAGGGTCAGAGAGATGGCAGTCAGTGACTCAAATGCATCATTAGTCAATTTGTGCCGAAATATTTTACAAACCTGTTTTAAAATGTGAAGTTCTGAAGATTATAAGCCAGTTCTTTAAAAACTCAATTGAGTAGCTATGTCGTTATTGAGCATTAAATGAGGTTTATTTTCTCATAAAAGAACACTCTTCCTCTTAAGCATTTTTCTTTCTATAAAGAGCAACTTCTGTGTCTGCTTGCCATTCCACAATGGCACTTATTTAAAAATTAAACTGTATTTAACATACAAAAGGGAAAAAAATACTCTGAAAAGGGAGACAAGCATTTTTCTGTCAGCAAATTAGGACAGAAATAAAAGCCATCTCCGTTAGTTTCAGAAGAGTAAAATAGCACATTGTAGCTTTAAATTACTTTGGCTTCCATAATTATTTTTGTAGAGCTTTGTTTTACGTCTTAAGTATGATTTGCCCCATAGTCACTCTAACTGCCGTCTCTAAATTTAATGCACCCTTTCTTTGTATACCTCTTGTCTAATCTTTCCATCAAATGTTCAGTTTCTTGCCTATAAGTGTTTCTGTATATTTACAAGTTTCTTCAAGTAGTCCTTTCCCTACAACCAATCACCTGTAATCCAGTTGTCCACAATCAAGAGCTCTCAGCCTTTGCTGAATGGGATTTCAGTAAGTGGCCATAGTTTGTGATGAGTAGGATATGGGAATAAAGGCAAAAAAATCTAATGCTGAGGAAGGAGGGAGGAATAGGCTGAGCAAGTACAACAAACAAAACCTTTTGTAGGACCTTAAGATAGCAGGAAAGTAGGGATGGAAAGGACCTCACAGGGTCATCTGGCCAGCCCCCTGCTTTCAAAGTAGGATCATCCTTGACTAAGCCATCCCAGCCAAGTGTCTGCCCAGAATTTTGTAGAATATTTCCAGAGACTGAGATTCCACAGCTTTTCTAGGTAGCCTATTCCAATGCTTGACCACCCTCAGAATGCCAACATTCCTCCTAATCTCCAAATCAGTTTCCTCTGCTGTACCTTGAGTCCATTGCTCCTACTAGGAGTTACAGTAGAGTAGACAGTAAGCTGAATATGAGCCAACAGTGTGCCTCTGTTGTTAAGAAGACTAACAGCGTACTGGGCTGCATTAGCAGGAGTGCTGCCAGCAGATTGAGGGGAGTGAGTATTCCCCTGAATTGGACACTGGGGAGGGGGCCATATCTGGAGTCCTGTGTCCAGTTTTGGGCCCTCTGCTACAGAAAGAATGCGGACAAATTGGATAGAGTCCAGTGGAAAAATTTAAAAATTGTTGGGGGGGGGGCTGGGTCACATGACTTTTAAGAGGCGAGGCTGAGGGAACTGGACTTTAGTCTGGAGAAGAGAAGACCGAGTAGCCTTCAACTACTTAAGGGGTGGTTCCAAAGAGGATGGACTGTTCTCAGTGGTGGCAGATGACAGAAGAAGGAGCAATGGTCTCAAGTTGCAGCAAGGGATGTTTAGATTAACTATGAGGAAAAACTTGCTGATGGGGAGGGTAGTAAAGCATTGGAACAGGTTGTTACCCAGAGAGGTGGTGGAATCTCCATCCTTGGAGGTTTTTAAGACCTACATAGACAAAGCCTTGACTGGGATGATATAGTTGGGGTGGACCTGCTTTGAGCAAGGGGTTGAACTAGATGACTTCCTAAGGTCCCTTTCAACCCTACCTTTCTATGCTTCTATCCTGTCCTCTGACCATGAAGCTTGGAAAGGCAAACTGTCTTCTCTTGAGAATCCTGGAGCGATCTGCCTACGAAAAAGAATATTGTTTAAAGTAAACAAAACTACCTATGAGAGAGGGAGAAGAATTAAAACCCCAACCACCCTAAAAAACCAAAACGTTTTCCTACTAAATTTAATGGAGTTGACATTTTCATATTCTAATTTAACATAAAATGTCTGCCACCGTGGATTAAGGTGAGAACCAATCATGATTATTAGAATATTCCAATTCATAAAGTATTTTTAAGCAGGATTTTATATTGGAGGATTTTTAAATCTTAATTTTATATTGGGAGATTTTAAATTCTTTTTCACTCGTTATGAAAACTTTGAAGAAAAGTCCCTGGAGCTATCCTTTTAACTCCTTTTGGTTTTTAATTCATCCTGCATATATATTTTCTTCAATAACTTAGATCTTTTCGATCCCATCCTTTCCACTGCTTGGTTTTTGGGTGACATTCTCATTGAAAAAGCAGTGTATATTTCTGTAGTTGTAAAACTTGTGATATTAACACTTTTAAACACATTTGCCTCTCCCTTGGTACTTCTGCCAAAAAATTTTTTTAAAACCAAGTATAAAAGGCATCTACTATGTATTATGCTTAGAAACATTTTTATTGGTATATTCATGAATTGCACAGCAATTAGTAGGGGTACACTGATGAAGATTGTTTTGACTGATAACTATGTCCAATGATTAACCAGCCATATCAGCTGATACCAGTCCAGTGGCCAGTATGCAACCTAGCAGGCTGGAGACCAGCATTCAGCTCATAAGCCTGTGGGAGAAATGGGTGGCAGGGGGCAGATCAAGGCCCCCATGGTGAAAGAAGGAATGAGGCTGGGGCAGGGTAGGTGCTACCTAGCCAGGGCGGAGCGCAGAGCTGAACAGCAGGCAGCTTATCTGGGAGGTTCGAGGTGGGGGGGCACAGCTCCCCACTACTGCACGCAAACATGGGGGTGGGGGGCACTTGCCCCTCTGGATTTGTGCACAGGGTGAGGGCAGGCTGCACTGTGGGCTCAGGGCCAGGAGCTGCACTGGTCTCTTCCCAGCGGGGAGGGGAGCCCAGCCCAAGGCTGCACTCTGGGCAGGCGGCAGCAGCGCTGGGAGGGGAGGCCACGGGGTAGACTACAGCCACCCCAGAATTCACCGTAGCCCCACTCCCAATGCCTCTGCCACTTGCCCTGAGTGCAGCCCTGGCCCAGCCACTCCACTGGGAGGAGGCCAGCACAGCCCCTGGCACTGAGTCTTCAGCAGGCAGCCCTCCTCCACCCCATGCACAAAACGGTGGGGGGCAGGGGGAAATGTGCCCCCTGCCTCCCCCTGGTGTGCATGCAGTGGTTGGGAGCTGCCCCCTCTCCCCACCCTCCCACACCCCACCGAGGAGCTGCCTGCAGCTCCGCTCCACGTTGCCCCAGCTGGACAGTGCCTGCCCCTGTCCCATTCTCTCTCTCACCATGGGAGCCTCGATTTGCCCCCCACACCTTCCCCTCCCCCCCAGATTTTCTGGCCAGATGCTGCTCTCCAAGCTGCTGGGCTACATTTGTAGCTGCGTGCGGCTATGTCTGCCCACGTGCATGCAGCATTTATCGCTGACAGCATTGGCTACAGTGGCCAAAAAAGCCGATTGCCGGTAATGTCAATTTTCCTTTTATCGGTGCCGATCCAATATGGACCGTTTTTCTGTTTTTTTTTTTTTTTATAGCGGTGCATATTTAGTAATTAGAGATGAAACTCTTGGTAAAGGTCATGTTGCATAATACTTAGGTGTTTTGTTCCTGATAAATTCAGCATACACAATCTGATCTCTGCAGCCCTTTATAGGGAAACAAAGGCCAGTTAAACCTAGCACAAACATTTACCTGTCTTTCTCCTTTCTGACACTGAACTGTCTACACCTTGCTTACAAAGACTGAACTGTTCCTTTGTAATTATCAAGAAAGCAAAGTAGGCATTTAAGCTAAAGTGAAGCTTTAGTTTTGCTTTTTTTTT
>NW_017728924.1:14484725-14544841 GCF_001723895.1 Crocodylus porosus | reverse complement strand
TTTTTTTTTTTTTTTTTTTTTTTTTTTTTTTTTTTTTTTTTACAGGTTTGGGTATAATTCCCCCCACACACACACACACCCTCCCTTGTTTTCAGACCTCTTCAGCTTTCATTTCTTCAAAGCATAGTTTTCTGAACAATGATGTCATTGTGCAATTTTATTACCATGCAGATGGTAAGATAAGAAACTTGCCTCTGTAATCCTTAGCATTGGCATGAGCTGCATCGCAATAAAATCATTTAAACATACTAAAAGCAATATGTGGAACAACAGATAGAATCCAGGACAATAACTCCCCAATACCCATGTACATGAACTAATGTTGAATGTAAGCATTTTGAAATTAATTGTCTAAACCATTAGAGTTTGTTTTTTGAGAGAGGGACCAGGATAGGGATTGGGTGGTATGCTTTCTGTTCATCTCCACAGCCATCTAAACACAGATTAATCATCTTTTTTTCCTCTTTAATGTTTTCCCATGAGCAGACTTTCTGCTTGATGACTGCAGACCAAGTATTCATTCTTGACCTGATGAAACCCAATGGTAGGGATCTTTTAGCTTTTCAGGAAGGAGTCTCATAATAATAAGGGATTGATGACTCAGGACTCCATTGTTAAGGTTCAACCTTTCTTGTAACTTTTAGTTTGAGCAGTTGATGATTTGTTTATATATTCCTTTTCTTTAAACATAAGGAGGAAGTATTTAGACTGCTTGGAAAGCATAGAATTAGGCTTTTGTGTAGGTTAGGTGATCAAAAATTGCATGCGTTTTCTTCATGTTTTCAGTGTTGTATAGCTTGGGCCATATTTTAACATTCCACATATTCTTAGCATGCATATCTTGTTACACTCTGGCACAGGTCAGTTTTCTTAGAAAATGCAATTTGTAGGAAAAAAATTAGTAGTGTTGTTCAAATACAAGATCCTCATGGCAAAAAAACAGAATTATAAGTGTTTGGCAGCTAACTATATGCACATTAATTGTGGTTAAATATTTACTTCCTTAAGTATTATGGAATGAAAAAATATTCCTTTACAGTGTAACATACATCCGTGTTTAGAGTTTTCACCGTAAAGCCCTTTAACATATTTAACATGTTTAACTTTAACTTATCTGTATTTTACTGGGAAGGAAATGAAAAGTTGACCATAACATTTTAAGGTTTTTGGTTTTGTCTTTTGGCATTATAAATCCTTTATGACTGGTATCTCCTCTGTGAAATTTTGGTGCAGAAATATTTCATATTACTAAAATGACCATAAAAGGAGGAATTTTGGTATGATTACTAAATCAGTATATTAGTTGATAAATGTGTAATATGTCAGTGTCAGGATTGGATCCAGAACCAGCTGATGTCCATGTGAATCTTTGCTCTGACTTCAATGCCATTTGGATTAGCCCTGTAGACTGTGAACTTCTATACAAACAGCTATAAAAAAAAAAAAAAAAGACCTTGATTTTAAAAATTGCATGGCGCATTGCAATTTAGTATTGTGATTCAAACAGGATTGTCATCTTGTTACCTACTAATCATGGGAGCAAAGGTTTGACGAAGCAGACCCTTCATACATAACAAAATAAGAGAAGTTTGGAATCTGATGTCACAACTTTAAGATAATTGCTCAGAATATAATTATCCAAAGCACAGATTATGCTAATCAGTTTAATATCGGAATTGTTATTTATATAAGACCAGATTTTTTTTTAAAGGGATTTAGGTACTTAACTCATATTGCACTTGTCTTTTTTATTATAATACTACATCCATCTTTTGGAGTCATACTTAATAGGACTGAACTGACACATAACATTTTGTTGCTGTTCTAGAATAGTTAAGATGACGCAACTCCTAAGACTTTTGGAATATCTTGGTTATAAGGTAGTCAAGAGTTGCACATGGATTTTGGAAGACTCAGTCCCCTTTAATACTGTCCCCCTTCACTCCACCAGAAGTGTACCCAGAAGGGGTACACTCCTTGAAAAAGGTTGAAAACCCCTGCCCTGGAGCATTACAAAGACTAGTTCTCCAGCACTCCTATTCAGATTAAGGGTCTGGTTCCCTGAAATGCGGTTGTCACAGATCATGCCGCGTTTGATGGAAACCCTGCTACAGGACTCCCCAAGAAGAAATCTTATTTTCTTTCCTTTTCCCCAAGCACCCTTTGAGACCAGCCCTAGCATGGCTTCTCGAGAAGCAATCCTCTGGCTTCAAGACTCTGGCTGTTCTCTGTCCCTGGCTTCTCTGGTGATCTTTAGTACCCCCACTTCAGAGCTCCTTTTTTTGATCAGCTGCGAAAGGGGTTTTTTCCTGCTTCAAGAGGGAGAGGACAGGGGTTAGTGCCGATGTCCCAAGCAGTACAGCAGAAAGCTTCACTCCAAACCAACTGTCTTTATTGTGCAAGTACAGTTCCCTCTGTCCTCCCTTGCACTCCACTCTGTCCTATCTGGACTGTTCTTTCTGCGCTCTTTACTGTCTGCCCTGGGACTTTCTTTGCTCCCCAGCTCTCTGAGTCTCACTTTTTTTTCCCCCGTCCAAGGCAGCCAGCCACACTCAAAACTGTTACAGAACTATAGTATTAACCTGGGGATATCACTCACCCAATAAAATGAAACAACGTCATTGGGAACAAATCAGGGAGCAATCTCCAGGCCTTGCTGCTAGGCTCAGACTGCTGTCTTCCTCTGGGGTGCAAGGGGCATCTGTGTGTCCTACTTATGAAACTATTTATAGCAAAGCATGTTCACACTGACCCCTTCCTCCCCCTCCCCAGTGTTCCCCACCACAAGTGCAGCCTAGAAGTCAGCCCTTGGCCTTTTTGGTCACAGTAATACTGCTATACTGTAGTATACCTAAATTGTTAAATTTAATCTTCACTTCTGCTAATTAAAAGCAGATTTCTAGCCTTCTACTATCTCTGCAACCTTGCAAATAAAGTCCTTCAAAAATTCTGTATCAGTCTAAAAATGTGTAACAGGTGCTCTAGAGCTGATTAATCACTTGTTCAAAATGAGCTGATAGAAATATAGAAATAATTACTATACATGCAGTGGGTTTTGTGTAGACTTCTGTTACACTGATGACTTGTTATCTAATCCAGACTAAAGTTTTAGGTACTTCAAAGCGTTTTTCGTTTTGCACAGCAGCAGATTAAAAGGTTGAAAAGCACATTGGAGAATGCCAAAGGGGTTGTTATCTTTCCTTGGAAGAGATAGTTTAAACAGAGTTTTCTCAGTTTAATAGATTTTTATTGTATTTTAGATGTTATGTTTTGCTTTGCCCTGAGTTTTTCAGAAATGGATGTCAAGTGCTTTTTAAATAAATCGATTTATGGACTATCATACTGTTTTAAATAGAGTCTCAAATTTTTTACACTGAACTCCCAAGGAATTATCTGCTGGGAGAGAGATTTAGCACATGTTAAAATGACTGTTAAAAGATTTTTTTTCACCAAAAGCACCAATTGTTGGCCTGGCCTTTTCATTTTGAAACAGGCATGTTTGAAGCGAAAACTTCAGTAATTGTTACTTCTACCTTTTCAGGGCCAGTGATGATAGACTCCCCAAACAGGTTGGTGTGATGTAAGGGTAGATGGAGAATAGCAAGCTGCTTGAACCCAGGTTCTCAAAAGCATCAGGTCTACTTCACAGTGCCCCTTTGGAGCTGACATGAATGTGCACTTTCTAATTCCTGTTTCCCCCAGCCCAAAAAAATGGGATCATAATGACTTGAAGCCACTCTTTTGGTTTATCCTGTTAAATAAAAGCTGGAATCAGTAGAGGCCTTGTAATGGAGATCAGAAAATCAGATTGAAATGATTGTCCTTTTTCAGTTGGGTGCAGTATATCTTTAGCAGCAGGTTGTAATATATGAACACTAGTTTGGAAATTAGTAACTGCATTTTTTATATAATCTAAGAGACTGTAAATTTTAAAAAAGGATGCTAATTCCAGAATAATTCCTTTGCTGCTTTACTGACTGGCTGTGGGAGATATTTATCTTATGACTTGGTGATAGGTAGTATACCACCAGGAGTGAGTTTTCTTTCAGGTATAATTATTTCCTAGTTGCATTTAGTAGTTCTGTGAAGGCCTAAAATGACAGGTAGAAGAAACATTTTTTTACATTCAGAAAATTTGTCAAAATCTTGTTTTCAAATCCTCATCCAGATTTGCCATTTGATACAATTTTAAGACCCTATAAACCATACTGTTAAATGCCTTCTTAAACTCCAAGTATATTAATTACACTCAGTAAACTTTTTTCGCTAAATGTTGTTGTGTAGAATTGAATTAATCAGTTTTTCGATGTGAAAGCATTTAAGAAAACCAAATTGGAGTAACTTCCTTATCTCGGCTTTCAAGCTTCATCACTCTATTTAATACAAAATAAAGCTTGGACAAAGGAAATCAAATATACACAATTGAATGTGATTTAAACCACATTTTGATGACTGTATGGGCCAAGTGAATATGGATTATATTCCAGGATTGTTTTCAATAATAGTGTTACCATAGAAACTAATGCATATGCATGCTTAAGAACCCTCTGCACACTTGATATATGGCTGCAGTATGCTGAGAGAGCTTTTACTGTGTTAACTTAATTTTAATTTTGTAATCTCTTTTGGACTTTTTCACCCACCTCCCTTAGATGTTTTGTATGCATCCTATTACCACAACCCCTATTTCCCTCTGAATCCTATGATTTTGTTTCTTTCACCCTTTAGTCAGGCAGATGTAATGCAGAACTTGCTCCTCAGGGGCTAGAGGAGAAAGGGTTGATTTAGACATGAAGAGACCAAGTGATGGCATAAGGATGAAACAAAGAGGTTGACTTCTACAAAAAACAAAAACAAACCAAACAACTGGTTTTGTGCTTCTGAGAGTTCAGATCAGTTTTGGTTTCTGTAGTGTAGCAATTGTGAGTAGGATACTGTGCTGGGACCCAGGAGATCTAGGCTGAGTTCCTGGCTCTTCAGCATTCCTTTAGGTTCATGGGTAGAAGTCACATAATCTCTCTCTTCTCCCATCTTTAATCTGCTTAGGTTGTTAGATTGTCAGGGTAGGAACTGTCCCTTGCTCAATGTTTGTGCAGTGTTTAGCACAGTTGGGCCACTGTTTTTATTGTGGTCTCTAGGAGTTAGTTTTAACCATAATAATAATAAACCTGCTGCAGAAAAACGCATTATTTTGTCTGTATCCTACTGTAGGCACTGTATGTAATTCTTGGTAGGAGTGGCCCAAGTAGTGCAGTGAAGTCAAACCCATGGTCTGGTCCTCTGACAAGTTTTGCAATTGATGTTGTTGTGTTGGAGCTTTTCTTAATTGCATGTGCAGGTGCATCCTCAAAAAATTGGCCTTGGAAATGCTGAAGAAATACTTCTCTCTGACCACGTGGATTTTTTTGTCCAATCAGCAGCTAGCTCTAGAAATAGTATTCTGTTAATCCTGAAAGGAGAATAACTTTTCTTCCAACACCAAGAGAAGTTCCTTAGGTCATGGGGTCAGCAGTGTATGGTCCTCAGAATCATTGGATTGGGCCTGTGGACCCGGGGGGGGGTGGTACCAAGGGAGTTGAGCAGCCGGGGCACCGTGCTGTGGACAGATGGCAGGGGGCTTTGTCACGGCCAGGCAGTGCAGCAACTTGCCTGTGCCACAGCCAGGCGGTAGGGAGAAACAGTGGCAGCAGCTGGGTCCTAGTGCCAGTCCATTTCAGATCCAAGCCGGGTAATTTTAGCCCACTGCAACAGAGTTTGCGAACAGCTGACCTAGATGACTCTGGAATGCTGTTCCAATGAAAATAAGTCTAATGTATAGAGTAGGGCCTCTTGGCCATATCTTGTGCCTGGAGCCCATACATGTGGTCTATTTAACTTGAGCATTTAGAGATTATATATCCCAAAGCTCATTTTGCCATTTTGAAGAACATGGCTCTCAGTTGGCTTCTGACTTTATAAAAACGAAAATATTTTTTGCAGTGTCAGGTCACAACCTACAGTTTGGGCCTAAATACTTTTTAAATTATAAAACACATCAAAGGGGCTTCAGATTCACTACAGAATATTACCAAGGCTTCCTTCTAGGGGGCAAAGAGCAAACATCTCTATAAGAATTAGTTTAGTCCAGAGGTGGGCAAAATGCAGCCCAGGGGCCGGATGTGGCCCGCCAGGCCATTCTATCAGCAACCCTCCACCCAAAATAATTGCCTGCCCTGGTTTAGTCCATTCCATGCTATTCAGGGTCTTATAAAGCCTCCATCCTCACTGGCATTTGAGTGCATGCAGTGCTTTAAGTGAGTTGACTCATTTGCTGCATTTGGTTGTTTCTCCATTTCCCTCTTTATGAGGAATATTTCATGTGTGGTTTTTGTTGTTTTTAAATTTATTTTAATTTTATTGATCTGTGAAATACTGCAAGGTCTTGTTGGTGACTATCAGTATACCTTTCATATCATCAGCAAAGACACTGTGATAACACTGCTACTGTCCAAATATTTAACAAGTGACTTAAATTTCATTATACTTTTTCATTTAAACAGGATACAATTTTGGCAGAATTGCTTCAGATCCATAAAGAACACATAGTGGGCTACCATGAACATGACTCACTCCTGGACCACAAAGAGGAAGAAGAATTGACTGAAGAAGAAAGGAAGGCAGCTTGGGCAGAGTATGAAGCTGAGAAGAAGGTAAAGTTGGATGCATTAGCTTTAATAATATCTGTGAAATGTTTTTAGCTTTTTACATTTTTTAGCTTTTAAAAATAATGTAATTTTTAAAAAGCTTTTAAAATAGCTCTGTGGTAGGCTTGAGGTTCTGAGTAATGCTCTGTGAAACAATAAGTTTAAATACCACCTCTCTGAAAGCAAACTGTGAGGTATGAAAAAATTCCTTTGTGGTTTGCCATTTTGTTCTAGGCTTTTATGTGTGTATGCTTCAAGCTACTTCTGTTTGATTTTAGCACATTTTACCATTTTTCTTTTTTTGATTTGTAGTTTTTACATTTTATGTTAAACTCTAACTGGAGCTCTTTATAATTCTGTGTTTTGAAAATATAAGGAAAGTCTCTAGCTCTATTAATAGTTGCTTAAAAAAGGAGAAAAAATGAGTTTGACATTTAAACCAAACCCTGATATCCCTTCCACCTCTGTCCCTTCCCTGCTTCCCCCCAAGAAAAAAAATTGAAAAGAAAAGAAAACAGTCTTATTGAGGGATAAGTAAGACCAGAATTAGTCTGGACATTTTGTAAGAAATATTGTTCCTGTCCCACTTCAAGACAAGTGCTCAGCAGAACAATTGTGATATGTAAGACTTGACTTCATTTAAAGATGCAGGAAAAGGATAATTCCTCTTCAGAATTAACACTGGCTAAAATTACATAGATATTCTGGCTAAAATTACATAGGGGTTTGCTTTATGACATAAGTGGTGCCTGTGAAAACTCCTATTGTATCTGGCTTGTTCAGTTGTTTTCTTGCACAGTATTTCACTGTGTATCCTAAAGGAAAGTGTTTACTGTATTGGCTCACACACTTCAGATATTTTAAGGGGAAAAAACAAGTATTAATTTTTTGCTATTAGCAAGAGGTGGAATTGTTTGTTTCTGTATAGAGCCATGGTTGCTATGCCACCCCTGTTCAGGCCCTGCAGTCATCAAGGGTCCCCACAATTTGGAAGAGAAGCATGCTTGCGTATTTTGCTAGCATTTTGCAGCCAGGCATGCCTGTCTCTTGCTTTGCCATGTATTTTGTTTGACTATTTGGGGGATTTTTCTTCTGCCTCAGTGACTTCTTGATCTTATCTTTTTTATGTTTACTTCAACTATGGGATTGTATATTTGAAACCTATTCCTTGCAAGGGGTCTTTCAGTGACTAGAACTTGATGTACAGTATTTCTTTCAAGGCAGGTTGATCCTGTTCATCCAGTTTTTTCTGTATTCCATCAATTCATTCATTTCGGAAATCCTTGCTCTGTTGCTTCTGTAGTAATGGGTGTTTTTCTAGCCAAAATACGTAATACTTTATCTATCTCATAGTACTTTGCCAAAATCAAAGACACGAAAATGCAGGTTTTAACAAGATAGATCCAGCAGTATGCATGCTGGATTGTGTTATGTTAGCCTTCTTCACTGTAGACTTGTGTAAGGCCTGAACAAGAGCACTCCATCTGGCAGTTAGTGGTGGCTGTCGTGATGGAATTCCAGCTTTACTCCTTCATTTCTTTCCTTTGTTCTTTTCCATTCTCTTGGGTCATCTTTTTCTTTTCCATGATTGTTCCCACATTAAGCCTGTATTTGGTAAGGTGTCATTCTCCCTTCTATATGTATGCCTAGCGATATTGAGCTCTACTCTTTTACATATTTAGCCATAGATCATTAAGCCAATTTTCTTTCATGCCTCTTCATTCATTACTTTTTCAGGTCTAAATATTATTATTGTTCCCCTCCAGCAGCTTTTCTGAAATATTTCTAACGTATGCATGATCTTAGAAATCCTCCTCCAATGTTCAGATGCATACAGTAGCTCAGTTTCCATATTGATGTATATTTAAAGTATGGTTTTCGGTTTTGCCTTTTCATAGTCTTTCAAAGTGATACGAAGACTTTGTTTGATTTACTAATTCTGATAAGTGTGTTTCTCTTGCTGTCTACATCTGCTGCTATCATACTGGCCAAATATTTAAATCTTTCTTCTCTTATTGTGTTTATATCAAACACATGCACATAAACTGGACCCTCAAATTTCTCTCAAGCCTTAGTAGTAAGGCCTATATGTAAAAAAAAAAAAAACAAAAAAAAAAAAACCTTGTTTTCTCAAAGTGTTATAGTTTTATAGTTTTTACCAGAGTTAGTAATGAAGATGTGCAGTACCTTACTATACATATTCCTTTTGTTTCCAAGGGTCTGACCATGCGTTTCAACATGCCAACTGGGACCAATATGCCCCATCTCAACTACAACACTCAAACCCCATATATTCCTTTCAATCTGGGAGCTTTGTCAGCGATGTCTAACCAGCAGCTGGAGGTAGGCAGCGAATCTAAATAGCATAAGGTGTCTATATTACCTTAAGCATATTTTAATTATTTTCATCAAGTTACAAATGGATAATTAATGTAATTCTTAAATACCCTGGTATTCAAGAAAGTGTCCCCTGATTGATTAGTGTCTCATTTTTTTAAAGTAACTACTGTTTCACTGAAAATTTTACTTGTGTACACATTAGCAGCACTGAATCTTGACTGTAGATACAACCACATTAGTAACATTAAAACAAGTAATAATGTTTGACATGCACATAGTGTGTTATAATTGTGATAAGTGATGGTCAAAATAAATAATGCAATGCTACAAAAAGTATAGCTGCAAGTTTAGTACTACTTTAATAATCTAGCTACCACTTAATAAGCTGTTATTTTAAAACTGAGATTTACGTTTGCTGTTAATATTTTCTCTCTCATTACTGCAATCCAAGCTCTAATCATGTATGAATTTTTCCTTCATGTTACTGTTCATTTGTGGGGTATAGTAAAAAGGTTAAAGTATGCTGGCTTAAATAGGGGGTGAAAAGGGTTTCTAAATGTGTTGGCATGTGTTGCTTTGCACCTCCCCGTTATAATTTGTTTTCTGCTCATCTCTCAGGACCTCATTAATCAAGGAAGAGAGAAAGTTGTAGAAGCCACCAACAGTGTAACTGCAGCAAGAATTCAGCCCCTTGAAGATATTATCTCAGCTATAGTAAGTAAGATTGATATAACTCACACTTGGCTAGAAGCTGGGAAAATACTGAGCAGTATGGAAGAAAAAATGATTATTTGTTGGGTGGTGAATTGTAATTTTATTTTTAAATTAAAATACAAGTCTGTCAAATAATGTTTCTCCATTAGCATAACTTGTAGTAACTTCTAATTAACGGCAGTGAGGCAATAGTATACGTGTCCATAGTAGTCTTGGAGTGTCAGCAAATTGGTCAGGCACTCTTTGTCGGTGCTACTTGTCATACAGTAAAAATACTGCATTGTCCATAGGAGAGTAATAGGTAAGCTCCACAGAAGAGTACTCCCTCTGTTCTTCCCCATCCCCTTTGTTTTAAAAGACAACATTTAGAAATGCATTATCTGAGTTGGTAAGAGTAAAGAATGGGTAACTTTGGGTTCAGGCTCTAAAACCATGCATTTTTAGAGCCTTCACTGGACTCGCCTCTGGCGCACAGGCATTTACTTGGTTTGCTCTTACTTTTCCACCAAAATTACATTAGTCATGTTTCCTTTTCAGTGGAAGGATAATATGACCCTGACGGAGAGCCAGGTACAGGCTTTGGCCCTAAGTAGACAGGCAAGCCAAGAGCTGGACGTGAAGCGCAGAGAAGCCTTGTACAATGATGTCCTGACAAAACAGCAGATGGTAAGAAATCTGAGTGTGTTTTTGATAGCTGCATTTATGTGGGGCGGGCCATGTGGGTGTCAGCTACTCTAACCAATACAATATCGAATGCTGGCTTATTGGTCTCATAGGCCAGGTAATAACCATCAGCGTAACTTCCACCATACCAGGACATGTTGGTTTGGGCAATGTGGTAGTGTTGCATTGTTTATTTCCTATTTGAGGAGATGTCTCATGAAGTGAGAAGTAGTCTCCAAAACATGTTCCTTTCGGGTGTTTTACGTGAAATGTTAGAGGGCCAGTGGCTTAAAGAAATTTAAAAACCTGGCATTAGACAGGATGTGTGGGGTCAGACTTGTACAAAAACTAGTTATCCTAAAACAGCTTGATGCCCTGGGCAGCGGGGGTGGATCCCGCCAGCAATGCTGACTGTTTTTTGGGGGGGGTTTTGCAGCCTCTCTTCTCCCCCCAATCCCCCCATCAGTGCCCTGGGCTGCCACCACAGTCACACTCCCCCTTAGTTACACCACTGTTATCAGCCCTAGGTGTCTTGCAGTGTGCATATTTTATAGGCATACATCATAACTTGTCCCGTTTACAGCTATATAGTTCTGAAAAACAAATCCAAGTGCATAATCTCTTACATGCCTCACATCTTCCTACAAGGAGGATCCAAAGAGATCCCGTGCCAACATGAGCCTTTAGAAGACTTTCCCACTGTCCTTTGCCAGTTACTGCGAAGTTCTGAGCTTTGGCACCAAATGAAGCGTGCACGTTACTTAGGAAGCACTGACAAGTTCTGTGGGTTTAAGCTGTTCTATGAAATTGGAACCTTTCTTTGTAGGCATTACTCCTTTGGGAAGTGTTTTCTCCTTTTGGCGTTTGTCACTAAATGTTTATTTGTCAATCAAGCTGTACAATATTCAAAAGGATAATATATGGTACCTGACAAAAATGCAGTAACTAATACATAGGAGTAATTTCACAGTATAGTGCATGTCACCATGGCAACTAACAAAATGCTGCCTGCAATACAATAGGCAAGTCATTAGGAGGACTTAGCCCTAAATGGTGTTACTAACTGGTTTCTACAGTAATCAGCTTGTGAATGCCATCGCATTAGTGATGGTGATAACAATAATGCTTTTTCCTTCACCCATGGTACCCCTAGCAAATGGATTTTAACTCTGAACTTGATACTTACTGCACTGAGACAGGTCATGCACTTGTAACAGCTCTACTTTCCCTCCACAGTTAATCAGTTGTGTTCAGAGGATACTTATGAACAGAAGACTACAGCAGCAGTACAATCAGCAGCAACAGCAGCAAATGTCTTATCAACAAGCAGCAATGAGTCATCTTATGATGCCAAAGCCTCCAAATTTAATTATGAATCCTTCCAACTACCAACAAATAGATATGAGAGGAATGTATCAGTCCGTTTCGGGTGGTATGCAGCCACCGCCACTGCAACGTGCACCACCCCCAATGAGAGGCAAAAATCCAGGACCTTCCCAAGGGAAATAAATGTGATTTTGCACTTAAAGCTTAAAGGATTGTTAAAATCAGAGAAAGAACTTTTATTTTTTTAGGAATCAATGGCTTAACAGAACTCAACTGTATAAATAGTTTGGTTGGTCCCCTTAAATGCCATGTTCCATATTAGTGTTTCAGCTTTGTTTAAATAGGACATAATGTTTTCTCTGATTTGTCAGTGATGTTGCCTAGAATCTTCTTACATGTTTTGAGTACAGGAGATATCAAATTGTTTTCAGTGAAAACAAGTCCTTCCATAACAGTAGCAGCTCCACAGGTTTCCTGTCTAAACTCCTACGCTTGCTTTTAGTAGCCATAAAAATATTACCAGATTTGAGAGGCTTAGGGAAGAATACAGATCTGTATATTTCAGTATGCCATTATATAACATGTACACAGCTGAGTTCTTGATTAGAGTTGATTCCTCAAATTATGGAATACTTTTCTACTTGCCCGTTTTTTTTAAATTAGTCGGAGTGTTAAGCCAGAAGAAATAGTCTAATTTCCTTTTGACTGATGTCTGGACTCACACAATATCACTTGTGCTGAATAAAACAAAGGAATTGAAAACTATCTTGAGAGAACTGAGTGCAATATTCTTAAATACTACTGCTCTGAAATGTCTGGGTCATGCAGTTATCCTGAAACTGTGTATACAGCCTTAATCCGCGACTGGAGAAGAGAAACTTTTTTTTTTTTTAAACTCCGGTCTTCTGCCACCTTTTGTTTTCGGTTTTCTGTGATGGAATAACAACTGGTCAACTTAAGGTTACAGGTTTTTATCCTTCACATGCTAATTTGCTCTATGCTGACTTCAGTACAAAGCACATTTCTGTTAACTCCTTGATGCTGGTGCTAGTGTCTCTTCCCGTTGCCGGCAATGGGATTTGGGCCAAGAAAATCAAATTCCTGGTATTTTGGGGGTTAAAGTAGCGATGGTGATTAGGGTCACACCCTCTTTTCTAAACATTATCAAAACAACAGAACCATTGCTGACTTTAAATGCATACAATGAACTGTGCTTCAGCCATTTCTAGGGCTGCCAGAATTGTGGAGTAGTTCTTCCTTTCCAGAGAAAGATCTCTGGCCGTCACTCTCTCCTCCCCCCTCCCTGACCTCCTGTTATTTTCCTAAGAACATAATTTAGTACAGAAGTGTGATAGTTCTACCCTTTTTTGTTACTATTAATATTTTAATCTAGACCAGAGGTAAATTTCTGGTTTATCCTTAACATCCTCCTTAGGCACATCTTAATCGGTTATTAGTACAGCCTGTGTGTTTCTGATGATCTAATTATACACACATAAATAGGGCTTTTCTTTGCGTGTAGTTTGGTTGATACTATTTTTGTTAAAAACAAAATTATAGAACGTGGGAGTAACATTAAATGACAGGAACGTTTGAGGCGATGGTGTATTGAGTATTGACAACAGCTAGAAAACTCATGGGAAAGAAGAGCTGGATGGAGGGATTTGCTCTAGATATCACTGAACTCATACAACTTGCTGACATTTAACTAAAACTGATTTAATTTCTGGAATTATTCATGCAGGATTTTCTCGAGTTTTTATGTCCTGAATGGACAAGTGGTTTAGCATCTAAATGTGTAAATCTTGAGAGACTTCAGTTTGTGATTGAATTTTGGTTTATGCTATGAGTAGAGTTTTAGATCTGATGTAAAACCAGCTAACCAAATTGTTACTTTGGATTCTTCATGACAAGACACTGCAACAAAAATCGGTATGTTCTAGCGCTCTGTCAGCTCTGTAATTAAACTTTTTTAATTCTGGGGGAGGGGAGCCAAAAAAAGAAGGTGTATTCACTTGAAAAGAAATGAAAAAATGAGACTTTGAGACAAACGTTTGAAGGCAAATGTTCTCTGGGCAACTGTCACTGATATTCCTACGTGTCATGAATAAGAAATTTGTTCTACCAGACCTGGGAATTTTCAATGGAGTTTTACAATAACTCGCTCAAAGACTTAAATGTGGAAGTTTTAGGCAACATTTAAAGGCACATTTTTTCATCCTGGACAAAACTATGGATAACAGAAGACTAATGCATAAGAGGATATCAGAGATAAGAAGCATTGAAATAAAACTTGGACCACTTTGCATACATGTTTCTCACTTGACATTTTAGCTGCATATGTGCTTTGAGTATAACATCAAGCTTTAACAAATATTTAAAGAAAGAACATTACATCAGTAAGATATTAAAAAGCTCATTTTTATATTTGTTTTAGATGTTTTAACTAGTTGAAATGGCTTAAGATGACGAATAAAAATGTTGCTTGTAATACACTTTTGCCTGCTAAATTCTCCACATTTTGTAACCTGTTTATTCCTTTGGATGTAAAGCGTTTTTGCTTAGTATCGTGATATTGTATATGTTTTGTCCCAGTTGTATAGTAATGTTTCAGTCCATCAACCAGCTTTGGCTGCTGAAATCATACAGCTGTGAAGACTTGCCTTTGTTTCTATTAGACGGCTTTTCAGTTCTGTATTAAATATCTTAAGTACTGTAGAAAAGATGTCACCTCTTCCTATAAGGCTGTTTTGTAATATATATAAGGACTGGAAATGTGTTTTTAAAGAAAAGAAGCATTCAAGTATGACAATATACTATCTGTGTTTTCACCATTCAAAGTGCTGTTTAGTAGTTGAAACTTAAACTATTTAATATCTCATTTAATAAAGTGACCAAAATACATTCATGTGCCTTGGGATGCATTTTTTTTTAACCTTGGTGTTGGAGTCTCTAAGGGTGCACAGAGGTTCATGAAGCGCAAATTCAGGGCTACCCAGCTGGTGCCCTGGGGGCCTCCTACCTGGCTGCTGCTCCCTCTGTTGCTCTGGCTTCTGCTGCAGCTGGAGGCTCTAGGCTCCTTCTCCTCCCTAGGCTGCTTCTCCTCCCTAGGCTTTTACATCTTGCTCCCACCCCAGGGGCAAAGCAGCCTGCAGTGCAGTGCAGTGCAGTGCAGTGAGCGAGCTGATGTGGGGATGGCCCAAGTGCCTGTGGCTCATACTAACTAGGCCCCTGCTGGTGCGGAACACAGCCCCCAGTTATTCACAAATGGGATGGCCCTGAGCTATGAATGGAGCATGTCATTGACTTGTTCTCAAGTATAAACTACCTTTTGCATGTTTTGTTCAGGAAAAAGTAGAATCTATGCATCAGAAGGTCTCACCTGATAGAGCGCTTCACTTAAATAGTTTTTACCATGTGCCCACGCTTGTATTTTCCAGTTTTTGACCACAGATGATGAATTGTCCAAGTATGAGAAATCATAAAGGTTGGTTCAGTCTTGTTAAGAAAACCCCAAACTTTGTCCTTGGTTGGCTACTGAATCCTGTTTTATTCACCAGTTGGCTCCTGTTCTGGAACCAGCCACAAAGTAACCCCTATGCACGGCTCGTAAAGATAAGCACTTGTATTTCTGCTCTAAAATAGTGCAATCATAAATTGCCAAAGTGCACTTTTCAAGGAAGGTCTTTCCTAGTGACATGAAAACAAAAATCTTCATACACAATACAATTCATTGCAATAAATTGTGTGATAAGGATCACCGTGGAGAGCCCCTGTGTTTAATCTCCGTGTAAATAATCTCTTGGTTATACATATAGCAACTTCCATTGAACCCAGTGGAAGATCCACACGTATCGGAGGGCTTTCCAAGTTGAATGGTGAGTTCTGTATGGAAAGCAGATGTCCATGAAGATTCAGCACAGTTCTGCTAAGACTTTTAATGCTAAACTAGGTGTGGTAATGTGGGTGTGTCTGCATGTAAGAGGTGTTCAGTAAGGGAAAAATACTTCCTTTCCCTTTTTAAACCGTTCTAATCTGATCCTTGCAACCAAAACCTCTCGAATGGTACATACAAAGGTTAATAAATGAAACATGGGATTTTTGGGGAGAGTGATCCACCTAATGTTTCATCTCCTTGCAGCAGGACAACAATCCCATGCTGTGCCAGTTAAGTGTTTGGAAAAGGATGTAGCATCTGCAGCCTCATCAGTCCATGCAGGTAAGAAAATAGTTCTGTCCTCAGATTGGCCCTTTCCAGCTCTGCACCAGTGCTGATGTTGTCATTAATGTTTGCATTCAAGTCGTGAGCATTTGTTTTTGCCTTCCCATGCTACCAAGCACAAACAGCTGGAGCATACATCCCAGAGTAAATGCTAGTGGGACACTCGAGGTCAGCATGACTTCAAAAGACCCATGCTGCCTGGATCTAAGGGAGACCATGGCCTAGGAGATGGGTTCAGAGGAGGCTACTTTCTGTATAAATAGCCAGTAGTTGTGAGGCGTATGCTGATGATGACCACCCTAGGCAATTTAACAGAGTCTGTGGGAGACTAAGTTGCCAACTTCCTTGATGTTCAGTCTCAAATGCTCTGACAATGTATCGCGCGTTATTGTGGAGATCTTCCATGAGCAGGAAGATCTGAGAAGACCCGTTTCTTCTGCCTGGTGACCAAATTAACTAAATTGCGATGTAGTGAAAAGTAAAGCAGATTTGCTATGTGGGACTGGGGCAGACAGAAGGCATGAACCTGAGGGATGCTGACTGCCTCTAATGTATTGATTTCATAGAAAGAGGGTACTCAGCTCCCTTTTTAGGGTAAGACCTTGTGTTCTTAGTTTGCTATTTTTTAAAAACTGGCTTTGACAGCTGCACATATGTGCCATACTGCTTCATAAGACACCAAATGTGAAATGCTAAGTGATCCATGTGGCTTAAATCAAACCTAATCCAATGACAATAACCGCTTATTACTGTTAAGAATAGCACAAAATATGTTTATCAGATTTTTCTGATTCTTGCCTATACATGTTAACAACAAAACAGGTAGGAGCGTGTGCCCGCTGTACCTTGCATATTAATCTGCTGGATGTAATAAATATTTTTATTATTTATGGGAAGGAAAATGAGAACCTTAGGTCTTGTGTTTAGACAACCTTGTAAATCTACCACAGCAGGTATGACAACTACTATCCTCAACCTTTTTCATAAGGGCAGACAGAGGCAGGAGAAAGAATGAGGTATTTAACTAACATTTCCAAAACTGTTTTTTTCCCCTAATTAGGCAATGGTTTGGCATGCCATGCTCTGCTTGCCATACATAATCCTCCAGGTTGATGTGTCCTCCTCACACCTCTCCTTTGTCATGGTACCAACAAAGATGCTACCGCCTTTAGGCTGATTGTGTGCTGAGGCCATGGCATAGCAAGCTAAGCAGCAGTGCTTCCTGGTACTCCCCTGTCTACATCCATCTCTTCTTGATTGTCTTAATTCTAGACTGTGGGCAGGGACTGTTTTTTGTCTCTGTTTGTACAATAGCTGGCACCACAGGGTCCTGATCCCTGGATAAAGAACCTAGGCCTACAGGTAATAAATAAGTAGTGATAAGATCAGATCACCTGTGATTGTGGTCTCATGATATATCCTGCAATGTCAATAATCCTAAATTCTTTTGGGTGACTTTACCCAACATCAGGATCCTGTTCCAATTCTGCCACAACTGGCTGTATGGACAAATACTTTTAAATTGGTGTCTCCATTTAGTTCTCTGTCCTCCACAGTACATCCTTCCAGTGGTGGTGGTCTTTTCAAACCTGCCATTTGCCAAGGGTAGAATAGTTTAAGAGATGGGTAGTATTTGAGACTTCAGGTTCCTGGGGGAGGAATAACAGTTTTGTGGTTTATTTTTACCTATCTAGAGCAGGGGGATCTTCAGGACTTTGCTGATGTGGAACAGGGAGAAAGGAGCCTCCAGCTGATGATGTCATGCACCCAGCTGGCTCAGCCGTACCTTCAAGGGAGATTTTTAAGAAGAGAAATTTAAACTTTAAAGCATAAGGAAACAATACGAAGGCAAACCCAAACCATACGTTAGCATTTGCTTTTACTAAGTTAAGAAAAAAGTTTCAAGTTGAAGCGTTGCAAACATTTTTTCCTATGGAACATTCCTACCAGGAGCTGCACAGCACCCTGGGGACCCATCTGACTGCAACTGGTGTGTGGAATTTTCATTATAGAAATTATTTGATTGTAGGAAAAGCATTGCAGCCAACGCCTTTTATGCTTCTCTATCGTGCCAATTGCAGAAGCCAGCTGAAATCTATGCGAGGCATAGGAGCTACAGATGTATTGGAAATGTGAAATTGTAAGTCTATCTGTACTAATTTTCTTGTCAGAAGCTGCAGTTACAGGGTGCTGACACCCTTGGAAAATACATTACATTTAGTGCACAGACCTGCTTAACAGGCTGCCAAAATCTGTGGCCCCCATGAGGCCCAGATTCAGCAAAGCAGGTGCTTGATGATGTTAGCATTTAGTGGCCCTGTGGGCCACTCAACATAAGACTCACCATGTCAGATCAAAACAAAGGTTAATTAGCTCAATGTCCTGTCTCCAGCAGTGGCAGGTATTGGATGTTTAAGAGGAAATATATGAGAAACAGGACATGTGGTGGTCCATCCCCTGTGATAACATCCCAGTCACCAGCATATCGGTGCTTAAATACTTGTCAGGATCCAAACCCAGTGAGTATCCATTAGCCAGTATTGACTAATAAGTGTGACAGAATTTTCCTTGAAGACAATGCATTTCATGCAAAAGATTGTTGTGGAAAAAAAAAAATTAAGAGCCCTTTTCAAGGAGAAGCTCAAGAAATTCTTGGTAGACTTCCTGCATGAACAGTAAGATCGCAGCACAGGCTCCTAGGATGGATTCGAGCACTTCCCTTCATCCTTTTGCAGTAGGAATCTGTTGGTTCTAAGAATCTACTGGATCCTTAAGAAGAAGACTGACACAAGCAAAAGTTCATGCATGTTAGAATCAATGCATTGATTCATCTCACCTGCCTTTATTACACCCTATGGCCACTTCCTGCACCCTGTAAAATCCATGGCAAAATTTCCCTTGGCCACAGCGAGGTCAGGACTGGCCTTTCACTTTACTTGGAGAATATTCTCAACTCCTATTAGCTGAGTGTTTGTTCAAAATTTTGGAGATGAAAAGCAGCAGGTAAGTGCTAACATCATCTGCCTGTAAAATGACTTGTGTTCAACATCCAGTGAATCAAGAAGGGGGAACAGAGGCCACAGGCAGAATCATCTGTGGCTGACTGCAAAGCAGTCCTGGCTATTCAGTTAGTCAGCCCCATTAACTTAGTGCCAAATGGAAATGCCTCCTTGGGTCTTCTGCTCTTCGGAAGGTAGCCTGCCAATGCGTGCAGACTGGGCATCGGAAGCTTTGAAGTCCTGCTTCCCTGGAATCCCCCCCAAGACCTTAGCTGCAGTTGCCTTTAAAAAGGGGTTACAAGGTCAAGCTTTGGCTTCTTTTTTTTAAACGAGGGAAAGGTAAAGGGCACACTTGGGACACTTACCATAAATGGCATTGCCTTGGATTCTGACATAGCCACTGAGGATTAGAAGTTTCAGGGGTGACTCAGAGGGAAAAGTAAATAAACATTTTTGTTCCAAACGCTGGATTAAATTCCTTCACGTTTAGATCATTCAGGTAAAGCTCGTTTAATCTTTTCATTGCAATGTGAAGTCTGCTGTCTGCGTTGGTTGTTGCATCGCCTACGTGGAGCTGCAAGTATGAAAATGTCTGAGATGGCTCAGTGCAGCTGTGAAGAACTGGCAAGGTCACCAGGAAGGGAAAGTAATAGCAGGTGAGAACAGGGAGCATCAGCTAGAGTTTGGTTAACAGCATAACACATACAAAGAGCTGATCGATGATCACCCTCACTTAAATTAAGCTATGAGCGGTATCATGACTCAGACCTAAAGAGGTTGTGTTTTAGCTAGCTACTCTGAAAGCAGCAAAGCAAAACTAAGAAGCGAAATACTGTGTTTTCATGTTGCAAGCAAAACATTTTAAAGCAAGAGCTCCACTTCGGAGCTTTGAGTGGGCTGGTATCTCAAAACTCATTGGCTATTTGTTCTTCAAGTACAAGACTATTCTGGGAAGTGACTATATAAAAAGTAGACCTTTCTATTCAACAGATTTGCTTCTCGTGTTCAGTGAGAATCACGTTGGTTGACTTCAGTGGCAAAACAAATTAACCAGACAACTCTACTCTTATCAGCCCACAACTAGGGAACAAGAGGGGGCACGAGATTCTTGGGCCTCATCTCCAGAACTGCTCACCATGTTCTAATCATCCAGTGAGGACGCTGACTCTGCACAGGTGGCATCAAAGACCTGACTGGGAGACACTGGGCTAATTTGGATTGCAACCCTTTTATCAGGGATAGGGGCATGTGAGAACTAGCACCTAAATCTAGTTTGATGGTCAGAAATCAGAGTTGCAGGTCGAGCAAGTAGAATCAACTTGTAGGCCCCAATTCAGTAAGACTGTGTCTGTTCAGCAGTGGTTACAGATGTGCTCGTGTTGGGCTGATTCAGGGCCTTCGCTTGAGAGCTTAGCATGTTACTCTGGCATGAAAGGACAATTCCATAATGGTCTTTTCTCTGAGCACCCTTCCAGGTAGAATGGCACTTTCCAGCTCTGACTTAAGAAAGCAAAGAAGGTAAATATGTGCTTATATAACCTATGTGCTAAGGACAACCAAACATAAACATATATCAGAAGCGAACTGGGGCCCGTTAGCCGTAGCAATGAAGCCTGCTTGGAAAGGAGCTGACAGCTTTTTAAGAAGGTAATGCCAGATAGTAGCCAACCTCCAAGCAATGCCTTTTGCCACCACTGTTGGTATTATAAGGTAATGGTTTATTTTAAAACTATTGTTCTGATTCTTGCTTTGTTTCTTCTTTGGTTCTCTCTGAGATGCCACGTTTGGCAGTTTTTACAGCATTAATACTGGTTTGATTTGACAGCCACAGTTATTCAGTGTGTTTTCTCAACGTTATTTAGTTTTAGAATAGCTCTTTGGTCCTCATTCAGTTGCTTACCTGTGTTTCTGAAACAACAATGCAAGTACACATGACACATGCAATCAAAACTGTTCTGAGCTACGTTCAGCTAGTTGCTAGCAGTGCAGCATTCATCTGAAGTTCAATGCAACGTATTATATAGAGACTGCAAAGGAAAGGTGGTGAAGTTGTTCTGAACATGTTGTAATTGTCCATCTCCTTAATGTCCAGAAAGACAGTTCTTTGTGCCACTCACTGCCTGACTTCTTTGGGGACCAAATCTTGCAGGGGACTATTTTATTTTGACTACAATAATACAATTAAGTGAAGTCTGGCTTTACTGCTCCTTGTGGATATTGTGGTTGCACGTAAGTTGACATGAGTTCTGCCATTCACATTAATGGAGGCCAGGATTTTGCGTTCCAGTTGCTGGCTCCAGTACAAAATGCCCCAGAAAAGCTTTCTGATGACTTAATCATGACCTGACAAGGTGTTACTCTTGTCCACTAGCCCTGGGTTTAAGAGATGTCTTTCTCTTTGGATAACTATTTCTGGCCTTCTGGTGGTCTTCACTCAACAGAAAACACTGTACCATTACTTGTCATGGTAGTCAAACAAAAGAACACATTAGCGAGAAATCTACAATATAAAGACAATTTTATTGCCAATAAGCTCTTAAAAACTCATTATGTTCCTGTTTCAGTAGGACCTTACTCTTTCTGATGAAAATCTGGTCATAACATCTCTCATTAAAAATAAAATTATTTTGAAATAAATAAATATATAAAATAAATATCATATACATTTTATAAATAGTTTTGTCCTTATGCACAGTATCCATGCTTACATCTTAGTAATGTTCCCCACCCCCATGTCCACCCCCAACAGCAGGAAAAAAACCACACATCAGGACCAGTCCATTATTATCCCCATAGCAAACCCCAAGGCCACTTGAGCAGGGTACCATTTGAAGGCCATTTTCTTAATAGGTCACCGACCGTTCCAAGCTTATCAGCAGCATCTGTATCAGTTCTGTGGTCTTTTTCTTTCTTGTGATCAAGTTTGTTTGCTGGTTTTCAATCATCCCTTATATTTGAATATTTCACCTGTTTTTGTAGCCATCAGGTAAAGAAAGTGAATGAAAATGAAAGATTATATGCGGGATTCCCTCCCCATTCCCTACCCCCACCCCCAGAAATAACCCAGCTTTGATATACACTTTAAACAATGAGGAATGGCAGTGTTGAATTCAACGTAAGTGCTTTTCTATGTTATCTAAGTTTATAGGAATGATGGAATGACTATTAATATAGTGCTCCAGGAAAAAGCTTGGGAACCCAAGTATGTACAGACTGGGCAGCTGCAGGAAACATCACCTATAATGGAAGAGGTCTCTGTACATTGCAGGTATTTTAGTAGGGTCCACAGGTCTTGGTAAAAAATGAGTGAATTTCTGATGTCTCTTAGTCCTATATCCTTCACGGGGTGAGCCGTCCTTGTTCAAAGCTACATAATAATGTCTCTCAGAATCAGGATGCTTATACAGGGTCGAGGCGTATGTGTTGTACCAGTTCTCTTCAAACTGCTCTCGGAAAACGCACTCCCTTGTCAGTTTCTTCTGTGTTGGGGATTGGGGAATAGGTGGGAAGGGAGAGAAAATATACACGCATAAAAATACAGAAAATACATGGAAAAAATACATTCATGAAAAGATACATGTATGAAAATCAAATTGGTATTTCTTCTTAAATTCCACTTCTTCCCCCTTCTTCCTTCTCAAATTCTGCAACTGTCTGGCCTCCTAACTTTGGCTCCTTCCAACGATAGTCACTGTCCACTGCCACGTGCAGCCTCATAACATGCTTCATTTCCCATTAGTTAATTCTAGAGATGGGTCCAAAGTGATAAAAGCCCATATCCAAGCACTGCTTTGAGGGCTGTTACAAAGACCTGTGAAAAGCACCATTTGCTGATTGCTAGAAGCACAGGACGTGTTCTGTGTATATAACATAAGGTATGAGTTCCTCTGTTTGACCAGATTTCAAAAAGAAAAATGGGAATGGTTCATCTGATTGATTCAAATAGCAGTAAACTACACTTTGAAATTTCAGGGCACACAATAATATACAATATAATAATAATGAAAACAATAGATAACCTGTAATCTTCTGGAAAAAACACAGGTTGCTGTGGTCTATGACCATGGCCATAATGAAACAAGGCCTTAATGCTTGGTAGCTACGGACAGGATACCAATCCATGAAAATTTCTGCCAGAGACTGGCCCAGATCCAGATCTGTGGTGCGACTGGTGGCAGCCTGGGAAAAATCATTGCAGTGTACAGGGATTTTTGGGTGACAGAGTTGCTGGCATGAACAGGAAATACTAGATGGAACTACTGGGATCTCTCTGTCCTACTGAACCTAACCAGCCAGAGCTACTAACAACAGGCATTTAAGAACCTGCAGGCTGTGTTCAGTTCTGCTGGAGTCCAGCAATCAACAAAATAAAAACAAGAACATTGATGTGTCCCACAGATAACTGCATCCCAACTGTGGACACTTATAATGGGTTTAGGAATTCCTGGTGATGAAAGGGATTCTGTAAATGTAAGCTATTATAGTATTACAGGCACTGTGAGGTCTGAGGTTTCCAAACAGCATCATAGTGGGCACATCTACATAAGATGTTTAGAACCGACTAATTAGCTCTGCAGTAAAGTCTCCGTGTCTACACATGCAACCCTATTAGGTTGCAGTAAACTAATAAACACCCCTGTAGGTTAGTACTTGTAAATACAAGTACTATCCTGGAATGGCATTACTTAGTGCACAGCAATGGGCTTGTAGACACTGACAGGGCTGGCCGGGGCATGAAGGTGCTTCAGTGCAGGGGCTGCCTGCCAGCTAGCCCCATACTGAAGCACTTTTGTGGCCCAGTCAGCCCCTCTGCAGCATGCTGAGCCAGGTTGGAGCAGCCGCAAGCTGGCAGTCTGGCCCCTAGGTCTCCTGCCAGCTGGGGCTGCTCCAACCTGGCCCAATGTACTACAGTCCCAGGCACACGTGTAAACATGGTGCCTGGGAGCAATAAACTCCAGTGTGATATGTGCTAGAGTTTTTTGCTTCATGTTAATTGCATGTGGAAATGCACCCCATATCTCTCACATGTGGCTTAGTGACTAGAGGTGAGAGTGAGCCCTGGCAATCTAGGCTTCTGTTTCCAGATGTATAGTAAAGAATGATCACTTTAAGTCCATTTTAGACATGATTAAGTAAATGAGTAAACTGGCACAAGGTGCCTCTACTTTTCTATCTGTAAAGTGGTACAGTGTTCAATGATGTCCCCAGAAAAGTTCAGCACCAGGGTAAGATAAGAAAGACATCCTTCTTACCTGACTGCACATACTCCTTGACCAAGGCTCTCTTTAGTGGTGTTTCTGTATTTTAAGGATATTATTCAGTAATATAGCCCTGTCATGGCTTCCTTCTAAAGGAAAGCTAGTATGTTTTATATGAAAGCCATCTGACCCATAAACAAAAATAAGCCAAACTGGGGCGCCTGGCATGCTGAGACCCCAGGCCAAAATTCCTAATTATCCCCCATTTCTGTACTTCATCCAGTGGTGTTTTGAAACCTGACATTTGTCATGTGCTTTGAATGCCTGGCTGATTCCTGCTAGACAGTTCTTTATTTGAATTGTGATGATGCCTGAAAGCCCTAATGATAGGATAGGATTCTGTTGCCGGGTGTTGTACACACAGAACAGAAAGATGGCTCCTGCCCCAAAGAGCTTAAAGTTTTCAGCATGATCACAATGTAAGAAGTCTATTAAGAGTGGAAGGGTTAACTGTAGCTATGACTGTGCCAACATTTTTGTTAGAACCCTCATTTGTCTGAAAAGTGATACTTTGCTTCTCTATGTTGTTGGAAGCCCCCATCCAGAGTTTTTCCCTAAGTAGTATAAATTGAATCATGTAATTTGATGATTTGATAATTTGATGTAATTTTTTACTGGTTTTTTTTTTTTTCAAGTGCAGTTAATTATTTTTCTTCAGTAATTTTAAAGAGAACAAATGAACTTTTCCTTAGATTAATATTCTTTAAGAAATGGATCATGATCATGGTTCATATGACTGGCACATCATTATTGATGGGCTTGCTTTATGCAAATGTTACTCCTTTTCCATGCTATTCCTTTTACATGAAGTGAACAATGCAGAAAGCTGACAGAGTTGTGTGAATAGCAGTATGTTTTGAACGGGAAAAGGACAACTGGGTTCTGCCTGACAAAGGATGTGCCATTGACTCTGCCAGTTTAGAAATGCACAACATGGTTTAAATGGAGAGAGTGAACCTGAAATATTGAGAGAGTAAATAGTTATGTTCCTTGGGTTTCTTATATTTTCAAATTTTATGCAAAAATGGCACACACAAAAATAATAGCCTTACTAGGAGCAACAGCCTTAAGCTGTGGGAATTTAAGTTGGAGATAAGGAAGAAATTACATCGAGAGCACCCCACTTTAACTCCTGCTCCACCTGGCAACAGCAGTGGCATTCCTATTCCAGGCAGCTGAGAGAGTCCTTACTCCATAGGTGTTAATGACCATCCATCCTTTTTAATGGTCTTGATATTCCACTAATCAAGCTAACCTTTCTCCTGGCAGTTTTGCTGTCTGGTAGCTATTCCTGCTTTCTCTTCTATTTCACAGCCTTGCAGCCTGTTCCTACTCTTTTCAAAATCACAGATCTACTCTTGGGGTGCCTGCATGTGAGTGCAGCTCCTGCTCTGACATGTTATAATTACAGCAGATTAATCAAGTCTGCTGAAGTGCAGTAATTACTGTGCTCTAGCAGCCTCCTGTGTGTCATGTACGAGTGTCCCTGTGCTTCAAAATGGTGATGGGGCACTTGAACTAAAACTTGTTTGAATGAGCACCCCTACTGCCACTTTGAAGCATGAGGTGCTGATACACAAGACACTGCAGCTCACCCCCGGAGCATGTGTAAAAATGCCCATAGAAACCAGTCTTAAGCAGCAGCTAGGGTTTCAGATTTTGCTTAAGTGAGAAAGGGAGGGTATGTAAGCCTTGTTCCTGCTCTACACAGCCATAACTCCGCAAAAAAATCTTTTTTCTTCCTTCTGTCTTCTCAAAAACAAGGTGCTTGTCTTATTTGGGGGTTTGTAGTATATGAGCAAATATGCTATTAAAAGGTATGTTCTATCCTCCTTGATTGGAAAGAAAAGCCTGATATATGATCTAAGTATACTCAGAAGACTCAGAAAACCAAAAAAAAAAAGAGAGAGAGAGAAACACCAATTCTTTTTAGCTTTTAAAAATACTTAAGTCCTGACTCCTGATTTTTGAATACATGGGGCTGGTGATATTATTTTTGCTATTGCTGTTTCATCTTTTTCAGGTATCTGACCAGTATGAGGGACAATTGCAAATGCAGTGATATGTGATGGCAGAAAATAACACAATCATTTTGTATGGAAATCAATTCCGTGTCTGACTAATATGATATTGGCATTTCTGTCGCATGACATAAAGGCAGTCCAAATGTGATTGGCTGGATTGTGAAACTGTTGCCTTACAACAGCAACGACTGGGCTCCCAGAGCAGGAAATAAGTTAAATTCCTAGTTTCAATAGTATAGCTATTAGTTCTGATTCCAAGAGCTGGTAAGCACATGACTCACACCAAATTTAATAGGCATTGTAATTGTACAACTCTTCTGGGTTAAAACCTTACTTTCTGAAATAAAATCTGATTTTTCCATTGTTCTTTACCATGTCTGTCACTTAAATGAAATGGAAATATATGTAAAAGCTGAGTGACCAGAATGCACATTTAGGTCCCCTTTAGTTGTGGTGCTTAAACTTTCTAACCAATTTTTTTTGAGTACATACATGAAAATGTACTCACTTCAATGTGGTTTCAACGAGTCTCCCTAGGCATTAAGCCTGAAGGGTTCTGCATGTGTGCTACTTGTTTTTTTCCAGCAGGTATAATGCTATGTTGGTTTTTTTTAACTGTCTTTCTAATCCACAAACACACAGTGTATAAATTCAGAGAGAAAAGTACCTTGTTTTTTGGCCTGCACTATGCACATGTAATGAAATACATTGCCACGCTATCCTTACTTATGCTGATGGGCATACAAAAATCCAGCCATCTAATGTAGGTAGGTTGTAGGACAGTTAGAGTGAGTTGATAATTATTCATGAGTAGCTTATGAAAGGAAAAACAACCCAAGTTTCCAATAATTTAGAGCCATGGAGACTGCTTGATGTGTGTTCTGATTACTGCTGCTCTTGTCTTCTCTTTTTTTATTTGCTACCTTGCTTAGTGCACCTTTCTTTCAAATTTCCATTTTGAACACTTTATAATCTAAGTGTGCCTTACTACAAGTTTGTATGGGTGCTTACCAAAGTATAGACCCAAGCCTGACTGAGCAGTACAATGATTTATTTAACAATTATTTTACAATTAATTTATGAACAATAATTAATTATGTGAAGGATTGTGACCTTGCAAAACAAAGCTAAGGCTTGAGTACCAACATTTTATAACCATATTGTCTACATTGCACCCATCTCATGTATTTAAATGTGTATTTAACAGTCTATTGGGCAGTTTATATATATGAGAATTATTTTTTCTATTATGAAACCATTATTGCCCTTTTGTGTGTGTGTGTTTAGCTAGGCCACCTTAATGTTGTGCACGTGAGGGGTCCTGCATTTAATTTTTGTTTGGGCGGGTTATTTTAAAAAGAAAGGTAAGGGAAAGGGTGAAATTGCTTATGCATGTTATCATTTAAATGAACCCACACACACACTGACACTTCACTTCCTGAAGGTCAACAGGATTGGCAGGGGGAAGGAAAAGATGAAATGTTGTTGCTGTTGTTTTTCAGACTAAAGTTCTGTCTGCATGAAAAGTACACCTGTCCAATTTGCAGTGTGATATTAAGCTAACATGGTTAACCCAAAGCCTAAAGGAATGGTAGACATCCTTATTTTGGTTTAAATCAGATGGATTTGGTTGTGGCTTCAAGTGAACATGAGCCACCCTTCAAAATGAAGTGGGTGCATTCAAAGATTTAGATTGGGGAAACTATGCCGGTGCAGGTATGCATGAAGACAAAGCCTGGAGGGCTCAATTAAAGACAGTTTAGCATCTGAAGTAAGAGTGAGGGGTAGCAGCAACAGAAAGGCCTTGTCTACATAAGAAGGTGCATTGGTTTAATTGATAGTCCAAAGACTCTGTGGATGCATTTGTTTCAGTTTATCTCGAATCAGTTAGGAACTGGTTTAAGTTAAACCAAAAAACGACACTTTTAAACCAAAGGAAGAAGGGGAAACTAGCCTTATTCAAGTTCATGGGAGATTTGCCATGTTTCCCCATGTACACAAAGTTTAATTTTGATGGATTGGGCTGTGTGTGTTTCAGTAGATGTTTGTAGTTGCTTCAATTGCAGAGCCGTGATGGATTCTAACTTTTCTTTTGCTAAATTTCTTCCAAAAGGCAGAACCACAAGTGAACTACACAAAGCTATTTCAACAACTGTCAATAATAACAGCTGTATACCCATCACACCATCAGTGCTTTCTTTATTTCCCAGATTTGTCTTATTTTGTTTGAATGTAGTTTTTATTTATTCTGCTTTTCTTTGTCAACTCTCTTTTATTAACATGATAATGGTGGAATCATTGATGAGGCAGAACAATGTGACATCCACAGTACAGCAGAAAGTGTCTGGATGGTAGGGTTGCCGACCCTCCCAGACTGGTCATGAGTCTACATGAATCGGTATCGATCTCCCGATGACTACTGAAAGCAATCCAGGAGATTTTGACAGGATATGAACAAGTTAATGACATAACGTCATGTTGGCAAAAAAACCTCCCGGAATAGTTTCAGAGTTGGCAACCCTACTTGATGGGCAGTAATGGGCCTGAAGTTTACTACACGAATAGGGGATGGCTGGCAGCTCCCACAGTGACCCAGTTGGAGTCTCATATTTCAAGTATCAAAAAACCTTAAACTTACCGACCCATACAGCTCTCCTCTCTCATTCATTCCAAGGTAGAGTCCTGAATCCACCCCACGGATACTAACCAGTCCCACTGCCAGGCTAATGAACTCCAAAATCCCTAGAAGTTAAAAGGAATCCAGATCATTCAGAGAACAAAACTGACACCATGTTCAAGTAATAAAAAGAAACCAGCCTTCCCTCAGTGAACACTTTACAGAGCTTCATGTAGTCCCTATACACCTGACTCTTGCCCAGCTCACCCAAGTGTAACTCAGTGACTTGAACTTCAACAGCCTCAGCAAAGTTTTGTAGCCTTACAAGATTCAGGAGTAATTGTTTTTTATTTGAGAAGTATTGCTAGCTTCCAGTCCTCCTAGAACAGGAAAGTTAATGAGTAGATTTTGTATCTGATCCGCTAAATGTTCGTGAGCCTTTTGGAAGCCTCCATTATGATAACTTTAATTATGCATGGAAAGAAAAGTGATTATTGTTCTTGGTGCGCTTCCTAGTTATGGTGAGAGCAGCAGTGCCAACTCTGTCTGTCCAAACACGGTGAGTCAGATCTCCAAAAGTGGCTTGGAAATCATGTGATGCTCTAAAATAAATTTGTGAGGAGCTTTATTCAAAATTTCTTTAGTCTGGGGGTAATGAGCCCCCCCCCCCCACCAAACTAAGAGTGTGCGGCAGCTCTCAAGAGTAAAAAATACAGGTACAAAGGTTGTCTCCTTGGCTGCTCAACAGGGAGACCCATTCCCTTCCACTGCCTTTCTACCTTTTTCTATCTCTGAATGATGTCACTGTCCTCTGAACACCCTTCCTACCACCCATAAATCTGCCCCCTGCTCTCCCCACTCTTCCTACGTGCCGCCATAGGCTCCTCGCAGTCCTCCGTCTGACGGAGCCTGCATGATAGACATTTGCACGGGCCATAGCGTTATCTCGCTGAAAACACTGGATGCGTCAGTCAGCTTTATTAAGGGCCACTTCCCTGCTACAGGTAGAGAAAATGGTGGCCCTTTTAATGGCATCAGCTCTACTGACAGTAATAGCAGATGGTTGCCATTTTGAATAAGGGAAAAATAGCAGGTTGTCTGCCATTTATTATGAAACCAGTATAAACACCACGAGACGGGCACAGTGGCAGTAATATTGCAAATGTAGGCAACACTGACATTAAAACAGAGCCCATTTAATCAAAAAATGTAGTGACGTAAAAGCAGGAGAGGCTTTTGGATGCTATCCTGCTCTCCCAGTTCAGAGGTCACAAGCTCTTTTTGGTCCACAGCCCACTGCTTCACTGCGAGAGGTTTTGGCTCTCCACTCCTCCACGCTTCCCTTTAAATGAATGGGGGAGAAATGGCCAAGGCCAGGAGGTGTTTGAACATTTAACGAGGCTCAGAGTCTATTAATACAGCTCCTACATGTCCAGAGCTGGGTGAAAGCACCTTGCTATCCTGGGCATGTTACCTCACGCAGCCCCTCTCGAATGCACTCCCCGAGACGCTGCGGGAGGCATGTCTAGCCACCCGACTCCTGCTAACTTTAATGGGAGTCACAAAACCTGAAACTGCTCCCCTTCATCTTGGGATGGTATCGCCTCTTGTCGAGGTGATATCTTTCATATGGCACGGATGTCATAACTAAATATAGGGCAGCTACACCATGACGGCCACCTCCGCCCCCTCGAGCACAGTGCGACCTGTCACTCAGCTCTGCTGTACGCCCGTGTCATGCCGGTTGTAGTGAGGTAGGCTTCGCTCCCCCATACCAGAGCTTTTTGTTTTACCTCCCAATCTGTCTCAGCTCTTGCGCTATTCTATCCACATTGATTAAAAAAGGACCTTTTTACCCTTCTGTTATGTGCGCCAACTGTGTATGCAGTTTCTATCTACTCCAATGTACACCCAACCCCCTACCCTATCTGTGGGCCCACAGAAGTTGGGGGCTGTTGTGGGGTGTTCAGGCCTTTTGGAAGCAGGTTCACTTTTTCTACGAGCTGAAATACTGACTTAGGAGCCAATATTTAGGCTCCTGGTTTTCCTCCGTTTTTGTTTCTTTGTTTTTACATCTTTGTGGACTGGCACTGGTATTTTGTACAGGTAAAGAGTACATCTGCAAATATATTCCAGATTGGGACAATAAGCTTTTTACTACTGCTCCAGGCACACCTCTGCCCCGACAGTAGGTCAGGTGAATGTATATTTGACTCAACCGTAAAATAGGGAAAATACAATTTGGGGGTTTTTTTTCCCCCTTAGGTTCTTTGCTTTCTACAAACAGATATGTATGTGAGCAGGATCAAGAAATCTCTCTCTAGAAAACAAATGAGTTCCTGCCCTGTATTTCATATACTAGCAAGTGTCCAAGGCTGGAGACCGGTGTTCCCTACAGACAATGAGAGGGCATACAGGGATGCATGAATAACTACAGGTTTCCCTCGCTTTATGGGGGTTCTGTACATGCAAATTCGCTCTTATGCGATGCCCTTTTTTATACCAAAAATTTGTTATATGCAAGGTAAATTCACTCTTATGCGATAGGTGTGGTGGAACCCTGCAGTCAGCTGCTGTGTATGGTTCACTATGAGCGTGATGCACACCAAAATATAATCTCCTGTGTGGATCTGTGCTCCTCGCTCATTGCCTGCGACACGTGTTTCTGTAGTTTCCATCCCCATTAGGATAGTGCCCTGTGCTTGTATGCACTGTCTGCAGTTGGTGAGTACCAAAATTGTCTTGTAAAAGTGGTAGAAATGGGTCTGGGGGTCAGTGCAGTCGAGGTCTTGGAACGTATCCTTATTTGTTACATTGTAAAGTGGGTTCCCTTTATGTGAATTCGAGTTATGCGTCATTTTTCAGGAATGCATGCATAGCATAAAGGGGGGGAAACCCGTAGTCGGTACTCAGCAATGGGAGAGTGCTTTGAGAATGCCCGGGGGTCACAGTCTTGGCTGTTTTCTAGATTTGGCAAGGTATTCTACTTACTGTCATGTGTGTTATCGGGTAAGCAGCATGAACTTGGAGTCAGACCCAGCTTCTGTTTCTGTTTCTGCCATTCATTCATTTTGTACTTTTTGTAGATCAGAGATTATTCTAATTATGTTCCTTTGTGACATGCTTTGGGAGTTTTATGTAGGTGTTAAGTACTGCGATAGCCTACCAGTTTGACTCTCTCTAGCTTGGAGACTTTCTGGCCCCTGGTTCTCATATTACCTGAACACCTCACAATACTTAATGCATTCATCTGCCTCGTGACTTCGGGATGTTCTGTTACACCGATTTCACAGACGGAAAACTGAAGAGCCTGCATAATTTTCCTAAGGTCAGGAAAGGAGCCAATGGCAGCAGTGAGAACGGATTCCCAGGTCGTCGCAGTTCCAGGCTAGCTTCCTAAGTACTGAATTGTTTTTCCTCTTTCTGAGTGGCTGAGTAAGCAAATGCTTATTCTACTTGGGTATAGGTGGCTACTTCTATTTTTGTAAGCACTTACATTTCTTCAGGTATGCCCGTGGCAATCCCTTCTGACAATGTCACTTGTAAAGTTCCTTCCTCTTTTCTGATCTTTTGAGTGGCACTTACAGAAGTGAACTAAAGACAACTATGTTGAAATAACATTAAGAGTGTAACTTAAACCCACAGAAGTCAGGAGGCAGAGTGAAGGCTGAAAAATGTGGGCGGGCATCCATCCTGTCCTTAACTCACTCCATTTGCTAGACAAAACTGCAGCTTCATGCATGTGATCTCCACCAGCACAGGGAGTGGCCACTGGGGCTAGATCAAGAATTTTCTTTCGAACTGTTGCGGGGTGTTTTTATGGAAGAACGTGCTTTTAGTTTCCAGGACTTGTTTCTTCATTTGTGGCTTGATTATTTACTTTTTTTCCCTCTTTGAGTCTCTCTTGGTAATATTTTGAGAGATTTCACTCGGGCTCCAGTGAAATGAAGTGAACACCAAAGGACTGAATGTTTAACCTCCTCTCTGATGGCCAGAACACATTTACTGTTACATTACTAAATGAATCTTTAAAGAGCATTTCAGCTGGTTGCACCTGTCTCTTCTTACACAACTATATTCATGTGCATAGGAGTAGAAAAAATATCAGTTGTACTAATGTCTGCAAACTTAAAGCTTCAGCTAAAAACCTCAACAACTGTTTAGTAACAGGTGCACTTGAGTGAAAATGTCAAAGCCTTTAAAGGAGCTTCCTTTACAGATTTCCCTAGCCTCTCAAAGAAACTTTATTAGCAGCTCTGGCTAGGGAGGAATTCAACTTGCTCTCCTCAGCACTCGGATATAAACTCCACTAACTTCTGAAGTCAGTGGAGTAACAGTGGTGTAGAACTGGCATAAGCCAGAAAGGAATTGGTCCCTAGCGGCAAGGATATTTCCCTAGTGAGTCTAGCATGGTTACATTCACAGAAGGATTTATTTCCGGGGAGCTGATTTTAACCTAAAAAACCCCAAACCCTTTCAGATTTTCATATATTATCTCTTTGTCCAGCACAGAAAACGTTCCTGGCAGACCAATGGGAACAAACACGTGGTTTCAAATACTTCCAGTTTCTCTGTTATGGTTTAGACTGCTCTGTTAGGTTCAGGATACCATCCGGGAATTTCTCTAGGAAAAAAGAGCTAGCTTTTTTCTACACATCCTGGGGAATCTGGGATCTGACACTGGGGATCTGACCTAATTCTATTCAAGGAGGAATAAGCTTCAGCCTGTGGAGTATGTGTCTGTGAGGGGTTATCTCAGCCCAAACAGAGGAGCTACAATCCTAGTCAGAGAAAAAGGAATAGTTACAATGGTTATTTAAATATTCTATATAAAAGTGACACTGTCAACTTAATTTTGAAAGGAAGGATCCCTTGAATCGCACTCTAAGTACTCTCCCGTAGCCCCCAGTGACAAGGACCTCCACATTACATTGTACATCAACAGTGCTTGGGTCCATTGTTTCAGCGTAAAGAAGACTGTTAATGCCTTGTGTGGATTTAGACTGTTTAACTTTTGGGATGGTTCAGACATGGTCCGCCTTTTCCTGGCCAACATTACAAGACAGATAAATCCAGTTCCACCCCTTATCCCAGCTGCAATTGGATAAATACTGTTACTGTGGTTTCCCAAAGAGTTATCCTTGGGGGAGATCTAACTTTGCTTATGAGATCAGAGTGCATCTTCCAAGACTGTGAGCCTGATCAAGCTAGCACTGAAAACTCAGGGTTTTCTGAATCTGTCTATAGAGCTGCCAGGAAACCATAAAACAAGGACCCAAAAGAACCCCTTCTGCTACTGTCTAGGTCCTTCACTGTGCCTGTCCACTCTCCCAGAACTGTGTAGTCTGCTTATTTCTGTAATAATTCACTTCTTTCTGGCGCTGCATGCAAAATTCAGGAATGCATTGGTACATGAAATTCTAATGCAAACCATACCAGTTGCACTGGAATTTAAATATTCATGGCTACTGAATGCAGATGGTGAATACCATGTGCCAGTACATTATTACTTGGAGTCTCTGTTGCAGCAAGGCTCAGTCCAACTTGATCCGAACACGAGGATTCCAGTCTAATTATTTGGGGCCTTGCCCTGCAATTACAACAAATAACTATTTATTTTACACTGCTTTTGGGAAAACCCTGAAGCAGAAATCTATAATATTTTATATCTGAAGTCTGGAGTACTTTACGTAGCAGGATGCCGACTGCTGAAACACTTATGGAATGCTAACTTTTCAATTTTATTGAACGTACTGTATGATTGGCTCTTAATCTGAACCTTGCAAAACTAATTAAAAGTTTTAGCTCATTTTAATGTGGAGTTTTGAAAATGTATTTAGAGACAACTTTATTTTAAGTTACGAGAAATGGAAAAGGGAAAAGTTCTGTCATTAGCAGCTGGTAGCTTCTTTGTATCACGAAGTGTAAAAAAGAGGCAGTAGAAAAGAACTGGTAGGTGGCAGAGGTAGGTTAAACTAAAGAAATACACAGATACAATGGACTTGATTCCAGTGCCCTTAATATGAGAAATGATCACGTGCTGCGAGATGAAAGGGAAAAGATATGTGTCTTTCGGGATGTAATTAAAGAACACTTGCCCCATGAGCCTATTAGTACCTTACTCTGACCTGCAGGTTATGACTTTCTTGTTGATTTAGGCATGGATACACTACCTGCACCTGGTGTTTATGCAAGGTACAGTACACAGGATTGTTTTTTAATCATTTCAAAAGCCTTGCCTAAAACAAGAACAACAAAAATGTCTCTAAACTATTCCTGCTCAGAGAAAGAATAGTTAAGTCCTCCCTAAAAACAATTTTGGTTTTGTCTTTGTTAAAATACAGCACGCTACAGCAAGTCACCAGAACATCTCTTGCAACCTGTTGACTATGCAGCTGAGATCACTGGCTTGGGACCTGTTGATAGTTTACACAGGCACCTGCGCCAGATGCCAAAGAAGCAGGAGTTTGTCTTAACTCTGTTCAAACTTACTGTACTTGTGTGCCTGTGGCTTGAGATACATTTTTCAAAGATTACATACAGTCTCATTTGAGATTTTGGTAATTGTGTGACACTGATACAGACGCTGAAGACTTTTCCAGCGTTATCCTGAATGGTAGGTGAATCAGTAGTGTTCTGTCTACTGCCTTTTCTCTTTTCCTTCTCCTGAGGGTGAAGGTCACCTAATTTTTTTTCTCAACCCCCCTTCCTCCCCCCCTCCCCTCTGGCTCTGCTCCAGCAAACTGATCTGCTTCTGCTTGAGGAGGGACGCTTTTCAGGACCAGTCTAGTAAGCAAGAATGCATTTTATCCCCCAAATCTGCAGAGCCAAGAAGACGAGAGCTCCCCGCACTTGGCTGTCTCTTCTTTCTTTTGCCTTCCTCGCTCCTGTGAACTGCAGAGGTTCAAATGGAGCGAGCTGCCTTTTTATTATTATTTATTATTATTCAAGCATGTTTTTGGTGCACCTGCAGAATGACTTAGCACTGGGGAGAATAGGAAATTGAAAATAAAAATGCCCGCATTTCTGAGGAGTGAGCGCATTTGTTTAGGATTCTAATTATATCCATCCCAGGGATGATTTATATTAATAGTGTAATTAGTTCTGTATGTGGGACAGGCGGCGGGGCTCTTTGAACAAGTTCATAAAGAAAGCAGGCAGCTCCAGAGCCATCGCGTGTATTCAGCAGAGAAAAGACACCTGTTTCTTGGGCTGGGGGGTATCCCCCCGCCCTGGTACTTCCCGGGGAGGAGAAAAGGGGGTTAACCCCTCACTTGCTGGGGGGGGGGTGAGAAAAAATCGCGGGGAGGCATTGCCTTGGGTTCAGTGAGGGGTGATAACACTGCAAAGGCAGAGCAATAAGCACGTGGCTTGGAAGTGACCCAAGTTCAGAGGGGTCGGGCGGCGGCGGGGGTGTCCCAGGGCAGCAGCCTGCCCCCGCAGCCGCTCTCGCGCCCCGGCCGCTGCCTCTGGCGCTGGGTTTCTGCGGGGCGAAGTAACCTGCTCCCGGACCTCGCCCCGCGTCCCGGCCCCGTGATGGGAGCCGGGCAAATGCGCCCCGAGGGGTGCCCGGTGCTCCCGCCGCGCCGGGACGCGGGACGCGGGACCCTCACCCTGCCTTTGTCCGAGCCGCCCCACGCCGCGGAGCCCCTCCTGGGCCCGGCCTTACCGAACCGGCTGTGGTCCTGCCGGGTGCCGTGCACCGTGCCGTTGGGGAAGATCTCCAGGTGGAAGCCCGTGCGGCAGTACAGCTGCCGCCGCCTCAGGATGCCTTTCAGGTGGGCGAAGTCCGTGGGAGACCCCCTCTGCAGCCTTCCTTCGATCTGCCCCAGCCTCTCGTTCAGCACTCCCGGAGAATCGGCCAGAGCCACATTCCCAAGAGAGGAGGAAAATCCGTGCAAATCCAAATCCAGGGAGCCGAGGAAGCCCCCTACCTCAGCCATGGCCGTAGCAGGGCGCGTGTCACGGTGCGGGCGAGTGCGAGTGGCTGTGCAAACGGCGGGGCCACAGTTGCAGGGCTTTCTGGCAAAAGTAAGTGTGTGTGCGTGTGCGTGTGCGTGTGTATTGACTGGTCGGCTTGGGGCTTCACTGCCCTCAAGTAACTTCTCAGCCCCCTCAGCGCGTGCGGCGGGAGCGCCTGGCCTTGCCTTGGTTCAAAGCGGAGTTTCCCCTGTGCATTGATCTCCTCTTGCCTTTCATAGCTGGTTATGTCCAGCTATCAGATGCAAACTGCACTTTATATACATACACACTCCCCTTACATTGACATATTGGATATTTAAATGCAAGCCACACCTCACTGGCATCCCCTTTGGCTATTGCTTTTTTTTTTTCCCCCCTTCTTCTCCTCTGATCCATTTGGCTCTTTTTTTTTTTTTCTTTTTTGAGGGGGGGGGGAAGCTTCACTCCCTCTTTTATTATGAAAAAAAAAAAAAGGGCAGGAAAAAGCTACACATTGCACTGAGGCGTAACAGCTTTTGGCAGGTCCGTGGAAAAGCGGTGATGAAATCCTGGAGCCGGGCGTGCGCAGCCGCGGGCCGGGGCGGGAGCCAGCGCGCCGTGCCCGGCTGCGGGTGCCCGGCGGGATCGCCCCGGCCCTCGCGAGCCGAGCGCCTTTCACGCGCCCGCGCAACCAGCTCCCCCGTCCCCCTCCCCTGGTTTCTTTTCCTTCCACGAGCAGCCCTTATTTAATCGCATGAAAAGCCTCTCTGTGTTCACAAGTCGGTATTTGGGGTGAAGGTTTCGTTTCGGGAATCGGGGGAAGAGGGCTAGGGGTGCTGGAAGGGGAATGTATTCCAGACACATGTTTTTCTGCAACATTAGACCCATCTGTAAGCCCCCCCCCGCCCCCCGCACAACAGACGCTGTGGAAAGAAATAGCATGGGAGGGGAGAAGACTTGAGAAGCATTTTTTCAGCGGAATATGTAAAAACTGAAAGTGATCTTTTTGAAAAATGATCCTGCAGATTTTATGACTTGATTTTTACAAGCCACTTGAGAGGAGAATATATGGAAGGAGTTGCCAAGCCTGTTGTGGGCTTTCTCCCCACCTTTTTCATGTTGGAAACAGGTGTTTCCTAGCTCTCCCTTGCCCTGTGACACTGTATCTGTAACAGCAGCTGCCGGGGGAGCTGCAGACAGACGGAGTTAGGCATGGGGAGACAGGGGGACCAGAAAATGCGTGGAAAAAAAGGGGGGTGGGGGAGAGGAGCTTGAACCCTGACTGGATGCAGTGCAATGGGCATTTTCTCCCAGATCTCTGCCGGGCCAGCACCCCCCGTTCCCGGCAGGCGGGCAGGGGGGCGCTAGAAGGCGCTGTTGCTCGCGGTATGGTTGGGAGCGGTGCAGCCCTGCACTTGTCCCGGGTCCCCCCTTGGGGAGGCCAGGGGGGAGCCCCGGCCGGACCAGGGGGCCCGGCTACTGCCTCCCACTGGAGACCTGGACGGAGCCAGAGGAGGCAGCCGCACATTGAAATCTGCCCCGGGAATGAAAAAGGGCCATAAGAAACACTATGAGCTGCAGGGAGCTGAAAATGTTGGGGAGTAATTTCGGAGGGGGGGAGAATCCCCAATAATTTATGAGTCAGCTTTTTGGAGGAAAGTATTAACACTTTTGCCTTTAGAATCATCAAATCCTAGAAAGTGAGGGTTGGAAGAGACCTCAGGAGGTCACATGTAGTCCAACCCCCTGCTCAGAGCAGGATCATCCCCAACTAGAGCATCCCAGCCAAAGCGATGTCTAGCCGGGTTTTGAAAACCTCCAAGGATGGAGTTTCTGCCATCTCTCTGGGTGACCTGTTCCAGTGCTTCACCACCCTCCTGGTGAGAAAATTCTTCCTAATATCTAACCCAAACTTCCCTGGCTGCAACCATTGCTCCTTGGTTTGTCATCTGCCACCACTTAAACACCACTTACTCCTCAAAAGAGAGGCCTGAAACCTCCCTGGGCATGTCTACGTGTGTGCTTTAATGCACAGTAGCCTATTTTACTATCCTTTAATGCATCTCATAACAAACCATGCATATTCATTACTGCGTATTGAGGCAGCCTAATGATCCTTTCTTTAGTACTTCACATTGGAGGTACTAAATGTAATGTGTGTTAGAAAAAGCAGCTTAATGTACATGTAGATTCACCCCGTCACTTTCTGTGAGGTTAGGGAGATAATATTAACCCATTATGTGGATGGGTAAACTGAGGCACAGACAAGTCAACTAAGTTACTTAAAGATGCACAGCAAAGGGAAAGGAACTCAGTAGCCCTAACTCCCAATCCTTGGCTCTCTACAGCCAGGACAATGCCTCTTTTCTTACATGAAATATAATAGCAACACAGTTAAGTAAAAGAGTATTTCATATGGATGGGAGGTAGAGTGAAGTTTTTTCTGAGAGGTATTCTTTTCTCTTTCAATAGTTATAACAGGGACTCGTTGGGGGATAGCTTATTTGGTGTAGGTTAACATCTGAAGACTGAGAAGGATTTTTAAAAATCTGTTTTTTTAAAAACAGAAAGATTTAAAAATCTGAAAGATTTTAAAAAGTCTGTTACTAAGGAAGTAAAATCTACATACATTTATTCCTTGTTTAATCATGTGTCTGTCTGTAGTCACAATGAGGAGATGAGCTGGGTGGGGGGTGCAGAGTGTCTTAGCGAGGATGATGTTTTATTTTATTGGTTTATAATACACCCCTGTGAAGACTCAGATCTTGTAGTATTTCACTTTTCAAGTGAAAAGTTAGACTGACTGTACAAGACAAATGTGGCAATAGTCCAAGATGAAATCGAACTGAACCATCATTAAGGACCTAACCCTGCAAATGTTGCTGGGTGTTGTGCTTACTGGATTTATAACTGGGTGTTATGCTGACTGTGAGCAGTCCCGTTGCAACCAATGAGATAGAGTGGATAGCACTGAAGGAAATCTTGGCTCCATTAAATTTAATGGGAGATTCATCACTGACTTTACAAAGGGAGCAGGATTTCATCTTATTTTAGAAGGTAAGGTCGGTGGGGTCATGTCCCAAATGTATTGGGGAGGGGGGGAGAGAGAGGTGGGGAAGCAGAAAGAAGGGCTCCTTCATATTACTGTTGATCCAAATTCCACCAAAGGCAATGGGCATTTTTCCACTGACTTAAGTGGGCTTTGGATCAGGTCCACTATCTTTAAATCCAGTCCACAGAAGGGCTAAAGGAACATTTAAGAAATGACAAAGGGCACCAGGGTTCAGTTACGTTACTGTAAAATCCAGCATAAAAATAATATATATAACCCCCGCCCAATCCCTATGCTTAACTAATGTAAAACAAAAACAGGGAAATCCCCAGTCCAGGCTGCCATTCCTCTTCTAACTCATGATTTTGGTTAGCTTTCGAAGCACCCACAATACGGTACACTAAGGAAAGTACATAAGCCTAGTACATGTTCTATTCAGGCATGATAGGCTGGAGGGAAGGTATTTTTTCTTGTTCTTCTTTTTCTCTTTAATTGTGTGTGTTTGTAAGAAAGTAGAGAGTTGTTTTCTGTACTGTTTGATATATGTGTGTATATACATATATACATATTTAAATTCACAGGGATGCAGCTGATTCCTTCAAAGGAAGAAAGACACATTTAGCCATTTTCCCATCAGCTGTATAGAACACAGTTCTGTACTCATTAATTTCTTAAAAGAAGAAAGAAAATTATATACAATTTGTGTCTCAGAATATAATTCATTACAGAATTACAGTGTTCCCCTGTATTATGTTATCGTGCAAGTAGTTCCCTCCAGGTTTGTGTTCTGATTAAAGTGTGTATTGTCTACCTGGGGAATCAGAATGATTACAACCAAACTGCTCTGCCTTTCAATTTATAGAAGAGTTTGCATCAATATTTATACTCAGTCAACCATAATGTACCTTTCAGAGCCATTACCATCTATTGTGGGAGTGTATGTTTAGTCAGGTAGTAAAACTACTAGTGACCTTTATTTGCAAACTAATTACTGTTCATGAGCACGGCCACAGTTGCTATCTCACCGACTAGCTGTACAATTAAAACAACGTTTTGATTCTACAACTGATTCTTGCCATGACTAAGGCTCTGCCCATTGGTAACAAATTGCAGGACTGTGGTCAAATTAATGAATAAGAAATGAATAAAATACTCAAGCCTTGTACTTATACCCACTGCTCAGGGTAGGTCCTTGTGATAAAGAAATCATCAAGCCCCTGGTAAAAATGTGTTACGGTAGCTTTGCCCACGTGCAAGAAATCCGATAAATGAGCGAAACAATTTTGAGGATAAACTAGACTTCAATTTTATTATACAGCAGTAATACTTTTGATTTCCTGGCATGTCCCATCCCAGAATGTCAAAATGCTTTACAAATGTTCATGCATTAAGGCTGTCAGCCTCCTTTTGTAAGGTAACGAAAGAATAGGTTTTCTGAATGGGGGAGATTTTGGTTGACTTTTATTAGTTGACTTTTATTACCTTTTATTGCAGCAAATTGCACCATTATTATGTCCTGCTATTTGCAGCCCAGCAGTCACAGACCTGCACATGAATGTGCTAGGTGCTGTAAGCAATGATTTCTTAGGGTGAGATCTTTTAGTGGACCAACTATGTAGCTGGGATAAAGTTAAAAGCTTTCAAATGCAAGACATTCTTCATCGGGTACTGTATAAATACATAGCAATAACACAGCCTCTGCCCAAGGAATTCTGCTGAAAGGATTTCTTTTGGCATAATCAGCATGAGCTAGAAGAGCAGGATTTGACTCAATATGATTTTTGGTGAGGTTAGTATTAGTGGCTAGACTCAGATTAAAATCCAAGGCTAATGCTCTCAGCCTAAGGAGCCTACATCTATAATTAGGCTCGATTTTTTTCTACAGTGGACAAATGCTGACAGCTTTCACTTAGATACCCAAACTTGAATCTCAAGTCCAGATCCTCAAATGTTTGGGATTTAAAAAAATAAATAAATAAAGTACTGATCTATTGAAATTAATCAAGTTAGGGAAAAAGATAAGAATGGCCTGCGGCTGGCAAAGTGCGTATAGAAGGCAAGACTCCCAAAGGAGCAAGATGTTTGGTTTTCTTAAGCTTAAAACTTCTGTCTTAATTGCCTAAAGTGGGGGTGGGGGCAGTAAGTCTTGGGAAGCCTCCACTTCTCAATACTCTTGTTTAGGCATACACCACGATCCAGAATATCAATAGTTGCCTACTCTTTGATGCGTCAATTAGACATGAACCTAGCAGGGATGAAATTGTAAGATCAGCAAAGTCAGCCTGTTACTTTGCAGTTCTTTTCTTTTCAAGTCAGGTCTTCCACTTTACTTTTAGGTTTTTATGCAGGCATCTCATGTGGAAGCTGTTCAGTCTCTTGATGTGCCTAGCATATGTAGTCTGTATTTCTGAACCATAAAGCAGGGACGACAACATGCAAGTCTTGTAGTCGAGTTGCTAAATAAAGCTATTCCTATCCCTAAAGAACTGAATATGTGAGGAGTTTTTTTTTTTCTTTAATAGTAAATTAGACCCCCATTCTATGTACACCAATGCCTTTTTGACAAATTTCATATGTTCACTGACTAGCCTGAATGAAATGTGCAAGAAGAAAAAGACCCTGCATAAATAGTAATATATATGATACAATAATATGATATAATATCATATAATAGTGTGTGTATGTGTGTATGTGTGTGTGTGTGTGTGTGTATACACACACACACACACACACACACACACACACACACACACACGATATAATAACATTAAATGTGTTTTAAAGGCATATACCAGTGTACATATGTATGCCTTTAAAACACATTTCAGCAGTTTTTGGTTGTAGTAATTAATAAGCATTTAAAAACTAGGATTTTTATTAACCCCATCCACGCTCCAGAAAATGAAATCCATGGATCTTATCATATTAATATTCTCCTTGAACTATTACTTCATAGATTTCTGTTGCCTTGTCTTGCTGCAAGTTGTAGGTGGTACCTTTATTTTGTCGACAGTACACTGTTGGTATTATCATCTCTCTCAGTGCAGGGGCCAATCTTTTTGACAGGCATGCCACAAATTAGCCCCACACCCTCCTTTTCCCTTACCTGATCTGCTTCTCAGCTTCCTGCTCCCTGCCTAATCTGATACTTTGCTTTCTGTTCCCTGCCCTAGCTGTCATTGTGCTGCCTGTCCTCTCCCCAGTCTGGTGCATGCCACAATTAGACGTGTACTTGTGGCACTCCTGCTTCCGGTTGGCCACCCAGATCAATTTCATGCCATACAAGATCATAAGATTTGTTTGTTGGGTTCTTGTTTCTGTGATAAGTAACATACCTCTTTAAAAAAACCCATGGAAAAAAATCCTGCGTCAGACTAAATGACTGAATGATGATGATGATGATGATTATAGTAATCAATCAGTAAGGGCAGAATCCACTGTACAATAATGACTATACTTTGTAAGTGCGCCACTCTGAAAGAGACTTTAATGAAAGGCTCTTGAAGTGTTTTATAAATATTAACTAATTCTTAAAACAACAGTAGATATTAACATGCATTAATGCATTTCCTTGAATATAAGACAAGATGACTTTGAATATAAGATGACCCTAATAATTAGATTCTATACCTGGAAAATTTATAAATTTATTATAATTTTCCAGGTATAGAATCTAATTATTAGAGGTTTGCCTTGAATTTGTTCCCCCCTCACTGCTACAGCAGAAAATAAATCTAGGAGGTATCAGGTACCCCTTTGCCCTCTGCCGCACCAACTTCTTCCCCCTGCAGTCCATACCCTCCATTTACTGTCAGACCCTGCTCTTCCTGAGCACGTGGAAGTGAGGAACAAATTTGAAAATGCTAACCTTTAAATAAACATACCTGTAGTCATTTGCGTATAGACACCCATAGAATTAGTTCATCCAGAATTGAAGCATTTTACCTTTTTAGAAACTGCTGCAAGTTTTAGAACAGGTACTCCATAAACACACTTTTAAACAGCACTTTTGTACTCCTCCTATACATAGTACAAACTATGCATGATATTAATCCAAAGAATTTACCATTTAATTTATTCAGCTAGGCTTCACCAGAGTCAACAGCATTTCAAACCATGGTGACCTCACAGCTCAGCACTACTCAGTATGTATATGTACTCCAGAAACCACCCCCAACAAAGAATCCATGTGCTAATTAGCCTCCCACTCAGAACAACTTTGTCCAGCTCTACCTCATGGAGGGTAGGTCCCCACAAATCATAGACAACAAGTGGAGAGAGTACGTGACAGGGATTCTGGGTGAACTGTCTGGGACCCTGCTTGGTGGTATTTACCAGACATTTAAGGCTGATGAAGAAACAGGAATTATTGGGAATGGGAAAGAAAGGCACAGCTCAGCTGTGGGATTGAAGAGGAAGTTGAAATGCATTCAATGTAGTGGCTCACCATGACTTGAAAAAGTGTCGGGGGGGGGGGAGTGGGGACTGTGTGCAGTGGGCACTGCCATATCTCTTATTCAGATAGGCTGTGTTGAGCTATTCTTGTCATAGGTTCTTCAGTCTGTGGCATATGTGCTACTTCTCCGGTGGGGGCATGGTGCTCATAAAGCAGTGTTGCTACTGGTTTTTCCGTACGCTACGCTGATCTTCTTCCCCCTTTGAAGCATGCTGACCACAGAATCCCAAGAGCCATGTGTGTCTTCTTCTGAGGATCTGGAGAGGAGAAGGTAGCAAGGAAGACCATGTACAATAAGAAATGGACTGGGGGCATGGGGATGCCAGACATCCTTCTGTTCCTGCGAGCAAGGTACACAAGCCAAATCTGCAAGCTGGTGACTGGTGGAGAGACCAAAACAGCCTGTCTTGTCAGGTATTTTGCAGGTCACCTCCTGAGACTGTGGGGGATGTACACAACAGCTAATGGGAGAGCATGGATCATAGAGTACCCCTGGTTCTACAGAGTCCTGAATGAGTTGTGGAGTAAGTGCTGGGCTACAGGATGAAGGCCCAGCATCTATGTCAAGCCACAGCAAGATACAGAAGGTAGTCAGAGCCAGAGATATGCTATCGACCGTGGAGCTGCTCCCCAGTGATGACTGCCAGGCCATGTGGGAGAAGATCTTCCACAAGGACCTATGAAAGGACCACAGAGACTTGAATTGGCTAGTAGCCCACCACGCACTCCCAGGGAGGCCATGGAGACACAGAGAGGCAAAAGGGACTCAACCCAGCTGCCCCAGGGAAATCTGCCAAGGCACAACAGAGACTATCAACCACCTCCTCTGGCTCTGCCCATACACCCAGGGGGTGTGGAAAAAGGTAAACTAGTTCTGTGAAGAGGTGACAGGGATCAGGCTGATGACAAGGGAGGCAGCGCTGTATGGACACCTGACTAAACATTAGGTGACCTCAACAACCCACTTCAACCAGTTCGTGTCCTGTGTCAGGGGCACACTGTGGAAGTCTAGGAACCTCCTGATATACAGGCACACAAACCTTAAGGAAACAGACTGTGTTAAAATGTTTCTGAGTGAATTCCAGTCCTACTCCCAGAAACCGGTGGCAAAGGATAGAAAAGATGCAGCCAATTCCATCTGGCAAAGGGACACTTGGCACAGGCTTTTCAAAGACCCCCCTAGAGGGGGAGTGGACAGTGATAGCAAAGAGGACAATAATACAACTGGACCTGGAGTGACAACAGCAGCGGAAGCAGCAGCAACAGTGATGATGACAGTGAATGAACTGAGAGTATAAACCATAAAATTGGTGCTAGGACTAAAAGACAGTGTGATTGAACTAGGGAAAGAACTATGGATGGGTGTGTGGGTTTGTGTGTGCGTGTTTATTTTAATGAGTGTGGGAGTTTTGAAGGTGGGTTAAGGTACATGAAGAAAAATTCTTGCTAGTTGGGGAGTGTGTGTGTATAACTATAACTATCTATCTATATATACACACGTCTATCTATCTATCTATTGCTATATATATAGAAGTATACATTTTTTCAAAAAAAAAAGTAGGTTCCTATCACTATGTTTGCCCAGTATGGGTCTTGTGTTTTATAATCATGCTCAGTTTTGGCTGCATTTAATCAATTTCATAGTCCCTTACTGAGCAAATGTTGCTTTTGGCAACAGTTGAATGGTGGACAATATATTTAGTGAGGTTTCCTTATATGTGAATAGAAGACAAGGGGCTATTTTCCCCATGCTGATTGGTGAGGAAAAACATCATTGCATATTCAAGTAAATATGGTACAGTCAAGAGTAGAGGCAGACAGTGACTTGCCAACAACACATAGGGCATGTCTACACATGGCTGTATGGTGCCACCCATTGTTACTCTGCCATCATTTAGTATTTTCTTTTGGAAATACTACATCGGGGTAGGCAATGTTTTTTGGCTGGAGTACCAAAAAAACCACAATGTCTACCTTGGAAAGTGCCGGAGTGCCAACATGCAGGAGCCTGGAGCAGCTGTTTGCAGCCTCCTGGCTGCAGCCGGCCCATGGAGCCCAGTCTGCTTGCAGCAGGGCTTGCAGCCTCCCAACCGCCTGCTGGGAGCAGCCTGGGCTCCATGGCTGGCAGCAGCTGCTTAGAGCCCGGGCTGGTGGTAGTGTGCTGAGCAAAATGGCCTTGCGTGCCACGCCCAGCACACGTGCCCAGGGTTGCTGACCCCTGTACTAAATGATGATGCAGTAACAGCCCATACTGGACCGTGCCAGCTATGCATGGTTATTTTTAGCTGGTACATTGCCATTGCAGCGTGCTATAATGAGAGAGTGCATTGCTACGGCTATGGAGCTGCAATGTCATGGTTTTTGCTCATTGACGCTACGGTGATGTAGCCTCACGTGTACATGCAACCATAGTGTATGTTTTTCATGCAAGGTGATCAGTGCTTAGGTCTGAGTTCTCCTGTTACCTTAGTCCTGGTGGGTGCAGTCCTGGTATTGCAAAACTACACCCAAGTTCTTCCATGCTTGGGCTACATTCATTTGGGTGTGTTGCAAGGTTTTCTAGGGCCATGCCTATGGTCTTTGTGCTCAGAATAAGTTGAGCTGTTTACATTCTTCCCAGAGACTTGTGTCTCTCCTTGTGTGCATACAGAGAGAATTGTGGGAAGGCATTGGAGAGTTACCTGCACTCCAGAAATATACCCTGTAGTGACCAGCCTGTGTGAAAGACTCACTCGAGTTTTAGCCTGTTGGCCCAGGTAAGCTAGATAACCTGGTCTGAAGGCACCACACAAGGCAGAAAGGTTTTATGTGTGTGCATGGGAGAGACAATATCTGAGCAGAAACCCTAGAGATGATTGCCCAAGATGGATTCACAGAGTCAGTAGCAGAGCTAAGTCTTGACTCCAGAAGGCTTGACTTCTGCTCCTCTGTTTTAACCACACCATTTGTGATGCATTTCAGTAAGATAAGAGAAGGAGGGAGTAAAGCATCTTCTGAGACCTGTCATCTCAAAAAAAAATGATGAAAAATCCTTTTGTTGGACTTCTGTAGTTTAGAAACCTCCTATTATATCTACTTCTGAAATAAAAATACCAACTTTTGAAAGTGAAAGTAACTCCCTCCCCTTTTCCAGACACTTGGAAACATCAACGTGCTTTAGACATTATGCAGTGATTTGCTGTAATTCGTGACTGATGTTACAACAGTGGTTTATCTTAGTCTGCGCCAGTTCCTTTGGTCCTAGAAAACAAAAGCAAATGCAAAAAAAAAAAAAAATAGTACTGGTGAGTTGACACATTACTTTGTAAATAAATGAGAAGCCTGAAGGACAGGCCGGATAAGGGCAAAGTGATGTCGAACTGAAACGGCTAGGACTAGGTTTGGTACAAGGAAATCATAGGTCTCAAGTATACACTACCTCACAGGAAGAGTGTAATGAAACCCAGCCAGCTTCAAGAGAGAAAACAAAACCTATTGATTTTATTCCAAGGAAAGAAAGAGAAAAAGAACAGATGCACAGAGTCTTCTGTCCACTTACTGCAATCAGCAGTGCTGAGTTAGAAGCAGATAATAGCTCAGCCTTCTTTTCTTTTTGTGCTTCCTTCTGAAGAAATACCCTGGCTCAGACAGCAAAAGATTCAATTTGGGGTTGATGGGGAGGGGGAGCAAGGACCTCACACAAGAACTGACCTAAACGCTGAGGAGGTTTGAATAATCTAATTTACAATAAAATGGTATTTACAATGTTATCAGACAAAGCTTAGCAGTGTTAAGTTAAACAGCATATAATGTGATTAGTGAGGGGGTCATGCCCATGATGTCATGCAAATTCTCTGAACTCTTGGAATGGGCAGATAATGGCTCAGGCATTTATTCTCCTGTGACACACAGGACTCAGTAAACGTTTAGGGTGGATAGGGATGGGACTGAGACAAACGTGCCCAAGGGTGCTCACACACACATGCACTCTCTCAATACAGTTGATTAATCCAAATAGAAAAATTCTCTCCTCCGAACCGATCTTTACTGCAGGCCTGCAAAAAACAGGACAATTTAGTAGTTAGAACAGAGCTTAAGAAGTTATTTTGCAGATCTGGGGTTTATTCTGGACTCTGCCACTTATTTGCTTTTTGACCTTGGACTTATTGCTTAATTTCTCTGTGTCTCCATTTACACCATACGATACTTAGCGATCCTTCTGGAAGGGGTTCTTTAGATGTATAAATTATTGTGTTTCTGAGTCTAATGCAGAACAATAATGGAATATGCCATTGTGACCTTCACTGAAGACTAGGGCAAATTTGTGTAGTATTAAATATTTTAACTGAAACATTAAAACATGATGGATTTTTTTTTTTACTGGCTACATTAGACTATGAATCTCCAGGTTGTTGAAGGATCAAGAGGATAAAAGATAATGAGGCCAATGTCTCATTTAACACACTAATACACAGTTTTAGTGTAAAGGAGTCTTGGTAAAAACAAATAAGTGAGCAAAGATCCCCTTAAATTTAAAAACCCTTCAGGTACGCATAACAAGTTCACAGATTCTGAACTGAGTTTCTTCAGCCTAAATCTGGCAGAACTCAGTTGAAGTGAACAAAACTTTGCACCAACTCACTGGGTTCAGAGTCTGTCCCACTTTATTTCATGGATACTCTTGTTTGTGGGATACATACAGATTTGTCATTCCCATTTGGCATCATGCTGTGAAAGTGAGATGCATCGTTTCATTCCAAGTTAGATATTTGCTGCATAGTATTCCCAGCGATCCAGAGAATGAATAATAGAGAGACTCCGCAGCACCTCACAGAATCAGGCCCCACAACAGAGTATAGGGAAATCTTTAAGAAAGGAGGAGAGGGAGGGAAAGAACAGACAGGGTTAAAAACCTGTGGCCCCCAGAATGCAAATCCGTTAGTGTGGCAAACTCAGCTGGGGCATTTGTGCAATACTCATCTTTTATCACAACAATGATCCTTTATATTGGCTGTGGCACAAGTTGATGTTTACGGCATGATCTCTGCTTTGATGAAGGAAACCCACATGAATTTTATCTGACAGCAGAGAGATGCCATCGGGAATAAATCACTATCTGGTAAAGGGAAGCCAAACTTTTGTCTCTGTGTGGCTGATGAATCATGAGCAGGAGCCAAGTGCAATAGGCATACAATGCAGTGGAGGACTAGCCAGTCAGATCAGGCATGTGGGACAAACTAATTACAAGGCAGAATGAAAGCGAAGCCTGCAGGTAGTCACCTTTTAAATAATCAGAACTGACAGTTTTACTACGGTAGCAGAGTTTAACACTTTGTAGGTATGTGCTACGTCATGTGTGCTGCCTGCATGAAATATTCTTTCAGCATTACATAGTATATTTAGCAGAAAATTTTATTCCAGGCATTTTTGCATTATTATTTTTTTCCAACCTTACAATTAATTACAAAAGGATTCTCTTATTGTTGCTAGAGGTGTTGGCAGTGGATTATGCAGGATGATGTGCTGTATAGACCTCTTATTGCTTTATGGTTAATTGGACAAGGATGAAGTAACGTAGAAGGGACGTCGTGGCCCATAGAGTCTAGTCCCCTGAGTTTGCAGGCAACCACTGACCCAAGAATTCCCTCCAATCACCACTTTGAACCCTCAAGCTCAACTACAAAGTCACCAGACCAAAAAAACCAGGAGCACTCTACAACATCCCATAGGTAGAAGCTGGGGAAAGGAAGGCACTGCCAATGCCCTGCCACTGCAAGGAAAGGGAAGCAACTGGTTAATGTGGTCAGAGGATCCTGGAAAGGGGACTGTGGCTTATGCTACAGAGGAAGGCACCCCCCCCCCCCCCCCCAGTCCTTGTCAATCTGATGCCAGGGGGAAGAATAAAAGATCCTTCCTGCCCCCAAATTTGACCCTGAGGTTCTTTTTTGGCCGAAACATTTACATTTTTCTAAGTATCCTGTGCATCAGTTGGTTCAGCTGTAAAATGGGGGATAATTTTACTTGTAAAGTACCAAACTTTATAGAGAGTTATGAAGTCTCCATTCATATTGTAAAGTTAACATGATACTAATGTAATAAAATTGTACACAGCTAACAAGATGTCTTCCTGCCAGCTCCCACAGGAAGCAAGCTAATTGGTAAGCAAATAACTGAGGTAGCAATGGGATTTTGCATGCGGATGGCTACACTATTCCCTTGGGGCCAAACTCCTGTTGCCTATTATGAAAGCCATAAAAGGTGCCCTCAAGCAGGTGCTGCATAAAGGCATGTCTCAGCTTGCCGCAGCAACACCGGGATTGTCATGGCTCAACTTCTCTTGGGGCTCAGTATTGATTTCCCAAATTAATACTGAATAGCCTTGGAAAATAATGGGTAGGAAACTAACAATGTAAAGCAAGTTAACCAAATAGAACGTAACTTAAAATAGCATCCAAAAAGACTTGCTGAGCTGCCCTTTTTGGTAAATTGGAGAAAAACAGGGCTATTGTCTAATCATAGTATATTTGGGTCCACCATGCACAATCACAGCACATCTTCAGCAACTAAACGGTATAATTTCCATAAACTATGTCAGCCCTATGACACTATTTTAGTTAATTAATAGTACGGTGTCATTCACCCAGCTCAGTCCCAGAGGGTATAAAGAATCATCTTTTCAACTGCTCCTGAAATGCAATCACATTTTGGTTAGTAATTCAGGAGCTTTTTAACAGCACCCAAATTTTAGCAGTTCAGGACAGGAAGTGAAATAGAAACTGAAACTACAGGAGTAAGCTTTAGAATGTAATTATGCCAAATGGAATGTAATTAGAACATCAGAGCTGTCTCTTTCAGGTTCGCAAGAAGTTGTAGAGGATCATAGTCTTAGTTACAACTTTGATTAAAATATTTTGAAATGCAGTTTATAAAACAAAGTGTCGTACAAAATTAGCCTAATGCACTTAGAGTTCTTATTTACATTAGCCCTTACAAAGGGCATTTACAGGAGCGCTTCATTTGGAACAAGAGGACTACAGACTAAATTGACTGTACTGCTTTCTACAACAATCCTCCAGTGCTTCTTGGAGGTCTACTTTCCAAATGTCTGTGTCTGACTTCCCTTAGTTTGTGAGGTTTTTGACAAAGCAGGTAATCATAACTACTAGACTTGAAATGTAAGACTATTAGGGAATAAAAAGGTTAAATTCAGGGAAAACAGGTGTTAAACACTACCTAATTCACTGCCAAAGGTAGATATAGCCAGAGATTTAACTTTTAGAAACCTGGCAATTGTTTTCAGATTGTCAAAATTTTTCCTTATTTTGAGGTCATAAACCTTTGCAATCTTGTATCTTTATAAGGTGCATGTGTTCACCAAAATGATCAGAAGGTAAACAGCAACATCTGTCAAAGGAGATAAATGTAAATGACTTACCAGCAAATCATCTTAGTTAAAAGGAAGGCAGAATCTATGCAGCATGGAAGTGGGTTTTAAATTAGCTGTTGCACTAAACTCAGCCCTAATGAAGGGCTAATTTACAGGCTCCTGCAAAACAAATGAGAACATCTAGATAGAGCTCAGGGAAGCTAGTAATTGAAAAGGTTTACTCTTTATGTCTAATTGGAAGCAAAATAATTCCTTTGGTAGCTGTCTTCATTTAACGATTACTCTCCCTTTTCCTGATTTATGTACAGTACAATGATGACCTTGTTAATTACAAACATATTTCTCTCTTTGCAGATGGGTGAGTATTTATGTTTAGGAGAACTGGGAAATGACGTCCACAAATCAGGTGGAAAGATTTGCAATGCAAGTTTCTCATAGAAGCTTAGCTTGGAAGACAGTGAAGCTGTTTGCACTTAAATAGTCTGTTCGGTGTACTGAGGCAGCTGTGCCGAATTATTAGCTGAGTTTAGTACAAAGTGGGCCATAATGAAAATCTGCTAAATAAACTTATTAGGGGTTTGCACTTGAACTAAAGTTTGACCTGGATCTCTTTGGGATCCTTTATCCCATAAACAACTTTGATTTCCTACTTCATTTAATTATTTCTAGAGTTTAATTTTCAGCTAAAGTGGGGAGAGGCTGCAGTTTTTTGGATATGTATGTATTTTTTCTGAATATTGCAGAAAAAATAAATTAGGTCACTGGAGGGATGTGGCACTGGAGAGATTTCCTCATTGACTTCAATGAGAGTAGCATCAGGCCTTTAAGGCAGAAGAAAGGAATGCATCAGTCATGGCCTCCCTTGAACAAGGACTTTACTTGATTATAGTATTAGTTTGGTAATGGAAGATGAGCTCAGCACTGTGAAAGATTAAATAAAGTATCATGACTTGGCTGGCCTTAAAACAAATTAATTCTCAATTGTATTTTGAAATCTTGCAGCCTACATGGGGTTGTGTAATTTGAAGAGATGACCATAAAGATGTTTGCCATAAAATGTGGCCTGAGTCTGAGTACACAGATGGTATAAAAGCATGACTCTGTCCTCTTTCTAGGCTGGAAAAAAAAAATTAAAACCAAATTAAATAAACCAGCCTGCACTCCCTAACCTCAATCAAAACGCTTATGATCTTTGGATTATTTGAAATCTATATCCAAATTTTGCCTTATGGACACTCCTCTGCTGTAATGTAGCAATCTATACAACACAAAGTATTTCCTTGTTGCAAGATGATTACACATGTCAATAGACGTGGGTGCTTGATTCAGAGTGGGATGATGGTTGCCGTGTGTTCTGTAGCAGGAGTGAGTACTCTTACTCTCTATTGTTTTAATAGATGTGAGATATTAGAAATTGGTGAGTTAATTTTCCCCTTTTTTCTCAGAAACACAGGAGACATTATTTAAGTTGATTCTTAGTTTATTTTTTCATTTATCTCTAAAGTAGAATACGATTCTGTGCTATTGACTTTAGTGGTATGTTCATTCTGAGGTCCAAAATATTCATGTGGCCTCTCTTGCTCAAATGGACCTTGGTGGATATTACTTTTAAAATGCTTCTGGAAAGTTTGAGTGTTTTAAGTGCGTGCCCTTCCAAATATACCGTATTTCTGCATTTACAATATGGAGTGCACCAGAAAAGGAACTAAGCCTTTCTTTCACTGAAGTTAAACCAGGGATGAATCTAGTGCATTATTTATACATGGAACAGCAATAGCTTCTTTTGAATGTGAGAATCATCTGCCTGGTATATGAAGTCTACCTTTATGAGCAGATGATATAACATCTGACTAAGCTGACATTTTTTCTTGCGCAAGCTCAGAAAGAAGCCTATTAATTAGCTTTTCTCCTTCAACATGTAAAATAAGAAAGAATAGCATGAGTATTCCCCCGCCAAGTCTGTTCACTCCAAGAATTCTTAAGAATTAAAAGGAGAACCGGAGGCGTTGTCTGCAAAATGTACATGCAAAGTAGGGAAATTCAACCAGACTGGCTGCACTGAGTAGTAACTTGAAGACACCCAAAGTAACTGCTAACGCTTAAATGATTTGTTATGACTCAGAGTTGCACAGCACGAGTTCCAGCCAGTGCACACAACTCCTGGGAGGTGGGATACCCCTTGAAAAAATGAAAATGATTAGTTCTGTACATTTCTTTAGAATTGCTAACTACTTCTAATCTGACAGCACTTCAAACAGCAGCTAACCACTGATCTTCAACTCCATCCTAACTTGGACATTTCTGTTATGTTTATACCAACACTGGAGAATTCTTCTAAGAATAGAAGTAAATTTTATATACATGTCTGTTTAAGAAAACTGCCTACATTAATTTGGATAAGAGTTCCTTTAGATTTTGGCTAAATTTCATACAAAAAGAGATAGCAATTCTCATTATCAGAGATACAGTATTTATTAGTAAGTATAGTTATCTGAGAACTGCTGGGTAAAAACCTAACATATGTTCTTGCTTTTGATAAGTAATGTTGCTTCTTTTAGGTATCCAGCATACAGAAGATGCATACCACAAAATGGCAATTTAATCTGGAGTCAATCATTTCTTCATACAATTCAGTAACAAAAAAATGTCTTAACACAGTTAAGGTTGCTCAACAGTGTCTTGTCTCTCTCCACATCATGAAGAACAGCAAAACCTAAAACTTTTGAAAACCAGGAAATGAACAACTAAGGTACTGGCTTACATGACCATAACTCTGCAAAGCTTGTAAAATTTAGTAGACTTGGTGTTCTTTTTCAAGAGTAAGCTTAATTTTTTGGCTGTACAGCAGGTTGTACAATAGCTCCTATTCAGTGCAATTCAAAATGAGATTGTGTGTGTACTGGAACATCACTTAAATAGGGCAGAGTTAAGGTTGCATGGGTATATAATTTAACTAATTTCCTGATTTTCAGCAGTTTGAGTTTTGCTAAACTTGATGTTCTGGAAGGTCAAGAAATAGCAACCAACAATCATACCTCTGCATTGACACAATTTTTATTATTGATTTTCCTATTTTGTTTTCTACTGAAAGAGAAATTTCCCTCCTCAAAATAAGCAATCATTTATACAATGTCATTATTGTCTAGGTTTGCAGTTGGGACATTACTTTGGCTGGATAAAGCTAAAAGATGCTACAATAGTGTAATTAGGATGGGTTGATTGGCACACCAGCCCTGGGCACCAATTTAGAGGGGGCACCAGTATGGCCCCAAACCTCAGGGGTCTTTGCCATGGCAGGCATAGCCTTTCCATAGGAGCCAGACAGGCAGAGCCCCATGCCCAACAGTGTATCTGGGAAGGCGTGGAATGATGCTTTCCTTCCCCACCATGGGAGACAGTGCCACCCCTAGCAGCTGGGGGGAGGGGATAGAGGCACCCATGCTGCTTCCTGTCCCTCAGTGGCAGCAGCCTGAACCCAAGGGGTTTTCTGCCCCACTCCAGCTGAGCTGCACGAGGTCTGGGCTCAGTCAGGGATGCAATAGCGGTGGCATATTGCTCTTCCATATCCATTTTTTTCCTGCCCCTCTTCACCTCCCCAGGCATGGGGCAGGCTCATGGAGGGAGAACCTGCCACAACTGCTGTTGCCACTGTCTTCAGCTGAGCCCAGCCCCACACACAGCCTGGCTGGAGTGGAGCAGGAGCAGCTCTGCTTTGGTGACAATGGCAGGGGCAGTTGGTGGAGTGGGGGAAATGGGAGGGGATGGGGTGTGCCATTGAGCACAGAGGAGAAGGGACAGAAGGATTCTTATGTACTTCCAGGACTTAAAAAGGTCCCCAGTTGCTGCTTTCATGGCATGTTCTGCCCATCCCAGTGGCAGGGATGTGGGGTGGGAGGAGGAGGCTGGGAGTAGGTTGCAGTGCTTGTCACTATTCCACATCATCCTTCACACAATCCTGCTTTCGTCCATACTTATGTTAAATGTCAAACTTTTTTTTTAATGCTTTTTTTCTTCTCACTTTGCTTTCCTTAAGAGTTAGTGCACTAGATGAAGTGAATGTTGAGTGATTTGGGACTACATGGGCATGATTAGAACTTTTGGTGGATCATCAGGTCTGTGCAAAAAGATGTGTTGGAAGATTTTGTTTTCTAGAGAGCTGTAACTTGGGAACCCCTAGTTGAAATTTCCTTAATTTAGGACCATGAGGTAACCCTAGGTTTCACCACTGTGAGGCACATCAAATTTAAGAGAAAGAAGCCTGCAGGTTTGAGAGTGCTTAGAAGAACTGACCTTTAGTTAAGGTTGAGAACACCTTTCTGTTTATAGCCAAACTGGCTCTCTGCTTTAACACCTACTTAACCACTTGTGATTTCTTTATTGGCCTACTGGAGAGCTCACCTGAATATCAGAATTAAATTGTCTTATGAATCACCATAGATGGAACAGAGAACACAGCCTTAGTTTTAAATGCTGAACTTGATTTCCTAAATAACCAGTTACAGATGTGAAAATTTTTTTCCATAGTTAGCTATTGATGCAGACAATTTAAAAGATGGGGCAATGTATTGTTATTTTTAGTTTTTCTTATTGTGTAAGATGCATACTGGCAAAGTTCTAATTCATATATTACAGCTAAACTTGTTAAGTTAAACTAAACTTAAGCAAAACTTGTGAGGGTACAACACAGTACTTGAATCTACTTCCATGATGAGAAGTCCTGTACAAGTGAGTAAAATATTAGCAGAGCATGATAGACCACCAAGACAAGGGAAAAGGCATGATCCAAAGCCTGCTGAGTCTTTTCACTGACAGCAGTGGGCTATGGCTTAGATTCATGCTTCATTTGATTTATCTTTTAATATTCTGAAGTCTGTCTTCCCCATTCTGGTAAAGATACTGAAGAATATTGGGAGCATAACCAGAGACTGAACAATTGCACTGGTTATTATGACACACAAGGACAGGTGTGGGATAGTGATGAAGCACTCCTCTGCAGCTTTGACAGGTTTTTGGGACGAAATATAGTTGTGAATTAAGGACCCAAAATTCCTTCCAAGGAATCTCACAGATAGTTGAGATTGAAGACATTAAGTCATATCTTGGGAGAGGATTTTGTTTTCATACCCTCAGTGTAGGGTGTTGTCATAATATTAATCATTATTACAGATAAAACCAAATACATTCAGACTGTGGTTTTGACCCACTTTGTTTCTCTGCTTTTCTGCACTGGTATTTGCTAACATGCATTGTACTTTGGGTTTATCTTTACCTCATAATAATGGTGTTTAAAATTATGGCAAATAGAAACAACAGGAAAGAACAAGTCCCAACCCCACAAACTAGCCAGATTTTGAAATTCTTGAGCTATGAAGGAGAGCTCCAGGAGAAGGAGAAGGCTACCAGTTAATGCACAATAGCCATAGGCCTGATTTTCCTTATATGTGATTGGAACAGGGACCAGGGGCTCCTGTTACTTTAAGGAAGAAGTTGTAGCAGGGATGTCCCCAGGTGGGGGCGAGACAGCAGATTCTGAGCTAGCTTCAAGCAGCCCATTGACTGCAAGTGTCCAGTTTAAAGCAGTCGCTTGTATTTTTGTTTGTTTTAAACTGGAAAGCTGGGAGGGGTTAATGGAGGTGGAAAGGAAGCCACAGCAGCATGAGAAAGAAGCAGGCTAAGGCCTAATGTCCACAGCCTGATCCTGAGAGTGAAGCACAGGCAATCTGAGGCTGAGAGGGTCAGAGCCTGAGCCCAGACGGGGCAATGCAGGTAGCTGGAGGCCAAGTGGGTGAGAGCCTGATCTGAGAGGGGGTAACACAGAGAGCTAGAGGCTGACAAGAGGCTGAGACTGAAAGGCCAGGATGGAACCAGTAGGCCTAGGCTACCTGTCTACAGCTAGAATAACCTGAAAGTCATGGCCTATATAAGTAGATACGTAGGAAGGTGACAAGGCATTGGCATGGCTATAGGGGAGGCTGAAGGCCACAATTAAGAGCCCTAGGACTTAAATAAAGGCCATTTGGGCCATAGGCAATGATTAGGAACCAGTAGGTCTGCCAGGGCACAAGAGATACCTGTGGAGAACTGCGTACCTTTGACTAGTGGGCGGAAGGCCCAGAGGCCATGAGAGATCAGCTAGGTTGGTCAGACACTGGTAAGAGCACTCCAGGGCTCAGGGACAGCCTCCCAATTAATATCAAAATAATATCAAGGCATGGCAGGAAAGATAAATATGGGAGGTTATATACAGGACTGGGAGTACAGGCAGAATTAGGGTGGCTCCTGGAGGGTGCCATAGCTGCTTCAGGGCCCATCCTTCCACAGTGGCAACAGTTCAACAGTTCTTTATAATAGTTTTTATCTTCATTCTAAAGTTGTAATTTTTGTGATTTTCCCCTCCCCCCGTAACTTCAGCCTTAGTGTAAATTTACATATGTTCATGGCTTCTTTTTTTTTATAACTTCTACTTTAATTTGTTTGTTAATTTGGGTCTTCGCGGTCCTGCTGATCACTGTATGTGACTTAGTCCCATGGTCAGCATGCAGTTAAATTCTTGATTCTCCCCACACTTCATCTGCCACTTCTCAGTTACTTACTCAAGGTAAGATACTCCTAGGCATGTTCTATGCAAGAAAACATGGTATTTTTTCTGTTACATATTCAGCATCTCCATTTTATTCTTCTAGGTATCCCCAGTTAGCTCTTAACTACTGCAGGGCCAGGGAAGAGTTAGTGGCTATTGGCTATTATACCTGGCAGCAGTGTCCTGTCCCTACTCTACTCTCTGCCTCCAGTCCAGTGGCTCCCTTGACTAAGCAGGGTCAGGTGCTTCATGCAGCTGAAGCTGCCTGGAGGCCTTTTGAAGATGAGCCTGATTCAACCCCAGGCTTTCTAATTCAACCCAAACTTGCAATTGCACTGGAAGAACAGTGACAGTAGTGAAGGCTTGGAACTAGGGCTGTGTGAATTGGGCTGTATTCGATTCAGATTTGGATTCGGCTCAAATCATGGACAGTGATTTGATTTGTTGCTTCGTATTACGGTCCTGATTCGATTCAGCCCAATCTGAATCTGAAGATTTGATGCTGATTCAGAGAATCAGTGATTTGGCCATAGACACAGTTTTAAATGTTTTTTCTACATACCTCGAGGTACCAGACACGGCTTGTGAATGCTGCAGTGCTGGTGTGGATGTAGTGTCCCACAGGAGCATGGGGGAGCCCCCTGACATGCTTGGTGGTGTTCCCAGAAGTGGACCAGAAGCAATTCTGGTCCACTTCTGGATCCATCACCGAGCATGCAGGGGCACCCTCCCCCAGGCTCTGGCTCAGCGATTGGCCCCAGGGGGACCCCAGGTGCTCCCCCAAACCCAGGAGGCACCAGTCACTGAGCTGGGGTGGGGGGGTCCCCTGCATGCTCTGTAGCAGGCCCAGAAGTGGACTGGAAGTGCTTCTGGTCCACTTCCAGATCTGCCGCTGAGTGTGCTAGGTAGCCCCCCATGCTGCCGTGGGATGCTTCATCTGCCCCACCATTTCAGCATTCATGAGCCACCTGGTACCATGAGGTATGTAGAAAAAACATTTAAACCTGTGTCTATGTACAGATCATCAAATTTCTCTGAATTTATTTGGAGGGGTCTGATTCAATTCAGAGAGATTAAAGAGTCTCCTGATTCAATTTGGATTCAGAGGTTCAGCCACCAACTCAGGCCGAATCTCCACCAAATCGAATCAACGACTGAAGCTTCGCGCAGCCCTACTTGGAACCTTGCTGACAGTCTTAGGAATGCAGGGGTGTCAGTGGAAGCCTTTTAATAAAGAGTCACCAAATAAGAGGGTCTCATATGTGGACACTTGTGGCAAGGATTTTTCCCTCTCGGCTTATTTGTTTCAGAAATACATCTAGCGATTTCATAATAGAGATAGCTAGAACTTCACTCTTGAGGTTGTGGTGGTGGTGATCGCTGTTGTTGTTTATTCTATGTCATACATGGGTGTAGAGCTCAGGAAATGAAAGAAAGATATGATCCTTTTCCTAAAGGGTTTGTAGTTTTCTTAATTTTGTAATAGTTGGGCTTACCAAAATCTTCTGAGCTCCTAAACCTGTTTCTAAAAAACCCTGGGGTATTTGTTCTCCATATTTGCAGAGAAGTAATAGGAGGCTTTGCAAAAGGTAGACTAACCCATGAGAATGCAGTTTGTATACAAAGTTCAGATTGTCCACTAGGACTGTGTGAAGCTTTGGGTGCTAATTTGATTTGGAGGAAATTTGGCCCATTTTGGTAGCCCAATCTCCAAATCCGATTAGAATCAGAGGACCAATTAAAAGGTCTGAATCTATTTAAGCTCTCTGAATCTTCAGAAAAGATTTGGAGAGCTTTGACGATTCAGGCAGTCTCTGCCCACTACAGCAGGGAGCTGGAGCCAGACTCGGAGCTGGTAAGTAGGGGGCAGGGAAG
>NW_017728924.1:14480367-14484621 GCF_001723895.1 Crocodylus porosus | reverse complement strand
CCATGGCTGCCCCACCCACCCCTGCTCCCAGTGCTTTAAAAAAAAACCCCACTCACTGGGTGCTGCTAGGCGGGGGTGGGCTTGGGTGATTCGGGGATTCAGCAGGAGCCGAATCCGAAGCGAATACTAGCTGCTTTACACAGGCCTATTGTCCACGTTCTTTTCTGTTCTGGGTTCTCCTTTCTGTTTTATTTTTCACTATCTCTATGAAACACAAAGTGGACTTAATAAAACACAGGTTCAATGTGGGTTCCAAATCAGGCTAAAATTTCTCATCACTTCTTATGCTTCTTAGGCTCTGAGACTAGCATGCAGGCACTTTGTAGCACAACATTATCTCCCACCCACGCAAGCAAGAAAAACAGACCTTCACATGCTTGGCTGATCCATATAGGCCACTATTCAGTGAATAGGTCCTTTGGTGTGTCATTTTTTTTCTGCTTGTTTGATAAGCTTGAGACATAGTTACTTTGAAGCTTCAGCTCAATCTACCTGGTCTGGGAATGGTTCCATGAAAACTGAGATTGGATCTCTCTGCTGCTGACAAACTAATTCTGGGTATATTGCAGTCTCAAGGACAGCAAGCCTTTCAAAAGCAGAATACGGTTTCTGATGCATGCAAATTTCTTTCCAAATAGGTATTTTTAATCTTTTACAGGCCCATTTCTTCTCAGTGGGATAGTTCAGACTTATAGGGGAGCTTAAAATGTTGTAAGAAGAAAGGTAGGAGACTAGATGGGTTGGTAATCTGATCAGCTGGTAATCTGAACCTGAAGCCTTTCACCTCTGGATCATAGGCTTGCACCTTAGCCCAAGCTGATGGTGACTAAAGCCATTATAACACAGTGGCTTTTCTGTGGAGGTGTTGTGTATCCTACAGTTATGATACTGTATTATGAAGGGAGTTGGTGGCTGTGCTCCTTTTTTATGGGACAGGGCTATTCAACTTTTGAGTACAGAGGAGCTGTGACTTCATGCACTCTCCCCTCCCCACCATATGGGTAGTGCAGACAGTATAATCCTCCCACATGAGCCACAGATTCCTTGGGCCTCTGTAGGCCACGCTGTCCTGCCCCTGGGGGAGGAATTAGAAGCTGGAGGTGGCAGGGGGAGCCTGGAAACCCCAGCAGAGCAGTAGTGGTGGGAGGAGCAGTGGCCAGGTGGAAGCCTATGGGCTGGGTATAGCTCTCCATTTTCAGGTTCTACCTGGAAATGGGAAAAATGTATAGTTAGATGAAATGTGTGTGTAAGTCATTTCTTATCTTTGTGGAGGAAGATGGGGAGGTGTTATGAAAGATTCTTTACCCAATCTCTGCAATGTGCTCACTTTGCACAGTGTTTCTGTGAGGCCTCTGTCACAGTGAGCTGCTATGGACAAATTACGTTCTGACGTAATTTCCTTTGTTTCATCTGATGCAACTTCCCTTAGATCCCAGAAAGCTGTTCTTATGTTGGCTACAGAGCCCACTGCAGGATCATGCAGGTATTACTTCTCCTTTGATTATATCGTGTCCATAGCACATGCAGTTCTGTCATCCTAGAAAATGGATACCACCTCTACGAACAGAGCTTTGTTCCACTGGTTGGTGGTAGAAAGTATCAATCGGGGCCAAATATTAACTAAAAAAATGTGGTAGAATCAGGTACTGATGGGAAGTCTATAATGACAGTCTGTTCAATTAGAGGTAACTGTCCTATTGCTAGCAGGTAATAGAGGTAGCCTGTTATTTAAGGTGGTAGAGGTTTGCACTGAAGTGCTCAAGATTGCAAGTTCAAACCCTGTTTGTGATCCCATAAAGAGGTTTATTTTGTGAACAGAAATACTGAGAAGGGGCATTCAAATCCATGTCAGAATGTTTAGGGGATTCAGGGCCAGGATGGGATTATTTGATAATTTTGGCTAAGGATGGTAGAAATCTCACAAGAACAGGAAATTTTTGTGACATTTGTTCCATCACAAATGCATCTGCCATCTTGGGTTGAAGCCTTGCAAGAATCTGTTGGGAGGTTTAGCCACATCCATACAGAGCCAGGTATGGACTCCTGGATTTAGACCTGGTAAACTGAAACACAGAGACAAGCTGTTTGGACCTGGCAATATAAATCTAACCTTCTCAGTCCTCAATTTTGAAGTTTGAGGGTCTGATTTCAGGAAATTTTCGTTTAGGGAGTGACTGTTTAAAGAGCCGCAAGAGCCCTAGAAACGAAGTCCTTTGTTCATAAGCCATGTACAGTGCAGACAACAGCAAAAGCAGCAATCCATTTCCCTGCACACTGCCAGCAAGCTTAACCCTGAGTTGGAAAGACCATACTCTGGAGAGGCGAAAGGAAATTCATTCTCTGAGCTAACTCAGACCTGTACTTCCTTGGAATAAACATTGCCAAGTGTACAAAGCTAGGCTGCTTATGTGATGAGGACCCATCATCTGCTGAGGATTCAGTAAACTTGTGACATTTACAGAGGACTGCAAATTAAATGGCCCCATAAGACAGGGAGTTTGGAGATAGGCAGTGAGTCTTAATATACATATCCCTGCTGTACTCGGATCTCTTGGAGAGCTTCAAGATAAAACATTTGATGTCGCTTTTCCAATGATCTGTTTCTTTTGCATATTTTAAAACATCTGTTCCAATGGTACTAAAAGTTTGCTGTGACTGAGAACTTTTCCAATGCAAAATACTTGTTAAAATATAACACGTGTCCAGACCAGACCAGACTTAAATAAAGATTGTACTATTCTCCAAATTCTATTGAAAGTTTGGCAATTTTCTTCAAGCTACAATGTAACTTTCCATTGAAGTCTATATTTAGACTTAAAAGTAAAACGTCTTTCCTGTTTAGTAAGGAATAACAGTGACCTTTACCAATTCCAAATCCTATTTTTAAAATCTGATATTCAAGGGTTGTGTTGCTATTTGGATATTTTTTGCAATTAGCAATTCTGAGAGACAGTGTCATCTTTTCCAGCTGTTTTCTGAGCATTGGCATTTCTTAGCCAGCCCTAATCCACTTTATCACTGTTCTGTGATGCATGTTTCTTCAGTACAACCTTTGTTTCCCTTTCTTGCTACGTCTTTAATATCTGCTTAACCCAATATGCTTAATGGGCACCAATTTAGACCAGATCCTGAGCTAAGGTAAATTGTCCTAGCTCTGTTGACTTCACTAGCTGAGGACGGACCTCTCCTGTCACAGTGGTACCAGGACCATCGTAGCAGAAATCAACATGAACTTCCCTGTAGTTCCTTTCATACCCAGTTCTTGAAAAGTTTGGTGTAAGTTGCCCTTTTTCCCTGACTTCAGGTGAATTTTGTTATAATAAAAAATAGGCAGTATTTTAGAAAGGTGGGTTCAGTTCCTCAGTTGGACACCTCCTCATTTTTCAAAGTTGGATGCCCAAAGTTCAGCACTTTTGGGTCTGATGTTACTGCACTGACAAGATCATCTGTGCATCTAATACCAATTATTTTAATAGTTTAATTTAATCAACTCCTGACACAAAATATTTCATGTTAGTGAGGTCTCTGGGAGTTTGGCACCTTGGGAATTCAGATGATTTATTTAGGTGTCTCACTCCAGGCACCCATTTGAAAATGTTGATAGTAGCTTTTCAGTGCCTTGGTTTAAGCATTTTGCGAACTGGTAAAATGATGCCTGACTTCCACGTATCATAAAGCTTAAGGAACCAGTGTTATTCACACCATTTGCCAGTCCTCTACTGAAAGGCCTTGACCAGCAAATCATAGATTTGTAGATTCGTAGAAGTAGGGTCGGAGAGGACCTGAGCAGATCATCTAGTCTGACACCCTGCCCTGGGCAGGAATGAAGACAAGGCTCTTATGACCCCTACTAAGTTTAAGCTCAAATAACCGCAGCTGGGTAGTTATCAAGCCTCCTTTTAAAGACCCCTAAGGTAGGTGTGAGCACCACTTCCCTTGGAAGCTGGTTCCAGATCCTGGCCACCCTGACTGTGAAGTAGCGCTTCCTGATGTCTAGCCTGAACCTACTCTCAGACAGCTTCTGGATATTGTTCCTTGTTACTCTGGGAGGTGCCTGGGGGAACAGGGTCTCACCCAATCCCCTCTGGTCCCTCCTGGTAAGTTTATAGACAGGCACTAGATCCCCCCTCAGCCTTCGCTTGTGGAGGCTGAACAGGTTCAGGTCCCATAGCCTCTCCTTGTAGGGCCTGTCCTGCTGCCCCCTGATCATGCGAGTGGCCTCCTCTGGACCCTCTCCATGTTGTCCACATCCCT
>NW_017728924.1:14460052-14480267 GCF_001723895.1 Crocodylus porosus | reverse complement strand
GGCCTGACCAGTGCCGCATAGAGGAGGAGGATCACCTCCTTGGACCTGCTCATGATGCATCTGTGGATACATGACAAGGCGCTGTTAGCCTTGCTTGCATCCAAAAACTATGGGCAGGGGAAGAGGGGAAATTATGTTGGTCTTTTTGTTTAGTAGCCTAATGAGGGCAGGGTAAGTGAGGACCAGCTGTGCCCACTGACAATGATGGGGTGCTAGAATCCCCCTCACTGGGAGCTCGGAGGCAGAAGGGGCAGCCCTCTGTTGCTCCTGCCCAGCCATAGGAGCTGGGCAGCTCTCTCACACCAAGCAACATCTCTGGGCAACTGTAATGGTGCTTCCCCACTCTGGGAGCCTTTGCCCTGTACCCAATACGTATGTATCTGGGGGGAGTGAATGGAAACCAGGATCAGATCCCAGGGAGCCCAGCCATGGAGCTGCTGCTGCCACCAGAGCTGACGCTGCTACAGTGGCAGCACTAGCCTGGCCAGGTAAGAGTCTCTTTCCCTCGGCGTACCCTTTTGCCCCCCACTTCTTCCTCCCCACCCTGAGTGCACAATTTCACTTCCTTAATCAAAATTTGATCTCTGTCTAGCACCTGACTTTATTTGTTGAAAAAACTTACATTCTGTTGGCCAGTTTGTACTTTGAAGGCAGGTTTAACTGTGAAAAAGCAGCGAATCTGTCTTCAGCTGCTGATCGACTTTAACGTCTTGAAGGGCTGGGCCCTGAGTTTATTTTGATGTACCAGATATCTTTGCTTGTGGGGCCCTAATTCAGAGGGAATAATCTAAGAGAACTGCTTTCTTTGATTCTGTGATTCATCATAAAATTCTCTCTGTTCAAGTTTATTATGTTAGGGTTTTCCACTATTAGTAAGATATATACTCTGCAAGCATGCCAAGTCAGGGCAAGAGCTCAAAGCCTTTTGTACCAAGTATTTTATGCAGCTTCGTAATAAGTCAGATAAATCCAATCAAAAACAGCTTTTAAAATCTTTCTGTAGCAAATACTAGACAAGAGGGTTTGTATTTGTGGTTTAATTTTTCTTTTAAAGAGTGGATGCTAGAGATTGTAGTTTTGTTGGTACCATAGATTTTTTTTCCCTAATAGCCATTTGGAAATTAATCCAAAACAAAATGCTTAATCATTTATAATAACTAGATCACTCAAGTCATCTTCTTACTCTCTCTAATATAGTACAGCGAGATAGATGATTTTTTACTTGGTAACCTCATATTAGTTCCATTATACTGGTCAATAAACTACTCTCTTGAAAAGCCATAATGTCTTGCCATTCTTGAAAGAAAAACAAAAAAAGACCAAAGCAGGTGGGAGGAGGCAAGGGCAAGATATTTTCAGATTTCTTACAGGGTTTATAAATGTGGAGAGCAAAAGTTATACAACTTTAGCTACTTAAAATATTGGAGGTGTCATGTATATAGATCAAAGTTTGTTAGTGCTTTTATGAATAGCCTAGATTTGTTTAAAAACCTTATGTTCTAAGGGTAATTCTATCTTGGAAGAAGGCAAATTAGTCTCTGAAAGCTTCTTAAAGCCATACCTCATGATATGTCTAGCATGATTTCCAGAACAAAGGGTTTCAAATAAACACCAGAGCTTGGAATGTTTTAAGGTTACTTATCATTACTTTTTTTGTGATATTTTTATGTGTATGCACGCATGTGGGTGAGAGAGGGAAAGAGGGAGAGAGAGAGCGGGGGGAAAATGTTGTAATACTTATAAAAGGAGCGAGTCTGACACCACTGGAGACTGAAGTCTTCTCCTTTGCCGATGGTGGTTGGGTGTGTGTGGTTGTTTGTTTTATGGTAGCGTTTAGAGACCGTAACAAAGACAAGAATCCCAATTTGCTAGGCACTGCATAACCAAATAAAAGGCATTTCCTACCGTGTAGTGTGTGCTATTTAATTGTAAGTCTCAATTCACAGACTACAGGCAGTGCTGTGCAAGTTACCTTCTGCCTGCTTCAGCCCTAACTTGAAGGAGCTAAGTCTGCATGGGGCTGTAAACCTCATGCTCCGTGACAAGTGGATGCCTGGGTATGTACTGCCGATATATAGAACTTGTTTTTCAAAGTCACGTGAACTCTGAGAACTTGAGACCGGCTAATTCACTGAATGCAACCATGGCACAACCATCAGACACAAACCACTTCATTGCTATGTGCTTGGTGAAGTAGCCTAAAGTTGTTGAAATGAACCCAAAGTTTGGGGGAAATGGAGCAGGAGTGTGTTAGACCTATAGGCATAGTGGGAGAGGCAGTAAAAAGATGTGGGGCAACATCTCCCAGTACTTGTACCTGGGAGTTAGTTTTGATAGGTGAATGACTCCAGAGCACATTAGCAATCCTCTCTAACCTATGCTGTTCCCCATTTCCCTTTCCAGACCTTGACACTCAGTATAATTTATGTAGCAATTACACTTAACTGTAACTCAATTCCTGGTTTTTTCTTTGTAGAGAAATTAGCAGTGAAGGGCGTAGCAGTGATGGAGGGCTTGCAGTAACAACTAGGCTATTTGTCTATTTAATAAACATTTTTCAAAGATATCATTTTAATGATTTGGAGTGCACAGTGAGGCTAACCGTACTTCAGAAGTTCACTCTGCTGTACAGGATCTTTGAATTTCAGCCTGCACTGTCAGGACTGAATGATGCCACTAAAAGACTGTGAAATAGAGAGCTCCCTTGTTTGCCCTTCTGCTCCCCCCCCCCCCCCCCCCAATAAAAAGTAGAGGAGAAAAAAATGCTATTCTGAATTATTTATCTTTATCCAGTTTCTCTGTCATCAAGGGGATGAAGCGAAAAATTTAGAACAAAGTAAAAAAAAAAATCAAAGGATTAAAACCCAACGTATGTGATCCTGATGAATTGTATGATTCAGAAGATGTTAACCAGAGCTACGGCTGTAATGGAAGGAGAGCCTGTAACAAACAGGTTTTCTGATTTATCGTGGTAATTGAGCACAGAAATGGGCAGGCACTGGGTGGTACAGAATACCGACACTTTCTTTGGGCTGCCTGGGAGATGTATTTAAGCCCTTAGGGAAGATGTTGATTGTTTTCCCCCCACCTCCTTACAGGAGACTTTTAAAAAATTATTATTTATTTCCTTCAGAAATGAAAACAAATAAACAGCACTGTCCAGATTCTCATGTGAAGTTTTCTGAGGTTTAAAATGATTGATGTTTGTAAAATGCTGAGTAAAGTGGAGCCCTAATCCCAGTTGCAGACTCTAATCACTAATGTAATGCAAATGATAACAATGATCAGTAGCCAAGAACACTGATCCTGACACACAGAGTAGATGAGGAAAGAGAAGAGTTCTGCAGCAATTCTCCTGTGGCACTTTGAATGCGATGGTTTGGTAGAGGACTAAAATCTCATACTAGTCTTCTGAACTATTTTATTGCTTTATAAAAAGACTTAAATGCAGACATCACTTGCTTTGCTGCATTACCCTAGTCTTCCATTTCCTGTGTAAAATTTCAGGAATGTGGCCATGACCAAAGTCTAACATGATTTGACCTGGCCCACAATGCTAACCAGTAGCAGGCATCAGACTGGTAGTAGATGTATGGGGAATAGCCTTGGTCCTTGTAACGTAAATTATTCTTTGATGCTGTTTTACTGCATTTTGTTCCAGGCATTCATTGAGATGTCTCAGGCTAGGACATAGGAGGTTCAGAGCAGTCCTTAGAGCAGGGTTGCACATTTGGGTTCTGAGCCAAGGTCAGGAGCTGCTGATCAATGTCAGAGTCAAGGAACTGGAAGGGGTGAAGCTGATCAAGGGGAAAAAGCTACAGCAATAGTCTGGGTGTCAGAATCCAAGACAATTAGGGATCAAGGTAGAGGATATCTAGACCAACAAGATTTTTGAAAAAAAAAAATCTTTAATTGCAAGCTTTTAGGCACAAACACCCTGCATCAGGCATTGGAGAAAAGATTGTAAAAGTTCTCCTGGGTAGAAAGGAAAGTTCACATTTCATAGGATTTCACAGAGGATGTCAATAGATGGAAAACTCCTCTGGGCAGGCAGTTCTTAGCTGGTAAAGACTGTATGAAATATGAACTTTCATTTCTACTCAGGAGAACTTTTACAATCTTTTCTCCAATGCCTGATGAGCCCAAAAGATTGCAATTAAAGATTTTTTTTTTGCAAAAATATTGTTGGTCTAATAAAAGATATCACCTCTACCATAAGCCCTGATTGTTTTTACCTCTTGACGAGTATGGCTACAACCTGGATACCTGACAGGATCCAAGGCAGGAACTGGAGGCAAGGTTTTGCTTAGTGAGGACACTCAAGGTCCAAAGGAGATGTGCTTGCCAGTCTTCTGCTCAACCCTTTTATGGTGATGACTTTCACAGATTTCATAGATATTAGGGCTGGAAGGGAGCTCAGAAGATCACTGAGTCCAGCCCTATGAAGAAGTTGTCACATAGAAGCAGGGTTTCATGTACTGCATGGCAGGTGCAGTTACATCATACTGAAGGTATGGCTAGGGAGAATGCTGGCTCTCTAGCACTCGCTCATCACAGAAATGGGAGCAGGTCTACTCTGTACTAGCCTGGGTACTGGAAGCAGCTCAGCTGTGGCAGCATAGAGCTTAGCTGAGGAGTAGGGTCAGTCCGGGTTGGGCGTTGCAATGCTTTGGCTACACTACTTCTGATATGCAAGATAGTTCATTATGGGTATCTACATGCAACACTGCCATCTGTATTGTAGATATACCCTTAGGCTCCTCAATCACTGAAATGCTTTTGAATATTTTACCCTGTAAACACATGACTGGGTATTCAAAACACAGTATAAAAAGATCTTTCTAGTAGGGTTTCTTCAGAAATCAGGACCCAAAAATCATCTAGGGTTTATCATCATCAAAAGCTGATCAGTCCTTTCTATCAGCAAAAACCAGTCTTCCGGGTATAAGATTTATTTAATAGTACTTGGAAAAGGGTTATGAGCAGCATGTAAATTGCATAAATAAGCAAAATACAAAATAAGATATCTTCCAAAGCATGATCACAAGACTTTGTATGATAGATACGTTTGAACGGTAGATTCTTTATTTTGACACTTTCTATGAAAAATATTCAAATGTTACTTAGTAAATAGAATAGAATATGGATAAGGCTTCCCCCCACCCCCCATTGAACTTAAAACACACTGTGTTTGATGTCCAATTTGAAATGTAATTAAGCAACCCCAGACAGAAATATAAAGTTTGATTACTATTACATGTATTTCATTAACTTTAACAGAGCTATAGCTTCTCATCTCCTCTGGAAATGTCTGTCATCTTTTAGATGCCCAACTGGAGGTATTCAGGTTGGAAAACAGTAGCTTTCATGCTAAGGCTCACTGAAAAGTTCCTGTTAAGAACTGGGGCATGGGTGGTTACGGCTGGTCACCTTATGCAGAGGTGCAGTCCAAGGGCCAGGTTTCTAGTAGCCAGGAGTTTGAAACTGGAGCCAGAGAGAACTGGCAGCGAGTGCTGAGGTCAGGGCGAGCGAGGAATCTGCCCTGGAATTGGGGGCTGCCAAGGGTCAGAGTCAGAGTCAGGGTATACCAGGAGCCAGGACTGGAATCAGAAGCCAGAGCCAAGTCAGGGTGACCCAGAGCCTGAGCCCGAGATACAAGAAGTAAAGCAAGGAAGGTCAGAAGTCTGAGTCTTTGCCTGGACACAGTACTGCTCTGGGCCAAGCTTTTAAGGGTTCGAGTAGGTGGGGCCTATTGCCTGTGGTCTCAGGGGACTGGCTGCCCTGATTGCCCCGCTGGGACCACTGGATAGAATCCTATGGGCTGTGTTATGGCTGCAGTCCTACTAGACGGCCACAGTTCTTTCTAGTGTGAAAATCCCACATCCACTGTGGTCGAATCCTTTTCCATGACTGCAGCAGGCTTTGGATCAGATCCCAAATGTCCTAATGTTTTTAGAGCAGCATGTTCCAACTTGGGTGTCTAAAGTTAGCAGCTAAACATTTAGACAAAAATGTTAAGTGTCTAGCTTAAGGTACTGCAATTGTTTGGGTGTACTGAATAGAAAGAATGTAGAGGATAAATGTGGAGTCTGTTATCTGCAGGGAGAAAGCAGAACATGTAAGCTCCTTGAGAGGCACACTTATGGGATTTCATATTCATAGTCTGTGGAGTACTACAAATACAGACAATATCCATTTTTTAATGTTCCTTAGTGGAAAAACATTGTCATAAAAATGCACTTGTTGAAAAACGGCAAGTGTCACTACTTATCGATCTATGACAAATACTTTCATTTTCACGTGCAGAGTTGTTTTCTTTCCAAGATCAAATCCAGAAACTGAAGCCCTGTTTACTGTTGATTAGCTACTGCAGCGATATTCAGCCTGCTGGCGAGGCAGGTGCTCAGATCTCTCTTATTAGGTGCTCTTTATTGCTATGGGCATTTCTCAGGGTCCCACCAACAGCATGAAATGTTTGTTTCAGGTTCCTGTGGAGTGATATAATGAACCTTCTTGATAGCCTTGTGACACACAAACTCACAAAACTGCCAGCGAATAACACCAGCCAGAACTAATGGGCCTATGTAAATTCTAACCACATGTGACATGCGAGCTAGAGAAAAAAGATGAATTACTCTGAAAGCTTTTGTTCTTATCAGAATCACTAATCTCTCCTTAGTCTTCTGATCTCTTTCAATAGCACTTTCATCTGTTACATGTTTGTTGAGAAAATCATTCTCCTTTGCTTGTCACAAATCGTGAGGACAGAAAGTTCACTGCATACAGGGGAGAATTTTGTTTGGTTCATTTTGGTCACGTTTCTAGAAGCACAAAACAAGACAATGTCTCCATGTTAAGATAATTCCTGTTGAGATAACTATCATGTAAATTTAGCCTGTTCTGTGTACTATCCATGAGCAGACTGAATTGCTTGAATTCGTTTGATGTATTTTTTGTTTTACTTCAGCTTAGGATCAAGATTTTTTTAAAGAAAGGGAGTATTATTGTCATAAGAAAGTAGGACTGGAAGGGTGCATAAAGTCATCTAGTCCAACCCATGTTGTGTCTAAGGGTTGCCAGATTGTGACCTGTTCTTTGCAAGTATTTGGTACTTGAAATTCAAGTTATTGCTACTTAGTTGTGCTTTTGCACATCAGTTATATGGTATTGTCTTTGTTCCCTGACTGAAAGAGTATGCAGATATATCTAGCCATGAATTCTCATGTATGCACACGTGACACTGAATCTTGTTTTTTGCAAACATCTGAGCCATAAACTTGCCTATTATTTTTCTTCTGGGGGGAAAGAAAACACAAAGGGGACAAGGGAAATGATTAATTTAATTATTTGCAAAATTAAAGCAAATGTTCACATAGTATTTCATTTAATATTTCCTGCCTTTGCCAATGTGCTACAATAGAGCCATTTACTCTAAATTCTAGGCACTTTGAATTCTTATTTGTATTGCAATAATACTTAGGATCCTCAGGTACCAATCAAAATCTCATTCTGCTAGGCACTGTACAACTGTGACATTAGAAACCTTCATAAAAGTCACATTGGAAGAAGCAGACAAATGAAGAAAACAGACTGGGTGGCACGTGTCAAAGGTCACTAAATCCAGATTCCAATAGACCGAGTCTGTTAAGAGTAGCTCCCCGAGTTGAGAAGGTCTCACCAAAAAACCTTGTCCCTGTCATCTTCTTACCATCTAAGCTGGGAAATCTGATAGCTGGAGGGGCTCAGCTGTTCACAGCTGCTGCACTACAACATGAAGAGAGAAGCTGTTTCTATTGTAGTCAGGACCCAAACTGCTGAGCCTGGAATTTTAAAAGGCACAAAAAGCATTTATACATTCTGATCTTACTGAAAGTCAATGGGAGTTGGGCTTCTACTTCCCTTATTTCTCATGGTAGATTCCAGCCTTGGAACCGTATGGGTCAAACAAACTTCTTTAAAATATAGCAGGAAATTGAACAGGAACTTTATCATTTGTGGAGCATAAAGGAGATGTGCATAAGACAAACTGCATCAGAAATTGGCAGTAGCATTCTGCACCAGCTGAAATGTCCCTATAGTCTTAAGGTGTAGCCTTATATGGATAGCGTTACTTCCAAATCCAGGTCTCATGTACTTATTTGTGTCACACAAGTAGGCACATTCAAATCCAATCCATGTGTTCTTTGTGGAAGAAGTTATCTCTGAATGCTACGTGGCTAGTAATTTAAAATATGGCTATACAGTGGCCGCTTCTGTTGTTACTTTCTATAGCATAGTCTTAAACCATGGTTTGTGATTACTCAGATCGGTAACCCAGGAGGTGCAGTTTGGTAGCTGGAACAATTCATCTTTTAAAGAATCAAAAAAAATGTCCAATTTTGTAAAAAAATAAAAAATAAAAATAAATCCTATCACAGTAATGTTAGGAATTGCATTTTCCTGTCTTCACCTGTGGGTTGTATATAAGCACTATACAAAGCATTGTACCAAGTATTGCGCACAATACTTTTATTTTTGGAAATGTCCGACATTTGTATCTCAGTAAGAAGCAGAACATTCTTTATGTTGTTCTCATGGTTTGTAATCATTCAGCTACCTCTGCTCGCATCAGTTTGCATTCTTACCATTGGGTAAACCTTTGCCAACACTAGGTTATTATGCTTAAATGAAAAAGGGCGCTTCTTGTAAATATTATTTACATGGGCTGGGAACTCCAAGAACATGTTTTAACCTGTGTAGTTTGCAAATGGGAAATAAATGATGTCCAAAGAATCTCTGCTGCATCCTGTTGGAAATGCGCTTTTTTTTTTCAAGTGAACCCTAGAAAGCTAATAGGTCTATGAGGAACAAAAAGAGAAGTTCTAGTAGGAAAAGCATGGCTTGGAAAAAATGCAAACAGCTAAACTTTTGGTGGAGCCATAAATAGCAAAGGGTGTGTATAAGAGCAAAGATACGCCTGACTTTAATGTTGTATCTGACTAAAGAATGCAAGATTTGCTAAATGAAGTTTTTACTGAGATTTACACATGCTGCACAGTACGAGGAACAGCAATGCCCCTGGCTGGGAATGTGCATGATAGGCACAGAATGCTGCTGGCAATTAAGTGCCCGTTTCTTCCAGAATTGATCATTCTCCGGTCATCTGGTACCTGTCTAGTGTCTGATTTTCATGAAAACATAATGATTAAGAGTAACTAGAGAGATCCATTTGCTGCTTCATGTGTAATTGCAGCCTGTTGGCTTAGGCCAGAGCTGTTCAACTTCTGGACAGCTGCCCAGCTGGAGACCCCGGCAATGGCAGCAGCAGGTGCTGACTGAACAGGATCATCATTCTGACTTTTGTGGGTTTTCTGGTGAACAAAGATGCTGGGTAGCCTGACACTGACATGGCAGTAGACTTGTAAAGGAAAGGGTTTGGTGAAGCTGAGACTGTGCGGTCTTCCCTCTGAGCCATCCAGCTGAGCTGGTCCGTTGCAAAGCCAAGCAGGTTGATTAGGTCAGTGTACCCAAAAGCTTTTTGCCTACATGAAATATGCTACCTTTGGTGGAGGCTGCTGATGCTAAGCCACACCTCAGCCATCCTCCCAACATGGACAGTGTCTCAGCCCCAATCTTGCCATGTTTTTGGTATGAGTTGGCACCAATGATAGTTTTTCACAGAGGCTCAAAATCAAGCACTGCCTTGTAAGGTAAAAAAAATCTTTGTTATGTTAATATAGGAAAATGTAATGTTCTGATAGATATTAAAAACATTGCTTCATCAGCTGTACATGAGGACATGGAGCATAAGTGTGAACGTGAAGTAATTGCATAATATTGTATTGCTCTAAAATACAATGCTCTGGGAATACTATTAGAAATAACATACTTTGATTATACTGGTAACTACAAATACTAGTAACTAATTTACATACACGCACACGCACGCGCACACACACACGCGCACACACACGTGCACACACACGCACGCACGCACACACTCAAACGTGATTTAGTCTGTGCATGTATGAGAGCCACACTGTGTGCATAAACACATGCCCCATGTTTTAACTATAAAGATTTCCACACATAGGACTATGAGGAGAAAATTAGTATCTGGACTTTATGGAAACCACCAAAAAACAGTTCTAGCTGAGTTTTGCCTAAAGACAATCTGACTGATCTGGCATTTTCTTAAAAGCAACATTCTTTTGCGCTATCTGTTTTCTGTTAGAAAAGCTGTTTACCAGTCACATGAGTCTCAGTTCACGTCCTGAATGCAATGATATGCAGATTGGAAGAGGACATTGATCAATGGAAAAGTCTTCTGTGGCCTGTTTAGCCATCTGCTAGCAGGTGCAATACTCTTTAAATGGTTTGGAAACTGACAGTTGACTAAATTTGCTTTATTGGGCAATTTTTTTTTTGTCCGCTTTGCACCATATCTGAATTTTTAGCCTGATTTAATTATAGATTAGGAAAGTTAGGAAGATACTTTGAGACAGACTTCAGATTAAACACCATAACTTTGGCTGCATAGTTTAGACAACGCTCCACTTTGCAAGAAAAACATAATGGGAACAGTGAAGAGCTGAAATCCTGGAAACCAAGCTCAGTGAGAACTCTCCAAGCTTCAGAAGCACTAGTTATACTTCATCAAGGAGATAAGAAAATAAACATATTCTCATACCTTGGCTCCAAAAATATTTCATGCAACAAAGAGATCTCTGTTTTAGAAAGACAATTAGGGCTTGACAGCCTGACAGCAGCTCATGTGCTGACACTCATCTTCTTTAGAACCTGAGCAATGATAGCAAGTGTTGTTTGTTTCACAGAACTTGAAAATGTGTTGACAGATCTTCCTATGCTATAAACACAGTTTCAGGTCAGAAATGTTGACGGCATGCCTGCTTAGGAACCACACACAGGATGTTAGGCACAGCAGTGCAAGAAGTGTATACCTTTTTTTTTTTAAAGACAAGCAGAAATTCTGATAAAGGATTGGGAAAGACTTAAGGAAAGAGTTGGACATTTTCTGTTAGGGGCGATTTAGGGAAATCCCTTTCTCACATGACTACACTCATGATAGTCTTTTTGGTTAGTTGGCTGTTCTGTGAGCACTGGCCAGTACTGTGATCTCCTGATAGTCAGATCACACGTTGTGTTCTTGTTACACTCAAATAGCTTTGTCAGAAAAATAATCTGTAAGCATATATCAGAAGTTTATTTTGTGAACAAAAAAATGAGGGGATGTTTTTTCTTTGTAGTTTGACAGTGGATTAGCCCCCAAAATTACTTACTTAGAAAGAGTTAATAATGTAAATAGAAAGTAAGTTGTCATATCTCTAAAGTGATTATTTGGTACTTACAGATATAAATGTTGCAGTTGCAAGCCCAGCTTCAGCTGAAATAGGGAAAATTCTAGATTCTTACTATCAGGATAAAAGTAAGTGAAAGGAGGTGGAACACAGGGTTGCCAACCAAAACCATTTTTTACTGACAATCTGCAAACTTTTTACTGACAATCAAACTTTTTCCTGACATATGTTTTACATAATATTAATATAACCCTTCTGCCAGACCTGGACAAGGGCTGAGTTCAAACCACAGTAAAAAGGTTTGGTTGTCAGTACAAAGCTTGCAAATTATCAATTAAAAAAAAAGTCTTGGGTTGGCAACGCTTTTTGACTGCAGCAAATGTTTTAAGCCATGCTGCCCTTACTGCAGGGGTCTCCTACTCACCCCCATGCCCCACTATGCCTGACTGCATTCCACACCATGCTGCTGATATCTCATAGATTTTGTAGATTTTATAGACATTAGGGCTGGAAGGGACCTCGAAAGATCATTGAGTCCAGCAGGAAGTCAACAGGGATCATAGGATCCCACCAAGATAAACATCCAATTGTCTCTTAAAGGCGTTCAAAGTAGGTGCTTGAACCACCTCCGGTGGCAGTCTATTCCAAACCTTGGGGGCTCAGACAGTAAAGAAGTTCTTCGTTATGTCCGGCCTGAAATGGTCATGGAGGAGTTTGTGACTGTTTAACCTGCTCATCCCTTGGGGTGCTGTGGTGAACAAATGTTGCCCCAGATCCTGGTGAGCACCCCTGATAAACTTATAGGTGGCCACCAGATCACTCCTGAGCCTGCGCTTTCCCAGGCTGAAGAGTCCCATGGCTCTCAGCATCTCACCATAAAGTCTGTTTTCCTGACTTCTGATCATGCGCGTGGCTCTTTTCTGGACTCTCTCAAGCTTCTCCACATCCTTTTTGAATTGTGGGGCCCAAAACTGGACACAGTACTCCAGCTGCAGCCTCACCAAGGCCAAGTACAAGGGGAGAATGACGTCCCGGGATTTGCTCAAGAAGCATCTATGGATGCAAGCCAGCGTTTTGCTCGCTTTACTAGCTGCAGCATCACATGGAAAGCTTGTGTTCATCTTGTGGTCAATCATGACCCCCAGTCCCTTTTGCCCATAGTGCTAGCCAGTGTACCACTGCTGAGCCTATAAGGATGCTGCAGGTGTTTCTTCCCAGGGTAGAGAACCTTGCATTTTTCAGTGTTAAACACTATCAGGTTCTCATCTTCCCATTTCCTGAGCCTGTCCAGGTCAGCCTGAATCACCGTCCTGTCCTCAGGTGTGGATGCTTTACCCCAGAGTTTGGTGTCAGCAGTGAATTTGGCCAGTCCACTTCTGATACCAATGTTCACATCATTAATGAAGATGTTGAATGGTGTAGGCCCAAGGATAGAGCCTTGAGGGACCCCACTGGTCACAGGACACCACAACGATTGACTTCCATCAACCACCACCCTCTGGGTCCTACCATGGAGCCAATTCCCCAGCCAGTGGACCGTGGTGAGGCAGAGGCCACAGTTAGCCAGTTTTGCTAAGAGGTGATCATGGGATACCAGATCGAAGGCTTTTTTAAAGTCAAGATATATGACATCAATCTCTTCTCCCTTGTCCAGGTGATAGGTCACCTGGTCATAAAAGGAAATAAGATTGGTCAAGCAGGATCTACCCACAACAAACCCATGCTGGCTATCCCTCAGGATGTTGCCATCAGCCAGTCTGTTAAGAATGGCCTCTTTGATAATCTTTTCTAAGATCTTCCCCGGAATAGAGGTCAGGCTAATGGGTCTGTAGTTAGCCAGATCAACTTTCCGCCCTTTCTTGAAGATAGGCATCACATTGGCCTTCTTCCAGTCTTTGGGCACTTCACCAGAACACCAGGAGTTCTCAAAGATCTGTGCCAGGGGCTGAGCTATGATGCTAGCCAGCTCCTTGAATACCCCGGTGCACCCACCGGGCCTTGATCACATGGTCCCTTGCCGCTTTGCCCAGGGGCCTGGTGGTAACCTTTCACTCCGTCTCTTAAGGGAGTGGCCCACGATCTCCCATTTCAGGCATTCTTCCCCCTCTTTATCCCGCCTGCCACGTCTTCGATGGTATTTCATAGACATCATAGACATAGACATCAGGGCTGGAAGGGACCTCGGGAGATCATCAAGTCCAGCCCCCTGCCCAAAGGTTGATGGAGGGGTCCGATTGCCTGATGCCGGCTGCCTCTCCAAGGCTGAAGCGTGATGTTCTTCGCGAGGCTCCAACCTCCCCTGTACCTTGCCCTAGACCCAGCCTCAGTGGTGTGATATCGTGGTTGCCGACGGCCGACCGTTCCCTGGATATAGGGTCCCTCTGAGTTCCAGCTAGGCTCACGCAGGGGCCCAGGAAGCCCTGGTTCTTTCTTGGCTAGTCTGGCCTTTAGGGATCTTGGCTCCCTCTAATTTTAGAGCCCTAAACAATTATAATAAAGAAAATAACCCTCACATACAAGCGGCATTAGTGGTGACAAAAATAATAAACTAATCACAAGGCTATAGGAACCCCTCCAGGTCCCTTCACAACCTTTCCTAGGCCAGCGTTTAGGTATGCCTATTGCGGTGCTATCTCCCTTAACCTAAGTGCCCTTCCTCTTGTAGGGTGCCAGGCAATACCACAGATTCCACCCCCTCGTGAGGCCTGCTAAGCCCCCCTAGCAGAGGAATATTCCTTCCATGAGTTTTGGTCAGGGTCCTTGTCCCGGATGTGGAGTCTCAGTCCATCCTCCTGTAAGGATCCCCTCTTACTTCTTATGTCCATTGCCCTCCACCTGGGATGATGAAGCCTTTAGCCTCGGTTCTCCACGCGCCCCCAGGTTTACATAGTCGGGACACCTGGGTCTTGTCAGGTCTGATGGCAGCATCTTCCCCTGGGCACAATTCAGTTTCCTCCTGTGAGTCGGAGGCAATGTTCCCTAGCTCCTCCACCTTCCTAGTGCGCTCGGGAGCTCTTCTTCCCCAGCTCTCTTGCCGCCTCTCCTCCTCTTCTATCCACTTCCTCTCCCTTCTTATCCCCCTGAGCTGGTTCTCCTCCCATGCTTCCCCAGCTGTTTCCTCTTTAAACAAACCGTGGCTAATGAGCCGCACGGGTCCTGCCGCCGCTTTCTGCTCCACCGCGACTGCTGCTGCTGCTTCCAGCCCCGCCGCGATTCCTGCCACCGGTGAGTTGTTTTTGTTTATTCTTTCTTCCTCTTTCCTTTCCCCATGGTGTGTTGCCCCCCAGGATCCCCCTGGGATCCTTCGGGGTTCGTTCCTTTGCCACGCCCCGGGACACCCGGGATGTAAACTGTCAGGGCTGACTGACTTGAAGGTATCCAGCCTCTCAAGGTTCACAAGGTCAGCATTGATGGAGGGTAAGGAATCCCCCTCACCCAGACCTCCCTGTCCCATAGCAGGCATGGGCGTCCCATGGGAGCGATGAAAGACCGACACAAAGTACCCATTTAGCAAGCTGGCTTTTTCTTGGGTATCGGTTGTCAGTTGTCCCATCTGGCTTAGCGGGGTCCAGTGTTGCCCTTGCTTTTCCTCTGGCTCCCCACATATCTAAAACAGGACTTTTTATTGTCCTTGATACGTGTAGCTAGTTGGAGTTCTGTCGCAGCCTTGGCTTTCCTAGTTCACTCCCTGCAGATCTGGACCAGTGTGGAATATTCCTCCATGGAGGTGGATCCAGTCCTCCATCCTTTGCAGGTCTGTCTTTTTAGACACAGGAGGTCCACTAGCTCCCTGGAGAGTCAAGGGGGCTGCTGTGCCCTTTTGCTACCTTTTGTCCAAGGTGGGATAGACTTTGCTTGCGCATCCAGGATCGCTCCTTTGAGGAGCAGTCACTCATCCTGAACTCCCCTACCCATTGGGCTGAGGCTCTTTAGGGCCTCACTGACAAGCCTCCTGTCAAAGTCAGCTTTCCTGAAGTCGAGGACTTCTGTATTCCTGACTGACTTGTCAGCTTTACGACAGATGGTGAAGGTGATCAGCTCGTGGTCACTGTCACCCAGCTTCCCTTCAATCATTAGGTCACTGATTAGGTTGTCCCCCATTGCCAGAACCAGGTCAAGCAGTGCTTTACCTCTCGTTAGCCCGTAGACTTCTTGCATCAGATAGAGCTCATCCATGAACGAGAGAAAGCTTTGCGACCACTTGGATTTGGCCAAGTGCTCTTCCCACAAGATGTCTGGATAGTTGAAGTCTCCCAGGACAACCATACACTGGGAGCATGAGGCCTCAGCCAATTCCCTGGTGATCTCCTGGTCAAGCTCGTGATCTTGGGTAGGAGGTCTGTAGTAGACTCCCACCATTGTGTACCCTGTGCCGTGTTCCCCATGGATTTTAACCCAGAGGGTCTCCAGTCGTCTACCCTGGATGCCAATGTCAGCTGAATGAATCCGAATGAGTCATTCTTGTAGTTCTGTTCAGCTAATGGAGATTCTCCCTTATCTGAAGGGGTAGAGGCTTCAAACTCCCCTCCCCTCCCCTCCTCTTCTTTCATCTCCTCAGTGGTCTTCAAACTTTGTTCCATGGCACCCTGGTGTTCCACAATAGGTCATCAGGGATGATTTGGGGGTAATGGCAGAGTGGGCCGGGAGGCAGCACACCACTGTTGCAGGTCTGGGTCATCTGCATCTACATCAGTCTTTAGGATGGGGTAGAGCTCTGTGACAGAAGAAGTGATATGAAAGAGTGCCATGACTTTAGTAAGTTTGAAAACTGAAGCCTTAAGAGCTCTGAGGAATCAATAGGATGATACAGTGGAAACTAGAAAGTTCCTAGAGGTATGTTAGTTACAAAGTCTAGCTAGGAATACCTTATCCAGAAACTTCAGAGCTGAGTTTTCAGGAAATCTTTACAGCTTTTGTAATAATAATAGTACTGATACATGGCTTTACTTACCAGGGGGACCTATGGTGAATTGTTTGGGTTTTGTTTGTGAAACTTCTGGCCAATTGGTCACACAAAGAACAAGTGTAGGTTTGAGCCCTAGGGGACTTGAACCCTACCATAAGGAAACAATAATTTAAGGGAAATCATATTTCAAGCCTAACAATTTTGACAATGACTTGTACAGCCAGTATGTTAAATAGTATTGACTTCAGCGAGTTCTTTTCCATCAAATCCTACAATCACTTGGAACTTTCCCTTTTAAGTGAAATAAATGCTTATAAGCTTCCAGATGATTAACAGTGTTTGCTGCAATGTAGACAACTGAGGATGTCTCAAGAGAATCTGCTTTGTTTCGCTACTGTAATTTCCAGTAAAGGTTTGGTCAAGATTTGAAACATTGTCAAATGATGTATTTTGCAGCTTTAAGTTAAATTCAGACCTGCCAAAAGGTTCTTGATTGCTAGTTTTTCTGGCTGAAACCATTAAAATTTTTCCATTGCGGTTTGTACATAAAATGGTCATCCGTAACTTATCTCTCTGACTTCAGGGAAGACAGGCACTGTAGGCTAAAATAGGTTCTAAAATAGTACCAATAACTTTTATATATTAATTGGGTGCTTTGCAAACATAGACCCAAGGCACAATCCCTGGTGAAAATCTTTACAGTCTGAAATAGATTATCCATGGGTTGAAGCATTCAGTGGAGAAAGGGTGTGGAGGGAGTACTTGTGGCAGGAAGCCCTTGAAGAAATGGTTCTGAGGAGCAGTTTAAAGGATGAATGGATACTTGGCAGACAGAAAGTCGGAGACTGTTCAAGTACCAGGAGCAGCAAAAGTTGCAAAGTCAAACATCAGAGAAGGGAACAACAAACCAAAAAAACCACCCCCCTTAAAAACCCAGGAGCGGGAACTGTGAGGAATCAAGAGTGAAAAGTAGAAGAAAATATAAGTTAAATGTATTCAGAGTATTCTTTGTGTTCTACGTACCCTTTAGGAGACCTGTATTTGATTTCCAACATTGCTGTTTTGGTCTACCCCATGGAGGATAAAGTTTAGTAGGTATTGGTAGACGGTTATGAGTGACTGTCAATACCACTGAGGTCAACAGTGTTTTGATTCAAGCGAAATATGTGCCCTATGGCTTTGTAATGGTTCCTTTTGGGCTGAGAGGCCCTTTTAGAGCAATGCAGCATCAGTCAACTTTATACTAGGGCAAGATGTTTAAATGGACTTGCATCTCCAGTTCTGTAAGACATGCCTATTTAACCATTCTGATTCAAACAGGCACTTGCATGGCCATTGCAGTTGTTCAGTAGACCCAATCAATGTCAGTATATGAGGCATTTCAGTTGACATCTGAGTATGCAGAGCAAATTCAGACACATTAAATGGAACTATTTTGATTTCTTCAGCTTTTGTTTATACTCTAACTAGAACATGTTGTGTAACCGGAGGCTGAATTGAAACCATGTTTTTTTCCACAAAATTGGGACCCTGCAGGGTTACTATATATGTGATTCTAATAAACAGAGCACAAACCTCACTTAAGAACTTCTGGTGATCCACAGACAAAATGTACGGTCTTCTTCCAGATAAGAATCTACACTGTAAAAGTATGAATTTCATTAATTAACTATGTTATGTCAGTTAATCTTTCCTTCCTGACTCTTGTCTATCTTTGATCAGTGACTGTAAATTTTGCTTAATGTCATACAGTGGCAATTTAATCTTATTGATTAAACATCTCTTGATTTTAATCTTGTTTTCCTTTCACATGCATTTCAGTAGTTTTGCTTGCTGAAAAAATATAACACCCAACAGATCATTCCCAAAACTAGAAAAGACAAAGGTCAGTAGGATTTTGGTTTTAGAAGTAGCCTTCATTGTCAGGTGATAAGAAAATGAAATGCAAAACCTCTTCTATTTCTGATTCTTTGAAACCATCAGGAAAAGTGCCTCATAGGCCAATTTATAAGTAGGAAGAAACAGCTGGGAGTACCAGAGGGAAGAACGAAATGTCTCCAATATTTATTTTTTTTCAGGATTCAATGATTTATCTTTACTGTTCTAGGATGGAAAACAATCTAGTAGATTTAAACACTTCAAAAAGAAAAAGACAAAGCAAAACATCTCCATTCTGTCTGCTAGCATGGCAAGAATGTCAGATATATATACTAAAACAGCTGCTTTCTAAACTTCTACAATGGGGGCTTATGATGAAAATGGTAATTGATGCTGCCATCGTACAAAACAGCATGGCCTCTGCATATACTTTCAACTGGGTACAGTATTATTTTTCTTCATCTAAGCTGTAGGGTTGCTATGTGGTATAAAACAGTTGCTTTGTTCCCTACACAGAAGTGGATGCATTTCCATGTTGGGCAAGGGAATTCCTATGTGTAATTTAATACGAGCTGAATAAATACAAATTCACACACAAATTGTGGCCCAACATGTGGAAACATTTTAAATAGGTAGAAAACAATGCTTCAGAAGCACTGTTCATATGGGACCGAATTCTGGTCCACAACCAACTGTTGCACAGACACTCATTCCTTCAAGTTTGTGTCTGCTGCTAGCATGAATTATGTGGACAGGGCAGGAGGTAAGTACCAGAACTGCCTAAATAGATGGCTTGCGCTTCTGCACCCTGATTCCTTTGGAAGCTTTGAGGGACACTTCCTGGAGGTTGGGGAAGCCAGGATCTGATGAAGTGAATTCGAGTTCACAAAAGCTTGTTCTCTCTCCATATATATGTAGCAGGCTCACCTTTCAGAGCTTGGGTTGAATCCCGGGCTTGAGATCCTGCTGTTTTGATTGGCGGAGCCCATCCACCAATCAGGAGGCAGCAGGAGAAATAAAGTCACGACCCTTTCCTGAGGGGAGGGGGGAGAAGAGCTCCCCTGGACCTGATTGAAGACTGTAAACTGTCAGGCCCAGAAGACTTTGGGGCAGAGCCCTGGAGCGTATAAAAGGAGCTGCGTGCCCTGCACGAGGGGCAGATGCAGCGAGGGACTCAAGAAGAGCAGAGCCCAGAAAAGCTGGGGAGCTCTCCCCCAGCAGGCAACAGGCCCGAGGCTCCTGAAGCTGCCACTGGAGGAGCAGTCTTGGGAGCGGTGCGAGACCACTCGCGCTGTTGACAGCGCACAGGGATGGTGCGCAGAGACCTGGCCCTGGGAGCGGTGTGACTGCTGGGGCCCATCATGGTGCATGGTTTGGTGCATGGAGCCCAGGCTTTAGGAGCCGCAAGTGGCGGCTTGAGCCTGCAACCCCAGCAGGGCATTGGGGGCCGCAGTGAGGTGGCTCAGGCCCCATCTCCCGGCAAGCGTCCAGGTCCCACAGTGCCAAGGGCAGTGCACGGACCCAAGACTTGGGAGCCAGGGAGCAGTGGAGGCTGCTTGGGCTAACCATCCAGCATGAGGATGGCTGGCCAGAGCCTGAAGGGCCCAGCCTGTGCTAAGAGAGCCCTCAGTGCCGAGCCAGAGCATGGGGAAATGGTAGTGTTGCAGCATGAGGCCCAGGAGCCAGCATCTGAGAGGAGCTGAGCCCTCGGTGCCCAGAGCAGGGCACAGGTGGGGAGGAACCCAGCGGTGCAGGAGAGGCCTGGACAGGTGCTCCAGCAGAGGAGACCCCATCGAGCTGGCCCTGACCACCGCCACCTGAGGGGACATGAGTCATCGAGCACTTGGGTGGCATTTGGGGCGGGGTACCTCAGAGAAGGGGCTGGGTGAACAGCCCTCCGCCTAGTCAAGGCCCTAATGCGAGGGGCCCCTGGTGCTTCCTGGACACCCCCAAGGGACCCCATTGGAAGAAGGATTATCTCTTGCCATGGGTCAGGGACTATATTAAAGGATCGATATTATTAAGATTGTTCATGTTTGCGCCTTATATTTTGTAACTGAAATGTTGTGTTGTGATGTTGTAAATAGCGTTATTTAGGGTTTGACCTTGGTTATTGGTTAGTGTTCTCTGTGTA